>NC_090769.1:24728379-24905879 GCF_036898095.1 Palaemon carinicauda
ATCGTGTTTCTCTTCCTCTTATTATTTTGAAGTTTTAATAGTTTGTATGTGAAAGATTTATTTTAATGTTATTGTTGTTCTAAAACTTCTCTGTAGTTTACTTCATTATTTCCTTTCCTCACTGGGATGTTTTTCCTGTTGGAGTCCTTGTGCTTATAGCATCCTGCTTTTCCAACTAGTTTTTTAGCCTAACAAGTAACAACAACAACAACAACAACAATAACTCTCCCAGACAACTGGTTTCATTGAAATAATAATTCGGAGCTTGCAATGCTCTAATGTACACATTAGTTGTTTAAATGAAAACAGAAGCGTATAAATTGTTGAAGACATTCATAGAGATAACATAACAATGATTCTTATTCCGAATAGTCTGGCCTATTCCCTACAGATTCTCCTCTGCCCTCATACACCTGACGACAATAACTAAACATTTTTTCTTCTCTCAAGGGCTTAACTACTGCACTGTAATCGTTCAGTAGCCACTTTCCTCTTGGTAAGGGTAGAAAACTCTTTAGCTGTAGTAAGCAGCTCTTCAAGGAGAAGGACACTCCAAAATCAAACAATTGTTCTTTAGTCTTGGGTAGTGCCATAGCCTCTGTACCATGGTCTTCCACTGTCTTAGGTTAGAGTTCTCTTGCTTGAGGGTACACTCGGACATACTACTGTATTCTATCTAATTTCTCTTCCTCTTGTTTTGTTAAGGTTTTTATCGTTTATATAGGAAATATTTATTTTAATGTTACTGTTCTTGAAATATTTTATTTTTCAGTTTCCTTTCCTCACTTGGCTATTTACCCTGTTGGGGCCACTGGGCTTATAGAATTCCGCTTTTCTAACTAGGGTTTTAGCTTAGCAAGTAATAATAATGATATAACCAAGATATTTGATTCTGTTATGTTCGTGCCGCATCTATTCTCTGATAGATTACATTTTAAGTCTATTAAAAGCTTCGCTAATCCTGAGTTTTTCTCTTTCCATAGATTTAATCTCTTGATTTTTTTCCTCCCACACACGGTCCCACGGGAATAGTAGGCTACCCTCCTTAACAGGAAAACAACCAGACAATTTTGAAGATCAATTTTGATAAAATATGCGTGGAAAAATAAAAGGATGTGTGTGTATATATATATATATATATATATATATATATATATATATATATATATATATATATATATATATATATATATATATATATATATATATATATATATATATATATATATATATATATATTTTTTTTTTTTTTTTTTCTATTATCAAATCTCTAAATTAGCGTACAAAAGCCTACGATACGTAAGATATGTATCGTAGAGAGTGGGGTTCCCCTGCTGTATGGGACTGGAAAAGCAGCCATCAAATTAAGTACATCGTACCCGACCCAAAATAGTCGTAGGTGCATGATAATTATCATACAAATGGCAACCCAGAGCTATGCCCACGCTATAGACTGGATTTTTTGGCGGCAGCCCTCAGGCAATTAGGTGCTTTGTCCAAGGTTTTATACCAAGACCACTGATCTAAACCTGAGAGAGTAGATATAACGTTACTGTTGGTACGCCATCTTTCTCCTCTCAATATATTTTCATTCTCATCAGAGATGGTGATATTCAAGGTCTATAGACCTTGGTGATGTTAGCTTGTGAGTCTCAAAGACCACCATCTATGCGTTTCATACAGTAGTTAGAGTTCTCTTGCTTGAGGATAAACTCGGGCACACTGTTCTATCTTATTTCTCTTCCTCTTGTTTTTTTTTTTTTTAAGTTGTTATAGTGTACACATAAAAGCTTTAATTTAATGGTGTTACTGTTCTTAAAATAGTTTTTTGATTGTTCATTACTTCTCTTATACTTTATTCATTTCCTCGTTTCCTTTCTTCACTGGGCTATTTTTCCCTGCTGGAGCCCTTGGGCTTACATCATCCTGCTTTTTTTTCAACTAGGGTTGTAGCTTAGCTTGTAATAATAATAATAATAATAATAATAATAATAATAATAATAATAAATTGATAGCATTTTATAGTAAGCAAATGGAGAAGTATATAAAGTAAATACTACTTTATGTGAATATTCAATTGTATATATTCATTTACAACAGCAACAAATACTGCCGTTTCCAGACCACTGCAGGACAAAGACTCCAGACATGTCCTTATTCATGTCTAGGGTTTGGCCAGTTTTCATCACCACGCAGGCCAGTGCGGATTGGTGATGGTGGGAGAATTTATTCAGATCGCTCATGGCAAACCAACCTAGCTTTGCTGATCATGGCGATACAATTATACACTATTCACCAGCTATTTGTCAGGGTTTGATAAATTTTAAGTGTACACTTTTTTTAGTTTTCTGTGTAGTTTCTTGTCTTCAAAGATAGAATTTTGAAATGAAAGGAAGTTGTTACTAAGCTGCACCATTTATTCAAATATAGATCAGTATATAATAAATTTCGTCTTTTCTTCAAGAAATCTATCCCTGAAGATAAGAAAAGACACAAAGCTAGAATTACGTTGTTTTAAAGAAAAAAAATGTCACGGGCTTTAGGATTTAATAAAAAAATGTCCTAAGAGCGTCACACACACACACGCACACGTGTATACACTATATATATATATATATATATATATATATATATATATATATATATATATATATATATATATATATATATATATATATATATATATGTGTGTGTGTGTGTGTGTGTGTGTGTGTGTGTTAATTGCTAAGCTACAACCCTAGTTGGAAAAGCAGAATGCTATAAGGCCAGGGGCTCCAAACAGGAAAAATAACCCTGTTTGGGCTTTTTAAATTCTATTTTCACATACATTGTTCTACTTCTTTATACTGCTCGATCCCTGCTACGATTTTGCAACATACACACTCATATCTTGTTTCATTAACTCCTAATTTTGGATATGAAGTTAAATAATTTGTATCTCCTTTGCATGGGTCACACTCATCATGTGTATTTTCCCCTGAAATCGGGTATGCGAAAACTACGAAAGGGGGGGGGGGGGTGTCACTTTACATTGTGTACATTTGGCTTCATTGATTCTGGTACATTATATACGAGGCTAAGATGTCAGTGTACCGGAATTAATGAAGCCAGCTGTACATGGACCAGGAAGAACTACGATATAAATGACAATAACGTAATTTGGAAAGGGTTGAGGATGTAGGACATTAAAATAAGACAAAAAAAAAAAAGTTCCTTTCTGTATATTTGAAAGTTTAGTTAATATGAGATCTACGTTATAAATGTTTTGTCCACGCATTTCATCAGTATAGTTTTGGGTAAAGGATTTTCTTTGAAAAGTGGTGTTAAATGTGAAAAAAAAAAAAAACCAAATCAAAGCATTAACATTGGGCTTTGATTATGAAATATTAAAAAGAAACTTTCCTTATAGTTGTTAAATAGTTTACAGTACTGCAATTTGCATGAATAGAGAATGTTCTTTGAAACCAAATAAAAAAGTATTATAAGATGTAAATAGAATATTCAAAATATATCGTATTAATATGTTGCAATTTTAACGCAAAAAACAAACAAATCTATAAACTTTTTTTGTGATAAAATGTGTCTAAAATGTTGATCACTAGACATGCCTATCAGCAATCAGCTGTTCGTGTAAACAACCACAACAACGTGACTTTCAATGTAGGCGTTCACAGATAAACATATCTTTGGCTTGATGTGAGTATTACCATACTATATATATATATATATATATATATATATATATATATATATATATATATATATATATATATATATATGTGTGTGTGTGTGTGTGTGTGTGTGTGTGTGTGTGTGTGTGTGTGTGTGTGTGTGTGTGTGTGTGTGTGTGTGTGTTAACTTACAACCATATATATATATATATATATATATATATATATATATATATATATATATATATATATATATATATATATATATATATATATATATGTTGACATATGACAGGTTTGTATATCTAATAATATAAGCCCATAGTATTTTAGTCATTGCCAAGCATTGAATTTTAATATGGTACTATACGTATTGCTGTAGCATAGGGTAGACAATCTTGTTAGGCATTGATCTATCAAAAGGGTATGGTTTCATTGTAGTGTATTACAACGCAATGTAACCTAGGAAAACAACTACTTTTTCTTATAGAAAAAAATAATACAAATTTACCGGTTGTGGTACTTAATTTGTGATGCCCGTTCCCTAAGGTGAATATTAATCATGGTTGGGCGATGTTGCATAAGCACGAGAACCGTAATTCATCTTGTGAGCTGCCTCCTGTAGGATAGTCTACATGAAAATGACATGTATATGGTAGTGTAGCCTGTGATGGTCATAGGTGTAGCACGTAGGTTTCCGGACCACAAGCAAAGAAGAAAGGAAAGTTCGGTACGTGTGTAGATCGTCAGGGTACCAGGCCTGCTATTCGCATAGAAAACGAGAATCCTTCCTATCATCGTCACCTGTATTTTATTATATCTATGGGTATGTTGGTAAATGAAATAATGCTAATTATTCACTTACTGGTCTTTGCTCTGTCCCGGCTCACTAAGCCCATAATTGATAATTATTTTATTGCTCCTCTGTTCTGGGGAGCGGTACATGTTGTGCTACACGCGTCAGCCGAGTGGGCGTGTATTTTAGCAGAAAAAAAAAACGGTGACCCAATTACCTACATACTACCCAAAAGCTCCTTACCCATTTTACGAAATGAAAGAGATAAGGCCTAACATAAAATAGCCCCACTTAACCGCTCTACCATACTTTGGCGTTCCCTTGACCCAAGTGGAGAGGGTTTCTCGATATCCTCTGGTGAATTTGTATGTCAGTATGATAACTGTAACAAAGAAAATAAGAGGATTTTCATCCTAGTATATTTAAATTTGAACTATTGTGAAATATCTATCTGGCTGAAACCTGTATTTTCAAGTTATAAAGATGTTACGTCTGAATAACTAATGTCGCAAGGGAAACAAACAGAGGGAGGTGACCTTATCCAAGGGGTAAAATTGCACATTTAACCAATAATCCTTTTGGAGAAAATAAGAAGAATTCCTGCATTTTTGACAATTTTTATGATGACAATTGTCAGAAGCCTTGATTTCTGAAATGATAAAAATAACCTGGAAGGTCATGTTTTACAAGGGAAATTACCTAACTTAACCCTTTTACCCCCAGGCTATTTAGAAATTTCCAACCCTTAATCCCCAGGGGGTTATTTTTTTCCCAGCACATTTTGCAGTATATTTTTTGTAATTGCTCTAACAGCCTTAATTTTTGTCATAGAGAGGTCAAGTTGATCTCATTCTCTTGGAAAATGCCTGAATTTTCTCAAAAAATTATCAAAAATATGAAAAAAAAAAAAAAATATTTTTAGCATTTTTTTGCAAGGACGTACTGGTACGTCCATGGGGGTAAAGGGATGGCTTTTGTGAAACGTACCAGTACGTCCTTTTGGGGGTAAAAGGGTTAAGGCCTCCCTCTTAACCTAACAAAAAATGCCTTGTACTTTCCTACCGGAGGGTGATGTTCACAGTGCTACACCCATGGAACCCCCCTGTAATTGAAAACTTTTAATAATTTCAGAGAAAATTGTTACAAGTTAATTTTTAGGAGTTTTGAACTATTTTGATGGCAATTACTGTCTAAAACCTGTATCTTAGAAGTTATAAAGGTACCTTTTTACTTATATTATTATCTTATGCATAAGACTCCATGTACTACATTACTTTTTTTTTTCCACAGCTTGTATGACATTCCAGCACAATGGTGCACAAGCAGCATGAAATTCCCGTCTTACCGGCTGATCAGAACAGGGTGGCAACAGTTAATGATTGTGTTGATATTCTTCTGCATCTAGAAAAAGTGATAGATAATGTATTCACTTCTACTATCTCTCGAATTAATGGTAAGTATTACGCACACTGTATATAATGTATGCATGTATGTTTTCTAAACATTTTTAGTTTAGTCATTTTATTAAATATTGTAGGATAGGTATTGTATTTGTAAAACTGTATAATGATAATACAAATTTCCAAAATACAGTAATACAGTATATAAAGCAAGAGAATTCAAATACATATTAGGGCACTCTAGATAGTGGTAGCTTGAATCTGTGCAATCTTACTGCATTGGGTCAAACATTCAAGACAAAGTACAATACGATACTTACACTCAATATTTCTTCACGAACATTTTGCATGTCCTTTTTACTTTGAGCAGAGAAAAGCACCAGCTAAAGCTCATACTGTAAATGATGAGTTTTCTAGCTATTTTCTTAAAATTCAGTTCAGCTCAGTGAGGGGGGAAGCTTCCAACTCACCGTGCTCAATGAAGTCAGCTTTCAGCTCGGCCATTGCCATTGAGACAATATACAGCTCAATAATTGTCATTTACATAACTCGTAGTGTTATCCATTAAGACAGCTAACAAGTTTCCCCATCACAATTGTCAAGTCTCACCTAATTTTCTACCATTTTGTTAGTGTTCTGCTTATTCATTGTCAATAAGACATTTCCAGTTCATTGGATACCATTAATTGATTTATATATTACTGAATACATTTAGGTCATCTTTAAAGTAATAATTTTTTGCTTGGTTAAGATTCTAACTTCTGTTTCATGAATTTTCATTTCGTAAATTTGCATTTTTATTTACTCTGCCCCAAGTCTTTATTTACTCTGCCCCAAGTCTTTATTTTTGGTACTGAAACACAAAAGTGAGCTTGATACTTGAACTATTATTTCATATCTTTCTTGTGGCTTTTCTACTTAACATGGTTGTTGTCTGCAGTATTTGTGACATTAGTAAGAAACGTTGCATGTTTATTTATGTACTGAGATTTTTAAATTTGTCCATAATAAAGTTTGACTTTTATTTAAAAGATTCTCTCTTGGTAGTCTGCTCTTTCAAATAATTTCACGAGGATGCAAGTCCCCTTGAGCCTCTGTGAGTGACCAATCTCTTAACCAGAAATGCCATAGTATTTTTGAACCAAGGAGGACTAAACATTCTAATCAAACAAAAACAATTTAGGAACATTAACCCTAATGTCTGCATATTTGGCCAAACAAGTCTTAACAGCCCTCAACAGTCAAGTACCCTATTCTCTGAAGTAAACCTAACTTCCTTTTTCAAAGGAGGACTTTGTAATATTCTGGTAAACCTTTAGTCTTGAAATCATTCTTAGCTTTCAATGCAGGCAAAAGGAGATAAGATAATTTTACGTGCTCCAAAACCTACCTTACAAAAAAGAGCTTGTAGTTCACTAATTTGTTTAGCTGACAACTTCAGTAGGAAAAGAGTTTTAACCGTGACATCTTTAATTGAAAGATTTTCCGAAGGTTCAGAATCTAAAATTTTGCCATAAACTGAGGAAGAAGAACTCTTCCTCTCAAATTTGTCCAAATCGATAGCTTTTCTGCTATCTGGTACAGGGATTCCGATCTGGTTCTGCCATGTATCATGATATGTATTTGTGCTGTCGTGTCTGAAAATATTGCCACACACTATTCTAAAACCTGAGACTTCTGCGCTTGAAGAGCTTTGAATCCATCTAGAAGATTTAGGCAATTTATATGAAGAGTTGATTCTTGCATTGTCCATTTCTCTGAAAGATGAATTAATGTAGCGTTGCTCCCCAGCCTTTTTAAGAAGCATCCGTAAACAGAGAGATCTAGAATCCTCACATCCAAGCAAACTCCATGGGAAAATCAATGAGTATCGCTCCTCCATCTCGGAAGCTGAAATTAGTTTTTCATAATTAGAATAGAGATGGTATCTTGGTCGCCTAAACCATTCCAAAATCGATTGAAATTATATTGGATCGCCCTCATCTTCAGGCATCTAATCTTGACAAGCTTCTTCCATGAAGTCTTGGTTCCTTGCAGTCTCATCCACATCTGTACTGTAAGCTGACTCCATCTTCTCAAACTTTTCTAATAACCGACAGAAAAACCCAAAAACGAACTGAAGCTATTATCATTCCCAAATAGAGAATGCTCTGAATCAGTCTCGGTAAATTGACTGGGATTTATAACCTTTCCATTAACCTATCTCTGTTTAATCTAAATTCTTTCTAACAAAGCATTCAAAAGTAGCCAGTCGTACAGGTATAACAGCTCCCTGATGCCGAAATACCTTACCCACTTGGACACAGGAACCATAATCCGGATGAAGTCATCCTGAGCCTGAAGTACAGGCACGTGAGTAATTTCCTCGTTTATATGAATATGAATGTAAAAGTAAGCATCCATGTGATGTAATAAAAACATCCAATCTCCCTTAGTGCCCCCAGCACTATTGAGGGCATTTTCAGCAAAATCTTGGTTAGAACTGCAAACTTGTTGAGGTTTAAGACATCAAACACTGGTGTCCATGCTTTGGGAATTGGGATTAATCTGTCAACAAACCCTAGAAATGGCTTCAAAACCTCTTCTATAACATTCCTATCTAGAAGTTTGCTAATCTGTAACATCAAAATTTGGGCCTTCACTGTACGGGGAAGATAACTTAGGAAAGGTATTGGTTCCATGGACAAGGGAGGGTTGGATACCAGAGTCAATCGATAGCCCTCCTTAACCTTGGTCAATACCCACGGTTCTGGTTAAAGGCTTTCCCCTAGCTGGTTAAAGCAGGAAAGGCTTATGTATTTAGGAAAAGTTGATAAAGAACATCATATCGTTGTCCTAATAGGCCTCAAGCCCTGTTGATATTTCTGCCAGAACATCTGCTAGCGCAGAATCCTGATGGCTTGCCAGTGCTATGTCACAAATTTTAAGAGATTGGCAAATTAGTGGCATGAGAGGGACTGATTTTTAATAAGGAACATGGTTACTCCTAGAAAGTGATCTCTAGACGTCACTTTGTATCTTGGCATCTACTTGTGCAGTCCCCATATCTATCTTATTAAAAACCAATATAGGACCCAAAATAGGGGAAGAGAGAAAGGGATGTTTCTAAGTATAAGAAACTGTCCAAACTATACATAAAAGAACATACTTGTTCCCTACATTTAATCACAAATGACATAAAGACTACAGCATCTCCAGAATTTCCATTTGAAATACAGTAGTCTTGTCTAAACAAGTCAAATAGAGTACTCCAAAATAAAGTCAATATCTTGACTTGCAAATTTCTCTTCTATCGTAGAATATGCAAAAAAGATTCATATTTTTTTTTTCTAATTTATATGACTTGTAATAGAACATTGATTATTTTAGTATTACAGGACTTTCATTAATTCTATAACCCTTAGTCAGCAGCCAGTTAGGTAGACTTTATCTGTTATGGGAATGTTTCAATTTTTCTTTTAGATTTAAATACCCCTGAAATCTGTACTTCCTAACTGCTTGATGATTCACTGTACTTACTGGAACATATGTCACATATCCCGAGGAAGGGTTAGTACTTGAATTTTTTTTTTTTTTTTTTTATAAGTTATCTTATTGTATCACCTCTTGTCATGGATAGAGTCATTACAGTTCAAGATAAGATGTGATACAATATAGGGAAAGTATAAGATTGATAGGCTCTTATTATAAAGAGAAATGCCTGTTAGTGTTTGAACTAATTTTTCAATATTAAACTTAGCCGGTGATTATATAAGCTGCAGCTCTGCTGCCCGACAGAAAAACTCTACGCTCAAAATCCGCCAGCGATCGCTATGCAGGTAGGGGGTGTACTTCAACAGCGCCATCTGTCGTGCAGGTACTCAGTACTCAATGTAAACACAGAACTCAATTTTCTCTCTGTCGTGCCACCGGCAAGACCTACTAAATTCGCTGTTGCTTACTGGATTGGTTTTCACATATTTTGGTGAAGTACACATTTCTAGTTTTGAGCTTTCGCTTTGCAGACGTTATCTTCAATACATCCTTGCATTCTTTTGTTGATTTTGGATTATTTGTTGACGACTTTGGATAGATTTTGAATTCCCCTTTGACTAATTCAAAATGGCTGACCCTTCTCAAGTCCCTAAGTTCAGGAAATGTAATGCTAGGGACTGTTCAAGGCGTCTTCCGAAGGCCTCTATCGATCCTCACACCGTTTGTTCCAATTGTCGGGATAAGACCTGTCAATTGGAAGATCGATGTGAGGAATGCGTTGGGCTTTCGGAATTCGATTTCATCGAATTCCAGAAATACACACGTAGGCTAGAGAGAGATAGAGTCAGGAGAAGTTCATCTCGCTCCGTTGAATTTTCCTCTCCTCATGCCCCACAACCTATTCCTTCCCCTGTAGTGGTTGCTCCTGATCCCCCTTCTAGCACTCAACAACCTTCGATGGCAGATATGATGCGTGCCATCCAGGCTCTGGGTGAGAGAGTCGAGTCATTGGCGAGTGACCGTAACCAACTCATGGCAGACGTCAAGGAGTTGAAGTGTAAGAGTGCAGTGGGTAGTGACAAAGTGAGTGGTAGTGTTGTGGAAAGTGTTGTAGATAGTGTTGCGCTTCAGGGTTCGTCTGTTCGTGCCTGTCGTCCTCCCAGTCCGGGACCTCTTGCAAGCTCCCAAGCTCCCAAGCCCAGGGGAGAAGCAATGTCGTACGACCAAAGGGTTCGAGAGGCTTTAATCAGCGAACAGACGTTCCCTCCGTGGTTTCGGGCGTATCTAACCAAGATCGCCCCACCCACACGAAGACGAGAGAGCCCATTTATTCCTCGTCTGCGGAAGAGGTTTCTCGAAAGAAACCATGGACCAAGGTCTCGCGGCCTCTTAAGCGCAAGTCGGTCCCTTCCGCGCAAGTCCAACGGCCCAGTTGTAGCCACTGGGTCAGTTCGGACTCGCTGCAGTCTTCCGATGACTGCTCACCTCCTAAGAGAGGCAAAGCGGTACCGCATCAGGCAGTAACACCGTCTGTTGCCGCACCTGCTACTGTAGACCCTAAGTGGTCTTTGCTGCAGACCATGCAGTCACAGTTAACGTCATTGATGCAGGACTTTCGTGCGGAGAAGGTTGACGCAGTGTACCCTGCCAGCCGCATGTTGACGTTCAGCGACGCACGGAACCTTCCGTTGACGTTCGCGAGTTACAACAACAGCCTAAGTTGTTTTGTTTTGACGCGGTGCGTCAACCTCCGCAACCCAGTGTGGTTACCTCTACTCGCCCACAGCAGACTAGACAGTCTGGAGTAGATGCTGTGCATCCCCGCGCTGCTATGGTTGTTGCCAGCTCACAGACTAGGCAACAGTTCCATGACGTTGCGTCCGGTTCAGTCACGCGTGCACCCGTGCTGCCGGACTCAGCTGACCAGCCGATTCCTACTCCTTTGCCGCTTCCTCCTCAGTTTTCAGATGATGGACTCTCTGATGATGACGACGCTGCACACATTGATGACCCGCATACGGACATCGACGAACCCAAGACCACGCAACCCTCCTTGGACTTTAGGAAAGTTCTTGCACTGTTCAGGGAGATGTATCCTGATCAGTTTGTATCTGCGGCCCCACACTCTCCTCCATCTGAGTTTGCTTTAGGCACGCAGTCATCCGCGCCTGCCTTTACGAAACTCGTCCTCGCCCGCTCGTCTAAGAGAGCTTTACGAGTGTTGGGAGAATGGATGCAGTCCAAAAAGAACCTTGGGAAGACAGCATTTACGTTTCCCCCTGCGAGACTCTCTTCCAGATCGAGCGTCTGGTATGCCACGGGAGAAGTTCTCGGCTTGGGAGTTCCTGCCTCTGCCCAGGGCGACTTCTCAAGTCTAGTAGACTCTCCCCGCAGGCTAGCCATGAGACGCTCTAAGATATGTTGGTCTCCTTCAGACTTAGACCATCTGTTGAAAGGAGTGTTCAGAGCCTTCGAGGTTTTTAACTTTTTGGATTGGTGTTTGGGAGCGTTGAGCAGGAAGATCTCCCCTTCTGACAAGGAAGCTTCCTTGTTCATTATGTCCTGCATGGACAAGGCCATACGTGACGGATCAAGTGAGCTTGCGGCTTCGTTCGTTTCCGGGGTCCTCAAGAAACGGGAAAACCTTTGCTCGTTCCTGTCAGCTGGAGTAACACCGTGCCAGAGATCGGAACTTCTTTTTGCTCCTCTCTCAAAGTGCCTCTTCCCAGAGGAATTGATAAAGGAGATTGCTGCCTCCTTGATTCAGAAGGACACCCATGACCTGGTTGCGTTCTCTGCCCGCAAAGCCACCCCTTTGCCTACCGTATCTAGACCCAGGATGGACACTCCAGCGTCCAGATTCATTCCGCCCTTTCGTGGCAGAGCCTCCAGCAGAGGAGGTGCTCGTGCCGAAGGGAGACGTGGGAAGAAGAAAGGTACCAAGTCCTTTAAAGGCAGAGTCTGACTGCCACCTTCTTCAGACAGCAGTGGGAGCCAGACTCAAGAACTTCTGGCAGACCTGGGAGAAAAGGGGCGCAGATGCGCAATCTGTGAAGTTGCTAAGAGAAGGGTACAAGATCCCGTTTGTCCGCAAACCCCCTCTAGCAACGTCTCCCATCGATCTCTCTCCCAGGTACAAAGAGGAAGACAAGAGGCTAGCTTTGAAGCAGGAGGTGTCTCTCTTGCTACAAAAGGGAGCGGTAGTCAAAGTCCGGGACCATCAATCCCCGGGCTTCTACAACCGTCTCTTCTTAGTGGTAAAGAAGACAGGAGGGTGGAGGCCGGTGCTAGACGTCAGTGCGCTGAATGTCTTTGTCACAAAGCAGACGTTCGCCATGGAGACCACAAAGTCAGTTCTAGCAGCGGTCAGAAAGGAAGACTGGATGGTCTCTTTAGACCTAAGGGACGCATACTTTCACGTCCCCATCCACCCAGAATCCCAACCTTTTCTGAGATTCGTTTACGACAAGGTTGTCTACCAATTTCAAGCCCTGTGCTTTGGCCTAAGCACGGCTCCTCTTGTGTTTACGAGGCTGATGAGGAATATTGCCAAATTCCTGCATTTAGCGGATATCAGAGCCTCCCTCTATTTGGACGACTGGCTTCTAAGAGCTTCTTCCAGTCGTCACTGTCTGGAGAATCTAAAGTGGACTCTAGATCTGATCAAGGAATTGGGTCTCCTGGTCAATATGGAAAAGTCCCAACTGGTCCCATCCCAAACTATTGTGTATTTAGGGATGGAGATTCACAGTCTAGCTTTTCGGGCTTTTCCGTCGGCCCCCAGAACAAGTCAAGCCCAGGTATGCATCCAGAACATGCTAAAGAAGAAACGATGTTCAGTCAGCCAGTGGATGAGTCTGATAGGGACGCTATCATCCCTGGAACAGTTCGTTTCGTTAGGGAGACTACACCTCCGTCCCCTTCAATTTCATCTAGCTGTTTACTGGAAAAAGGACAAGACGCTAGAAGCGGTCTCGATCCCCATTTCCGAGAAGATGAAGTCAGCACTGACTTGGTGGAAGGACAGTATCAACCTCAGAGAGGGTCTGCCCCTGGCTGTTCAGACCCCCAACCACGTTCTCTTCTCGGACGCATTGGACACGGGCTGGGGTGCGACACTAGACGGTCGGGAATGCTCGGGAACGTGGAACTCGAATCAAAGAACGTTACATATCAACTGCAAGGAGCTACTGGCAGTTCATCTGGCCTTGAAAAGCTTCAAGTCCCTCCTTCAAGGAAAAGTGGTGGAGGTGAACTCGGATAACACCACGGCCTTGGCGTACATCTCCAAGCAAGGAGGGACCCATTCTATGACGTTGTACGAGATCGCAAGGGACCTCCTCACCTGGTCAAGAGATCTAAACCTTTCTCTAGTAACGAGGTTCATACAAGGCAATATGAATGTCATGGCGGATTGCCTCAGTCGGAAGGGTCAAATCATCCCAACAGAATGGACCCTACACAAGGATGTGTGCAAGAGACTATGGGCCACATGGGGCCAACCTACCATAGATCTGTTCGCAACCTCGATGACCAAGAGGCTCCCAATATATTGCTCACCGATCCCGGACCCAGCAGCAGTTCATATAGATGCCTTTCTACTGGATTGGTCCCATCTAGACCTTTATGCATTCCCCCCGTTCAAGATTGTCAACAAGGTACTGCAGAAGTTCGCCTCTCACGAAGGGACAAGGTTGACGTTAGTTGCTCCCCTCTGGCCCGCGAGAGAATGGTTCACCGAGGTACTTCAATGGCTGGTGGACGTTCCCAGAACTCTTCCTCTAAGAGTGGACCTTCTACGTCAGCCACACGTAAAGAAGGTACACCCAGACCTCCACGCTCTTCGTCTGACTGCCTTCAGACTATCGAAAGACTCTCTAGAGCTAGAGGCTTTTCGAAGGAGGCAGCCAGGGCGATTGCTAGAGCAAGGAGGACATCCACTCTTAGAGTCTACCAGTCGAAGTGGGAAGTCTTCCGAAATTGGTGCAAGTCGGTATCAATATCCTCGACCAGTACCTCTGTAACCCAAATAGCTGACTTCCTATTATACCTGAGGAAAGAAAGATCTCTTTCAGCTCCCACTATCAAAGGTTACAGAAGCATGTTGGCAACAGTCTTCCGTCACAGAGGCTTAGATCTTTCCAACAACAAAGATCTACAGGACCTCCTTAAGTCTTTTGAGACCACGAAGGAGCGTCGTTTGGCTACACCTGGATGGAATTTAGACGGGGTACTAAGATTCCTGATGTCAGAAAGGTTCGAGCCACTACAATCAGCCTCCTTTAAAGATCTCACTTTAAAGACTCTTTTCCTGGTTTGCTTAGCCACAGCTAAAAGAGTCAGTGAGATTCACGCCTTCAGCAGGAACATCGGATTTTCATCTGAAACGGCTACATGTTCTTTACAGCTTGGTTTTCTAGCCAAAAACGAGCTACCTTCTCGCCCTTGGCCGAAATCGTTCGATATTCCAAGCCTTTCAAATATGGTTGGAAATGAACTAGAAAGAGTCTTATGCCCTGTTAGAGCTCTTAAGTTCTATTTAAGACGAACTAAATCTTTACGAGGACAGTCAGAAGCTTTATGGTGTTCTATTAAGAAACCTTCTTTACCTATGTCAAAGAATGCAGTTTCCTATTATATCAGACTGTTGATACGAGAAGCTCATTCCCATCTGAATGAAGAAGACCATGCTGTGCTGAAGGTAAAGACACATGAAGTTAGAGCTGTTGCTACTTCAGTGGCTTTTAAACAAAATAGATCTCTGCAGAGTATAATGGACGCAACCTATTGGAGAAGCAAGTCAGTGTTCGCGTCTTTTTATCTTAAAGATGTCCAGTCTCTTTACGAGAACTGCTACACCCTGGGACCATTCGTAGCAGCGAGTGCAGTAGTGGGTGAGGGCTCAACCACTACATTCCCCTAATTCCATAACCTTTTTAATCTTTCTCTTGAAATGTTTTTTATTGTTGTTTTGGGTTGTCCGGAAGGCTAAGAAGCCTTTCGCATCCTGGTTGATTTGGCGGGTGGTCAAATTCTTTTCTTGAGAAGCGCCTAGATTTGAGGTTTTGATGAGGTCCTGTAGTATGGGTTGCAACCCTTGATACTTCAGCTCCTAGGAGTCGCTCAGCATCCTAAGAGGATCGCGAGGCTCAGTAAGGAAGATGTACTTAAAAAAGGCAGAGTAATTGTTCAAGTCGACTTCCTTACCAGGTACTTATTTATTTTATGTTTGTTATTTTGAATAACTGCTAAAATGAAATACAAAATCCTTAGCTCATAATAATGTAAACAATTAATGCTGGTCTCTACCCACCCCCCTGGGTGTGAATCAGCTTATATAATCACCGGCTAAGTTTAATATTGAAAAATGTTATTTTGATGATAAAATAAATTTTTGAATATACTTACCCGGTGATTATATATTAAAGGACCCTCCCTTCCTCCCCAATAGAGACCCAGTGGACCGAGGAGAAAATTGAGTTCTGTGTTTACATTGAGTATTGAGTACCTGCACGACAGATGGCGCTGTTGAAGTACACCCCCTACCTGCATAGCGATCGCTGGCGGATTTTGAGCGTAGAGTTTTTCTGTCGGGCAGCAGAGCTGCAGCTTATATAATCACCGGGTAAGTATATTCAAAAATTTATTTTATTATAAAAATAACATTTTTCTACGATATTTTCTACAGAGACTTCGAAAACCTTAGAAGATCTGAAGCAGCGTGCAGCAAATGCTCAGGCAAAAGTAGAAAAATTGACAGGTGTTACCAAAGCTACTCAAGTAAGTTTATATCATATAACTCTTGAATTTATAGCATTTCTGTTTATATTTCCAGATTTTGAATTGTTGTTCATTACACTCAGAAATAAACGGAAAAGAATGTAAACAAATATAAAAAGTTACTTTGAGAGAGTTTAAGACCTACTAATAAATAGTTTAGTTGTACCAGTTCTTGTACAGTAGTGAGTTTAATAAACCCAAATTTATTAAGACTTAATTAAAATAGATGTTGTGTTTTCTAAAAGGCATCGTTTTCAAGAATAGAATAGACAGCCATATCAGTCTAGACAAAAAAATATTTTGCTGAATGTAAAGGATTAAAATTTTTAGTTTGGTTTCCTAAAACTTTGGAAAATTATCATTTGTAATATGTCTTGTGTTCAATATCCCTAAAGATGTTCAGGCTCTGTTCTTAATATTATTTTCATTACCCAGTACATTATTTGAGGGTAAATGACAACCATTGATGCTTGTTTAAAGATTCAAAAATGGTTGAGTGGTCAATTGCTTGGCTCAAATGTTTTTGCTCTCGGTATTGTGTGATAGTAATTATCCTGTTTTTAAAAGTGATTATGTTGAAATTTATTCAATGGAATGTACTGTAATGGAAAACAAATCTATCAAATTTGACACAACTTTATGCTTCTGTTCAAAGTTATGAATAAATACAGAAGGTCCTTTTTATTTACCTAAGATGATGGTTCTACTTTGGGAAAGAAAATTCTTAGATTGAAGGGAAGGATAGAAAAACCTTCTTGGGCTATGTTTTTATGTATGAAATATGAAGTGTTTTAAGATTTTTTTTTCTTTTTTTCATATTAAGCAATCCATTGTCTTAAGTAACTTTAAGAGCAATTCGTTAGAAATTATGACAATCCTGTTTACAGTGTGAATTGTCTATACCAGCCATTCCCAATCAGGGTTCTGTGAGTTTCCATAAATGATCACAAAGGGTTCCGTGAGAAGTCATTTTATTTATTTTTTTATTTCTGTATAATTTTTTTCTTTGTTAAATAGTATATGTCTACAGTATGTGAGAATTCATAGGCCTATACAGTTTTTTTTTTATCGTAACACACCGTGCACCTTTTTTTCTCAATTTTACTAAAGGTAGGTATTAAAAGAGATCATGAAATAGTTTGCACAATAGGTGAGCAAGGGTGTCGAGGCAATATGATTCTTGAAGCATACTCGTACTGTATTGCACTCTTCAGTGGATTTCATGTTTTATGAGATGATCTGTTAGGACTTCTGGAGTCCTGTTTTCATTTCTTAGTTAGTCTGCCTCAAACAGTGTGAGCAACAATTTTTAATTCAACCGTATTTTAGAGGTAATTGTTAATGGCTGAAATTTTAAAATATATGAAAAAGAAGCATCCAATCAATGGAGAGTGTTGGGAGAGTGAAAATTATTCTCAGTTAGGCACAAGCAAAAAAGCAGTGATAAAAACTTTGGTATTACTGTATACAGTAATGAGTTATTTGGCTGTTGGATGAAAACTGTCCTCTTTCGCTATGAATGATTTGTTAAAAAAAAAAAAAAAAAAACTTGCTAACACAGCTATGATCCCCAGAAAGTTGAAGTAAGATTTCTCTACTAATCGCAGCAACTGGTCTAATAAATCAGTTGACTCTTTCCAAAGACTCATGGATTCACAGAAGAAACAAAGAGAATTCTATGGAAAGAAGATACCTACAAGTGAAAAGCCCCAATAAGAGAGGTATTTAGTGACTGAGCAAGTTGCTAAAAAGAATTAAAAGGTCACACTATTGATGACGGTATAGGAATGCCTGCTTGTTAAATAATAGTGAAGACAACAATTTTCAAGGAAGCTGTAAAAGAAACAAACAAAGTTCCTGTTTCTGATTACATAGTTAGAAAGCTTGTGGATGACATGTCCCAAAATATTTCCGCCATTTTGTCTGAAATACAGAAACATATAAACTTTGCCTTGCAAGTTGAGGATTTAACGGATATATCTGGTACAGCTCAGCTGCTAACATATGTTTGATTTGAAAAGGAGGGCGAGATAAAGGAGAAGTTATTTGCTGTAAAGAGCTGCCAGACATGACCAAAGGGCAAGATAGTTTTAAAACATTCTTTATATCTGGAATCTTGTCGTTTGTCCTAGAATCAATGTGTTAGAATCTGCATTGATGGTGCTCCGTCCATGACTGGCTCAATGAAAGGCTTTGAATCACGTAAAAATTAACCCTGAAGTTATGGCGACTCATTGTCTTCGCCACCGAGAAGTTTTAGTTTAAAAAACTATTGGGTATGAACTAAAGCAAGTTCTAAACATAACTATTAACATGGTCAATTTCATAAAGCAATACCCACTTGAGTCTTACATGTTTGCCAGGTTGTGTGAAAATATGCAAAAAGGTCATATGATATTCCATTTGAACTCAGAGTTCAGATGTTTTTCTCGAGGGCAAGTTCTTTCAAGGGTGTTTAAGCTTTTGAGAAGATTTGCTTCTTTTCTTCAAATTCAACGATGAACTAAAGTTTTTATGGAAACATTGAATCCACAAACTAGCAGATGAAATTAGCTTACTTAATAAACATTTATCACCATTTAAGTAACCTGAACTTGAGTGTACAGAGGCATTAAGAAAACATTCTGACCTAGACAGACAGGCGTATTGCTTTCAAAAACAGACGTATGGCTGAAACATCTCGAGAGAGGCAATGTTTAAATGTTTCCACTCTTACTTTAAGTTGATACAGAGACTGATTATCAAGAAATCATTCCCTTAATTATGAGTCATATGGAATCACTGGCTGAAAAACTTTATAAATACTTCCCACATTTATCATCAGATTTGTATGATTGGGTTAGAAAGCCTTATACTTAGCTTTCTTTAAATCCACAAAACCTGCTCAATCTACAAAAAGAGGAAGAAATAACTGATCTAAAGTTTGGTAAAACCTCAAGGATAATGTTTAACGAAGTACCATTTGATGTGCTTTAGATTTTTGTGGAAGAATATCCATTTATCTCAGCAAAAGAGTTGGATATTATACTCCTAAATTTTCTACTTCTTACCTTTGTGAGCAAATATTTTCATGCTTTAGTAGTGTGAAAAGCAAATCTAAAAATTACTTTCTCTCTGTAAAGAAGAACTGTGGGTGTGTTTTTCAGAAATTTGTCCAAAGTGTCACTAAAGGTAAAACCTACGACTATGTTGACTGGTGTTTACAATATTTTCAAGTTTTAGGTCATGTAGCTACTATTGTTAAAGAAGTGTTCTTGAACACTGTAACATTTTGTATTTTATACAATAAGAAATAAAAGCAAATATACTGTGTCTTCTATACTTTTACAACTTAAGGTATATTTTTATTTTTCTACTTATTCTTCTTTGTATGTGTTTTTTTTTTTTTTTTTGGGGGGGGGGATTCCCTTGGGATGAGAAAATATGTCTCAGGGTTCCTCAAAGTGATTTTAAAGGTTGTGAACCCATGTTCTATACTCTACTGGCTCTTATGAAATATCTGATGTTTTTTATTTTATTTACAGGTATTTTCTTGTGCTCAGTTTCCAGGCGGGGAAGAGTACGAGCCTTATGTCCCTCTAAAGAATAACATTACTCCTATACCTTTTACTCCAACACCTGTGAAGCTGAAAGATAGCATACCAATTGGTCCAGCAGCTCTTCAGGTAAGAATTTTAAAGAAATGTTCATGTTACCGGTAAATGCGAATCTATTACTTTTAATCCTTTTTTTGGCAACGTAAGGTAGTAAAAATAAGTGCATATGGTGTGTTAGTTTTCTAAGATTGCTGGGGTGAGACCAGGTAGAGAAAGCAGAATTGTCAGATCCACAGGTAAGGCCCTTTAGATGCTTCCTGCAGAGATAATCTTTCTTAATAAAATTTGCTTTAGACCCTAAAGGTTTACTTCCAAAATATACCAGTTTATTTATATTGTAATTTGATTTTCATTCCTGATTCTATTTACATCCAAATATAAATATTTTTCTATGTATTAATGATTAAAGTAAGTACTGGAGTATTAGATTCTGGTTATGTATGTAGCGTCTTTAAACTCGCTCCTTGTCTTTTGAAGAGGAAAAAAGTTTAACAATTTTGTCTTATTTATAATTTTTCAATATTAAACTTACCCGGTGATCATATAGCTGTCAGCTCTGCTGCCCGACAGAAAAAACCTACGGACGGAATACGCCTGCGATCGCTATACAGGTGGGGGTGTACATCAACAGCGCCATCTGTCGAGTAGGTACTCAAGTACTCGATGTCAACACAGAATCAATTTTCTCTCTGTTGTGCCACCGGAAGACCTACTAAATACGCTCTTGTTTTCTGGATTGATTTTCACGTTATTTGGTGAAGTATTCATTTCTGGTTATTAGCTATCGCTGTGCAGAAGTTATCTTCAATACTTCCTTGCATTCTTTTATTGGATTTTGGATTATTTGTTGACGACTTGGATAGATTTTGAATTCCCCCCTTTGACTAATTCAAGATGTCTGACCCTTCTCAAGTCCCCAAGTACAGGAAGTGTAGCGCTAGGGACTGTTCAAGGCGTCTTCCGAAGGCCTCTATCGATCCGCACACCATTTGTTCCAATTGTAGGGGTAAAGCCTGTCAATTGGAAGATCGATGTGAGGAATGCGTTAGGCTTTCGGAATTCGATTTTCAAGAATTCCTTAAATATGCACGTAGGCTAGAGAAGGATAGGATCAGGAGGAGTTCGTCTCGCTCAATTGATTTTTCCTCTCCCCATGCCCCACAACCTATTCCTTCCCCTGTAGTGGTTGCACCCGACCCCCCTGCTAGCTCTCATCAACCTTCAATGGCAGATATGATGCGTGCCATCCAGGCTCTAGGTGAGAGAGTCGAGTCATTGGCGAATGACCGCAATCAACTCATGGCTGACGTCAGGGAGTTGAAAGGTAAAAGTGCAGTGGGAAGTGAAGTGAGTGTCAGTGCAGTGAAAAGTGTCAGTGTTACGCATGAGGGTGCGTCTGTTCGTGCCTGTCGTCCTCCCAGTCCGGGACCTCTTGCAAGCTCCCAAGCCCAGGGGAGAAGCAATGTCGTACGACCAAAGGGTTCGACAGGCTTTAATCAGCGGACAGACGTTCCCTCCGTGGTTTCGGACGTATCTTTCCTAGATCGTCCCACCCACAAGAAGACGAGTGAGCCCGTTCATTCCTCGTCTGCGGAAGAGGTTTCTCGACAGAAACGATGGACCAAGGTCTCACGGCCTCTCAAACGTAAGGTCCCTTCCGAGCAAGTCCAACGGCCCAGGTGTAGCCACTGGGTCAGTTCGGACTCGCTGCAGTCCTCCGACGACTGCACACCTCCTAAGAGAGGCATAGTGGTACCGCAACAGGCAGTAACTCCGTCTGTTGCCGCACCCGCTGTTGTAGACCCTAAGTCACAACAGACAGTAACTCCGTCTGTTGCCGCACCCGCTTTTGTAGACCCTAAGTGGTCTTTGCTGCAGTCTATGCAGACTCAGTTAGCTGCTGTTATGCAGGAGTTTCGTGCGGAGAAGGTTAACGCTGCACCCGTTAGCCTACAACCTACCACGGTTGTGCGCCCAGCAGACGCTGAGGCTGCCGGCTCCCACACTCCAGCTGTGAGAACTCCTCCACCCATGCGCAGTCGACCCTGCCAGACGCATGCTGACGTTCACAGACGCACGGAACCCTCCGTTGCCGTTCGTGAGCTACCACAACAACAGGAGGGTGGAGTTAAGCTGCCGTGTTTTGACGCTGTGCGTCAGCCTCCGCAACCCACGGTGGTCTCCGCTATCCTTCCACAGTCGGGAGTAGACGCTTTGCGCACCCACTCAGCTATGGTTGTTGCCAGTTCTAAGACTGACCAACAGTGGCATGACGTTGGGTCCAGTGCAGCCACGCATGCACCCGTGCTGCCGGACTCAGCCGTCCAGCTTTTACCTACTCCGTTGCCTCTTCCTCCTCAACATTCAGACGATGGAATCTCTGATGATGACGAAGCTGCACATCTTGACGACCAACACTCGGACATCGACGAACCCAAGACCACGCCTCCCTCCTTAGACTTTAGGAAAGTGCTTGCGCTGTTCAAGGATTTATATCCGGATCAGTTTGTGTCTGCAGCACCACGCTCGCCTCCCTCTGAGTTCGCTTTAGGCATGCAGTCAGCAGCACCTGCCTTTACGAAGCTCGTACTCGCTCGCTCGTCCAAGAGAGCTTTAAGGGTACTGGGAGAGTGGTTGCAGTCCAAAAAGCAACTTGGGAAGACATCCTTCATGTTTCCCCCGGCCAAGCTTCCTTCCAGATCTAGCGTCTGGTATGCCACGGGAGAAGTTCTCGGCTTGGGAGTTCCTGCCTCTGCCCAGGGCGACTTCTCAAGTCTGGTAGACTCTCCCCGCAGGCTGGCTATGAGACGCTCCAAGATTTGCTGGACTCCTTCGGATATGGACCATCTTATGAAGGGAGTTTTCCGTGCATTCGAAGTCTTTAACTTCTTGGACTGGTGTTTGGGAGTGTTGAGCAGGAAGACCTCCCCTTCTGATAAGGAAACTTCCATGCTCATTATGTCCTGCATGGACAAAGCCATTCGGGATGGTTCTAGTGAGCTTGCGGCTTCTTTCGTGTCCGGGGTCCTCAAGAAGCGGGATCACCTTTGCTCCTTCTTGTCAGCTGGAGTCACCCCATGTCAAAAGTCGGAGCTTATGTTTGCTCCCCTCTCGAAGTGTCTCTTCCCTGAAGAGTTGATCAAGGAGATTGCCGCCTCCTTGATCCAGAAAGACACTCATGACCTGGTGGCGTCATCCGCACGCAAAGCCACCCCTTTGCCCTCCGTGCCTAGACCCAGGATGGACACTCCAGCATCAAGGTTCATTCCGCCCTTTCGTGGCAGAGCCTCCAGCAGAGGAGGTGCTCGTGCCGGAAGTCAACGTGGGAGCAAGAAGAAGGGTTCCAAGTCATCTAGAGGCAGAGTCTGACTGCCACCTTCTTCAGACAGCAGTGGGAGCCAGGCTCAAGAACTACTGGCAGGCCTGGGAGAACAGGGGCGCAGACGCACAGTCTGTGAAGTTACTCAGGGAGGGGTACAGGATTCCATTCTTGCGCAACCCCCCTCTAGCAACAACTCCCATCGACCTCTCTCCCAGGTACAGAGAGGAGGACAAGAGACTAGCTTTACAGCAAGAGGTGTCTCTCTTACTACAAAAGGGAGCGGTAGTCATAGTCCGGGACCATCAATCCCCGGGCTTCTACAATCGCCTCTTCTTAGTGCCGAAGAAGACAGGAGGGTGGAGACCGGTGCTAGACGTCAGTGCTCTGAATGTCTTTGTCACAAAGCAGACGTTCACCATGGAGACGACAAAGTCGGTTCTAGCATCGGTCAGGAAGGAAGACTGGATGGTCTCGTTAGACCTAAAGGACGCTTACTTTCACGTCCCCATCCACCCAGATTCCCAACCTTTTCTAAGGTTCGTTTTCGGGAAGGTTGTATACCAGTTCCAAGCCCTGTGCTTTGGCCTAAGCACGGCACCTCTAGTTTTTACCAAACTGATGAGGAATATTGCCAAATTCCTGCATTTAGCAAACATCAGAGCCTCCCTCTATTTGGACGACTGGCTTTTAAGAGCTTCGTCAAGTCGTCGCTGTCTGGAGAATCTACAGTGGACTCTAGATCTGACCAAGGAATTGGGTCTCCTGGTCAATTTGGAAAAGTCCCAACTCGTCCCATCCCAAACTATAGTATACCTAGGAATGGAGATTCAGAGTCAAGCTTTTCGGGCTTTTCCGTCGGCCCCCAGAATCAGTCAAGCCCAAGAATTCATCCAGTCCATGCTGAAGAAGGACCGATGTTCAGTCAGACAGTGGATGAGTCTGATAGGGACGCTTTCATCACTGGACCAGTTCATCGCGTTAGGGAGACTCCACCTCCGACCCCTTCAGTTTCACCTAGCTGCTCACTGGAGAAAGGACAAGACGCTAGAAGCGGTCTCGGTTCCTATTTCCGAGAAGATGAAATCTTCACGGACTTGGTGGAAGAACAACATTCTCCTCAAGGAGGGTCTGCCACTGGCTGTTCAGACCCCCGACCTCCTTCTCTTCTCGGACGCATCGGACACGGGCTGGGGTGCGACATTGGACGGTCGGGAATGCTCGGGCACGTGGAATGCGGATCAAAGAACGCTGCACATCAACTGCAAGGAGCTACTGGCAGTTCATCTGGCCTTGAGAAGCTTCAAGTCCCTCCTTCTAGGCAAGGTGGTGGAGGTGAACTCCGACAACACCACAGCCTTGGCGTACATCTCCAAGCAAGGAGGGACTCATTTGATGACGTTGTACGAGATCGCAAGGGACCTCCTCACCTGGTCAAGAGATCGAAACATATCCCTAGTAACGAGGTTCATTCAAGGCGACATGAATGTCATGGCAGACCGCCTCAGCCGGAAGGGTCAAATCATCCTAACAGAGTGGACCCTTCACAAGAATGTTTGCAACAGACTATGGGCCTTATGGGGTCAGCCTACCATAGATCTGTTCGCAACCTCGATGACCAAGAGGCTCCCAATTTATTGCTCACCGATTCCGGACCCAGCAGCAGTTCACATAGATGCCTTTCTTCTGGATTGGTCCCATCTAGACCTTTATGCGTTCCCCCCGTTCAAGATTGTCAACAGAGTACTGCAGAAGTTCGCCTCTCACGAAGGGACAAGGTTGACGTTGGTTGCTCCCCTCTGGCCCGCGAGAGAATGGTTCACCGAGGTACTGCAATGGCTAGTAGACGTTCCCAGAACACTTCCTCTAAGAGTGGACCTTCTGCGTCAGCCGCATGTAAAGAAGGTACACCCAAGCCTCCACGCTCTTCGTCTGACTGCCTTCAGACTATCGAAAGACTCTCGAGAGCTAGAGGCTTTTCGAAGGAGGCAGCCAGAGCGATTGCTAGAGCAAGGAGGACATCCACTCTCAAAGTCTACCAGTCGAAGTGGGAAGTCTTCCGAAGCTGGTGAAAGTCAAAATCAGTATCCTCAACCAGTACCTCTGTAACTCAGATAGCTGACTTCCTTTTATACCTAAGGAAGGAAAGATCCCTTTCAGCTCCCACGATCAAAGGTTACAGAAGCATGTTGGCAACAGTCTTCCGTCACAGAGGCTTAGATCTTTCCAACAACAAAGATCTACAGGACCTCCTTAAGTCTTTTGAGACCTCGAAGGAGCGTCGGTTGGCCACACCAGGTTGGAACTTAGACGTGGTACTAAGGTTCCTTATGTCAGCAAGGTTCGAACCACTTCAATCAGCCTCTTTTAAAGATCTCACTTTGAAGACTCTTTTCCTCGTCTGCATAGCAACAGCTAAAAGAGTCAGTGAGATACACGCCTTCAGCAGGAACATTGGATTTACATCTGAAACGGCTACATGTTCCTTACAGCTTGGTTTTTTAGCCAAAAACGAACTTCCTTCTCGTCCTTGGCCCAAATCGTTCGAGATTCCAAGCCTTGCTAATTTGGTTGGAAATGAACAAGAAAGAGTACTATGCCCTGTAAGAGCTCTTAAGTACTATTTGAAACGTACTAAACCATTACGTGGCCAGTCAGAAGCTTTATGGTGCGCCATTAAGAAACCTTCTTTACCTATGTCGAAGAATGCAGTTTCTTATTATATCAGACTTTTGATTCGAGAAGCTCATTCCCATCTGAATGAGGAAGACCATGCTTTGCTGAAGGTAAGGACACATGAAGTTAGAGCTGTCGCGACTTCAGTGGCCTTCAAACAAAACAGATCTCTGCAGAGTGTAATGGATGCAACCTATTGGAGAAGCAAGTCAGTGTTCGCATCATTTTACCTTAAAGATGTCCAGTCTCTTTACGAGAACTGCTACACCCTGGGACCATTCGTAGCAGCGAGTGCAGTAGTGGGTGAGGGCTCAACCACTACATTCCCATAATCCCATAACCTTTTTAATCTTTCTCTTGAAATGTTTTTTATTGTTGTTTTTTGGGTTGTCCGGAAGGCTAAGAAGCCTTTCGCATGCTGGTTGATTTGGCGGGTGGTCAAATTCTTTCTTGAGAAGCGCCTAGATTAGAGGTTTTGATGAGGTCCTTTAGTATGGGTTGCAACCCTTCATACTTCAGCTCCTAGGAGTCGCTCAGCATCCTGTGAGGATCGCGAGGCTCAGTAAGGAAGACGTACTTAAAAAGGCAGAGTAATTGTTCAAGTCGACTTTCTTACCAGGTACTTATTAATTTTATGTTTGTTATTTTGAATAACTGCTAAAATGAAATACGAAATACTTAGCTCTTAATGTTAACATATATGCTGGTCTCTACCCACCCCCCTGGGTGTGAATCAGCTATATGATCACCGGGTAAGTTTAATATTGAAAAATGTTATTTTCATTAGTAAAATAAATTTTTGAATATACTCACCCGGTGATCATAAATTAAAGGACCCACCCTTCCTCCCCAATAGAGACCCAGTGGACCGAGGAGAAAATTGGTTCTGTGTTGACATCGAGTACTTGAGTACCTACTCGACAGATGGCGCTGTTGATGTACACCCCCACCTGTATAGCGATCGCTGGCGTATTCCGTCCGTAGGTTTTTTCTGTCGGGCAGCAGAGCTGACAGCTATATGATCACCGGGTGAGTATATTCAAAAATTTATTTTACTAATGAAAATAAAATTTTTTCAATACATTATTCAATAGCCTTCAAAGCCTTTGCGCAGACAAAACTGTTGATATATAATTTTCTTCATAAAATATCAAGACCAATTACTGTATTCGAGAACCAGGATTATGACAATACACACAATTCATTCATAGCTTTGCTAATAGAATGTTAATTAAATAATTGTTATTAAAGTATCAAGAAAATTATATCAAAACCATGTTTATAACACACATTTCTTGGACCAAAACATTTTCTTTCATTGCGACCAGCAATTTTTCGAAATTAAGAATTTCCTTTTGATTCTTAGAAGTCTTACATTGTTCTTTCCAGTATATTTTCATCAAAATCATAGAAAGTCAGTCACTTTGTTTTTTTTTCGATTGAAGCGCTGGAAGTTCCAATATAGTTAACATATATCAATCTTGCTTGTTAAGTCTGCAAAAAGTATCTATGACACTTTTGCTTCATATGTTCTTTTGATAGGCTTCGATGCACCTCTTTAATGTTTCCGTAAAATGAAGCATTTCAGGATATTTCCTTGGCCTCGATTGGTAGGTGAAGGTATTTGCAGGAGCCATTTGGACTGTCCATATTTACTACAGTGACTGACAGTGAGCAAGTATCCGTTAATTATATTAACAGCGCTCTTTTAAATCCTCTTACAAAACATCTGGTAATGCCGGGCAAAAAATTTGCCACACTTTTATTCATATTAATGAAACTTGATTTTGAACCAGGAATAGACAAAATAAGATATACCTAAAGTATTTGTTGGGAACAAATCACTAAATTTCAAGTTATGAAAAATATATCATTAGTCTATGAAGTTAATATGATTTTAATGACATGAAAATTAACAATGTATGATTTCTGTACCTGTCACACCACAGCAATCTTAGTGAGGTAAAGGAAGTTTAGTCACTATTGAAAATCAGTGTAGATGAGACTCCCATGATGTGGGGCTTCCTCCCTATCTTAGGCACCAAAAATTAAATTATCATTTACTAAGAGAGAATTTGAACTGTTGAATATGAAAGTAAACAGATTGATTCTCATATTATTTCTTTTGTGCTTTAGCTATTGGTATCATTATCAAAATTGAATCGCTACGTGACAGGAATACAATATTTTGGTTTTCATAATTTTTCAAATTTTTTTTTAGGAAAAACTACAGTTTTATCATGTACGAGAACGCCAAGGAGCTGCTAATAAAGGACGAGGGTTGGAAGAAGCAAGTCAGGCAGATGGTTTAGGAAGATTACCTCCTCATCTCTCGTCAGTCTCTTCCTTGCTGCTATATAACACGACTCATAACCCGTATGTATACAGTGGTATGCTGTGAAACTAGAATGAAATACACTTAGTCTCTGTAGTTATTTAATGCTCAAAGGCTACCTCTCAGCCTTAGGCATGGTCTATTGACTAAAGGGCATAGACCTCTCCTCCTTGTGGGAGTTGTCCATGCTCATGAGGAGCTTCAAGAAATCTTGCTTACTCTGGGACTTTAGGCCTCTTGATTGGGATGTGACCCTTGGCTTCAAGGCTCTTATGCTTACCCCGTATAAGCCTTTGAGGAGGAGGTCAAATAAAGATCTGACTCTCAAGATTGTGTCTTTTTGCTAGCCTTAGCATCTGCAAAGAGAGTAGGTGAATTGCATGGTCTCTTATTTAGTCACCCATACTAATTGGAAGGAAGTCTCCTTTAGTTTTGGACCAGTGTTTGTGGCCAAAACACAGAACCTGTCAGCGCATGACTCCAGCTTCGAGAAATTCTTCATCCCCTCTCTACTTAAAGTGTTGGGTGGTGATTGAGAAATGCTTTTGTTTCATGTGAGGCTCTGTGTTGCCACCTAAACAAAAGGACTCAACATCTCAGGCTAGAGTATCAGCGACCTTTTGTTACCACTGCCTGCACTAAGAAAGAGATGCTAAGGAACATGATCTCTTTCTGGGATTGTGTGACAATCTGGATAGAGTGTGCCTCAACTGCTGAAAGAGTTGAGGTACCTGGTAGGACCAGAATTTATGAAGTCAGGAGTACAGTATAGGCCCCAGCTTAGCCTTCAAGAGAAACCTTTCAGTTGGCCAGGTGTTGAAGGTTGGAGTTTGGAAATAACAAACCACCTTCACTACCTTTTATCTACATGAGTATATACACAAGTTCCTGACACCTTTTTGTTTGGTCCTGTAGTGGCTGCTAAAGTAGTTTTGTCGCCAACCTGGCTCTGACACGTGACAGGAAGCATTTCATCTATAGTAACATGTAGATGTAAGTCTGTGATGAATGGTAGAATGACTGGCTCTTGATTTTTTCTGTCCCCTCTCTTGCAAACAACGTAGTTGAACCTTTACTTGCTGTATATGACTTGATACTGGTAAGTTGCACTTTTTAGCTCCATTCTTTCATCCTAAAGAAGTATTTTACCCATCCTCCTTAATAGGGGAGTGGGTGGTGGAATTTATACCAGCCCATTGATCATGATACAAGTAATTATTTTGAGCTGATGTCCCTTTGTGTGAAAGAGTTTCTTCAGTTTACAATGTACAGTCCAGTTCCTATCAGATATTCATCTGTATGAAAGACTAGCTAGTGTTTCTGAATTGCACCACATTCTTTTTATAGTACAGTACTACTGAACTGTTCCCTTGGCTTTTTCTTTCTGTAACACTCCTTGCACCTCACATTGGCATAATGTCTAACTGTCTGTACCTAGGGTATGTTCAGTAATAGCTCTGCTGAACGGCTCTCTACTCCGGCAAGGTGGAGGACAGTCAGGGCATTCATTATGCTATACACCTTGACTGTGTTCTCTGCTAATGCTAGAGTTAATTTTTAGATACAGTACAGTATTGTAATAAAATGCTATTCTCAATAGGCTCTAATCAATTAAACTTTCTCCTAGTCTTGGACTTGCAATGTTATATCCTAGTAGAACCTCTTTTCTTTCTACTTGATGTGATCTCTGATTTTAACCAATTGTGCTCTCATTTGCTATTTGTTTCGTAACCAAAATACAAACCACGCTATTTACATTGGGTTTACCTTTTAGCGCAGCTGAAATGGCGAGCCATTAGAATTTAACGAGGGTGTATTACCCCCGTGCTAGTTAGCGGGGGGTAGGGGAGTGGTAGCTAGCTCCCCCCCCCCCCCCCACACACACACAGGTGAATGCTCACTTTCACTTTTGGCTCGGACTGGGATAGACGTCTCTGTCTTGGTCCTCGCTTGGCAGCCATTGTTTGTTTTGTCTTTACTTAATCACTTACTTTTCCTTTACTCAATATATTGTAAACATGTTTTCATGTTTGTATATATATTTGAGTATAAAAATCAGTAAGTTTCCTTTTTCAGAGTTGTGTGTGTAGTGTACGATATCTCCGTGGAGTCCTCGGCAGTTAGGCCACCACGGCGTAATTTTATGGGTTGGGATCGAGTTTGACTTCGGTCTTTCTCTCTCTCTCTCTCTCTCTCTTGAGGTCGTTCACCCCTTTTACTACGTGTTACTACGCCCTTGTAGCTTCCTTCCCGTGTGGGGGGGTTGCTACGCCGTACGTTTTGTCTCAATTAGTTTATGAATCTAATTGTAGTTGTTAATTTTTTTCAGCTTGTAGAACGATTCCTTTCGGGGTTTTCGTTCTTTCTTTAGTGTTCATTCTTTTTTAAATTACATAATTACATAGTTTCATAATTATAATTGTTATAATTCTGTTTAGGTTACAGCTCTCCTTCCGTGAGTGTAAGTGGTTGTGAGGGCACGTGCCTGTTGTGTAATTCTTGTTTCCTTTCCCTCGGGATTCCTCTTCGGAGCCTTCCCGGGGGAATGAATGTGTACTAATGTTTTTTGTTTTTATTTATTTTTTTTTTTTTACAGTTACCTATTTAGTTCGTTTCTGTAATATGGCCCGGTGTGAGCTGTCTTTAGGAGGCCTGGGGATTCGGCTGTTGCTGCCTCCCCTTTGGATTTTCGTCAGGGGCGTGTCTCCTACTGGAAGTACTCCCGTGACGATTGACAGCTCTCCAGTTCATTTTAGAACTCAGGAGGCTTGCCTCCTTGGGTGGGTAACTTTCCTTCTGAGGGAAGTTTTTCCTGTCCAGGCTTGAGTTTTTCCCCTTTTGGGGGGTTCTTTTCTTGCCTTTTTTTCATGCGACTATGCTCTTGGTGCTGAGCGGTCACACCTGTAGTTTTGCTCAAGGGGCTGGGCAACTGCAGGAGCCCCTCTTCGGAGGATTACTCCTTTTAGGTCACTGGCTAACCAGTCTCTTCTACGAAGTGTTTCTCTTTCGTTCGCGAGAGAGTACACTCGTAGAGACTCCTCTTCGGACAATTCTTCTGCTGCTGTTGGCCTCCTTCGCCGTAAGGCTCACCGTCCGCCTCGTCGTAAGGGCCTCTCATCTCCATATAAGGGGGCTAAGAGGCGCCTTTTTGAATCTACGTTTGCTGCCTACAACTCCTTCATCCGCCCTGATGCAGATGGACAACGGTCTTCCCTACGGACAACGGTCTTCCCGACGGACAACAGTCTTCCGACGGACATCAGTCTCCCGGCGGACAGGAACGGTCTTCCGGCCTGCTCCTGCTCAGTGTTAGCGCACAGGCGCTCTCCTGCTCATCAGCGCTTCCTGATCGCTAGCGCTCTCCTGTTCGCCAACGCTCTCCTGTTCGTCAGCGCTCTCCTGCTCGTCGGCGCTCTCCTGATATTCGCCCTCCTCGCCTCGCTCTCCTGCTCATCAGCTCTCTTCTGAGCCTCAGCGCTCATTTGAGGATCATCGCCCTGTGGTCTCTGACCATCCTACAGTTCCTGCTGAGCTCCCTGCTCGCCATCAGTCTTCTGACCCTGTGGCTACGCGACATCGTTCAGCACGTGTGTCAAAGCACATGTTTGCCAACGCACCTGCGATCTTCCTGTTCCTGCTCGTGAACGCGCCACGCCACCTGTTCCTTCACAGGATCTCACGCGTCGACCTCCTGCTCGCCAGCGATCACCTACGCGCCAGCGATCACCTGCTCGCCAGCGTTCACCTGCTCGCCAGCGTTCACCTGCTCGCCAACATTCACCTGCTCGCCAGCGTTCTCCCACGCGTCAACGATCGCCTACGCGCCACCGTTCACCTGCTCGCCAGCATTCACCTGCTCGTCAGCGCGCTCAGGCGATTTTGGTATCGCCTATTCACCAGCGTTCTACGCGTCAGCTATCTCCGGACCGCCCGTGTGTGTTACAGCCTGCGCGCCAACGTTTCGTCAGCTGGAGGTTCTAAAGGGACATGGCTCGCCGGCTACTAGCTCACCATTGCGCGATCGCTCACCGGCGCATGCTGCTCGCTATCGCTCGCCAACGCGTCGCCATGCCACAACGCGCCATTGCCTACCTGCGCATCAGCGCTCACCAGCTCAGCACCGATCTCCTGTTGATCCACATCGCCAGCGGTCTTCCTCAACCACGCGGCAGCGCGTTTCCTCGCCATCGCGCCAACGCTTGCGTTCGCCGCCTCGGACACGCGCTCATTCACCTGCCCACCCTCGCGCCCACTCGCCTGCGCGCCCGCGCAACCGCTCGCCGGACCACTCGCCCGCGCGACCATCGTTCGCGGCGAATTCCGCAGCCGGGGGTGGCAGCAGGAACGCGTATTCCTAGACAACGCTCGGGATCGTCTCCACCCAAACACAGGTTGGTAGTGCAGGACAAGGATACTACTGAGGAGAAGTTAGTACATCATTCTTCCCCACCTTCTTTTCAGGCAGGTACTGTGGGGTCCACTCCAAAGGATCGCCCGATCCCTTTCCCTTTAGCGAGGATTTCGGACTCTGTGTCCTTGGAGCAACAGACTTGGTTTGGTCCCCTGGCGCGGGCGTTAGTGAGGGTTATGAAGCCAGCACTCGCCGACCAGGGTAACAAACCAACGGCTGTCTCTCCTACGCTGAAGAGAAAGAGAGGAGTGGACTTCGTGGTGACTTCCCCCAGGGCGAAGTTGGTTCCCAAGAGGTCTGTCGCGAAGCCCCCTTCTCCTGCTCGAGTGCCTTCTCCTTCTCCCGTGGACGAGGCCTTTCCGTCCTCGGGTGAGTCCAGTGAAGCGGTAGTCTTCCCCTCGGCACCAAGGGGGGAGACTTCGCTTCATGGAGGAGAATCGTCTCGTGAGGAAGGGGCTCCTCGAACTTCTTTGTTGGGATCCTGTATCCCTCCCAGGAGGGAATCCAAGGACTCCAAGACCGTCCCGAAGTCATCTTTTGAGGATTCGCCAGGAACCCACGGCTCCCCGGTGGAACGTCTACGCTTCACCCCAGGAAAAGATCCCTGGGACAGGAGACTTAGCTGCCAGCCCGCAGGGAGGAGATCAGCAGGAATCCGAACATACCTTCTGGCAGGTCCTAAGCCTGATAAGGCAACTTAATGGGCTTATAGATCCAGTCATCGCCCCCCGTGAAGGCAAAGACACGATCTTGGATGAAGTGTCTGACGTTCGGAAAGCCCCAAAGTCCAGTGTGGCTCTGCCCCGGTCTCGGGGTCTGAAGAGTGCCAGAGCAAGGGCCATCCTTGAGAAGAGTCTGTTTGTGCCCAAGCACAGAGACTTAGACGGCGGCTGTGCAGAGGAAGTCGACTTCCGTTTTCACTCCTCCAAGGCGCTTTCTTCCAGACTCTGCAGGGCCCCAACGCCTTTTTCTTTCAACCACGTCGGCCTAAGTTATCGGTTACGACAACTGAGAAAAGGTGTCCAATTGCAGTTTCCTCCTGTCAGGAACAGATGGCACAGGAGGCTCCCCCGGGGGGGGGCATAGTCCTAGAGGGAGCGGCAGAGTTCACGAACTCTAGGATTGCAGGTTTCACGCTGGGAGGATGCTTAAGGTTACTCATCCGGATGACAGCTTCCCGATGCCCATTCCCGCACGATCTCTGTGATCAGCCAAGGATATCGAGCCTGCCGTCTCTGTCAGCGAATTCAGTGTCTCTGAACCTCTATACCATAGCGTCGGCAAGAGTTGCCCAGTTGGGCAGAATGATCCATACCTTAGGCGAAGGTCCTCCATAGGATCATCGTCGGCTTCAACCCCGGCTTCTTCAGTCGATCCTTTCTTGTAAGGAAGGATCTGAGACGGGAGTTCCGTAGTCGACCTCTCAGCCCTGATCAAGTTTGTCGAACAAACGGCAGAATCGATCAGACTGGTAACGAGGCGACAGGACTCCTTAAACCCTGGATCGGAAGGACGGGTACTTTCAGTTTCCATTCCATCCATCTTCCAGGGAGCTCGTGGAATTCAGCCTAGACTGCAAGTATTCCTGCTTATGATGCAGTGTGGCGATCCCGCCGTGGCATCGCAGGTTTTTTTCCCCAGAGAACTCTCCCTGCTTTCCTCATGGCCGCTCAGGTGCAGGCTTCCGCCTCCTTCGCTTTTTGGAGGGCTGGTCAACTCCGGTAGGCTCGGGTTCGACCTTCTTCAGCGCCGGGACAAGCTTCCGGATGCTTACCATGAGTGTGGGTTCATGGTATTTTGCTAGGAGCCTTCTCTTCTTCTGCCTCAACATCTGGAGTATCTGGCCATGATATTGAGTCGACGGCCTTACCACGTTGCAAACCCCGCTTCTCGTCCGTCCAGCGAGGTTAAGCAATGTCGGCTCTGGTCGGTACTTGGATGGGTGACCACCTGGGGACACCAGATTCTGTTGCCACATCCTCCGAGCCTTCCCTTCAGTTGACTGTGGCAAGGCTGAGGAGAGTCGCAGTACCTGTTCTCAGTCAAGCAGAGCTTTCAGCCCTACCTTGGAACGTTTCCTAGTTCTCCTTTCCTCATTGACCCTTCTATAGTCCGAACGGTCGCCTCAGGATAAGTTCCATGTGGGGCGGTCCAAGTTCCGGTGGTTTCAGGCAACGATTAACCGGACTTCCTGGCCCCTATGGGACCAGCGGAACTATTATACCTGCAATGGGTGTTGACCTATGGAACCTCTTGATGGGAGTGGATATTCTCGTCCTTTCCCCATATTCTTTATGCGGTTCTCGGACTCGTCAAAGAAAGGGGGGGGGGGGGGGGCATGTTCCGGTCCAGGCCTATGGTCAGGACCTGAAGGATACCTCTCCATCATTCAGGCAGGCTTAGGGGCCGTAGTCTGGCCCCTCTACAGATCCTACAGCTCCTGCCGAGTCGCTCCGTGCGCGTCGACTTCATGATTCTGGTGTGTTCTAACCAGCAGGGGACGCATTTTCACACCTTCACATCTTGCAGTAGAGATACCGAGATGATTGAGATACTCTCAATACCACCATCGGCTCTCTCATTCCAGGCAGAGGAATGTTCTCTCCGACTATCCGAGCAGAGCCTCGTAGAGGGAGTGTACCTGGGGGTCTTTGGCCTTGAGTAACCAGCAAGTCCTGGTCAGGGGGACCTGATCGCGACAGCTTGGAACCTCAAGCTTCCGCTGTTCTTCCCCCCAGTCTCAAACCCCGAGACTCTGGCAAGATGCATTCCGGTGATGGTGGGACAACTTCGACGCCTGCGTCTTCCCTCCTTTTTGTCTGTGGAGAATGGGTCTCAACAAGACCAGGTTGTCTGTCACCCTTTCAATGGGAGAGCTCCACTGGGACTATGCGTAGAACGGTTTCTGGACCCTCTGCTTCCCCTGACGGAACTCCCGGGAGAGCTTCTCCCACGGCACAGACTACTCAAACAACCACACTGCAACATCTTTCACGAACCGGGGCGTTGCTTTAGCTTCATGCCTGGAGACACTACGCCTCCTCCTCAAGAAGAGACAACCCGCTACAGTCGCGGGACTGAGGTCGCGTCATCTGCGATAGTCATCCACAGGGGTCTTCCAGGCAAAGTGAGGAGTCTTCGGTGGTTGGTGCCGTGGGAGATATACCTCTTCCCTTGAGGCCTCTTCTCCAGCAATAACGGTCTTATTGCCTTTCGGCGGGAGGAAACTCCTTTCCGCTCTCGGCAATGAAGCCTGTCGCTCAGCCTTTCCCTGACCTTCAGGTTTAAAGGAATAACTTTTTCCTGCCCGCTGGATCTTTCCTCGCTCATGCGAAGCTACGATCGTCCCTGCCCTAGTCGGAGGAAGACCTCCAACTTGGAGCATGGCTCGGACTTTTTAGTCCCTTAAGAGATCTTCTCAAGACCCTTTACGACAGGCCTCGGATTGTATTCCGTCTTGGGTCTCCTGCTCACTCTGGCCGCGGCCAGTGTGTAAGCAATCTTCTTGGTCTCGTACGACTCCGCCCTTTCTAAGGAAGAGGGGAAGGCAACATTCAGGTTCGCTCCTGAGTTGTTGGCTAGACTCAGAATCTTGGGGTCCCGGCCCTTCGGTCCTATTCCTTCAAGATTTCGAGTCTCCATTCTGTATCTGATGTCCCAAGACCTTCTCTTTCCTGCCAGTAAAGGAATCGAGAGGTTAGCTTTTGGAGCAGCTGCAGTTTGGCCTCAGTTGCAGCCGACTTGGGAGCACAAGGAGGACACGGGGGAGAGTCACCAGTATACCTCTTCAGCCCGGACTCAAGGACATTCATCTCGACCTGTCTCCAGACCCTCCCCCGTCACGTCGCCCTACAGCACGATGTTGGATACATCGCAACGTCCCTCGCCTTCGAGTAATACTACTCTGTGACGCAGGTGCTACAAGCTGGAGTCTGGAAGCGTCTAATGACCTTCGCAGCCCGCTTCCTGCAGGGCGTGACCCACAGGAGTCTCGATACGTTTTCTATCACTCTGTGGTGGCTACACAACAGCTGGTCTAACCTCAGGCTCCTTTTTGGACAGGTAGCAGAAGGTTGAGGGCATTGTTATCAGGTTTTAGTCTGCATGAACGAAAGAAGTATGTCTGGCCCTTACTTCTTTCTTCATCATCCCCTCTACGGGGAAGCAGCATCCTGGTCTCTGCATAGCTGACCTCGAACCTCTGCAGGTAAACCATGCTTCCTTGTGTTCAGAGTATTGAGTCAATACTGTCGCGTCCCCCATACCCTGACGAGGTGGTATTGGGAACGTCCTAACCCAGAGTTCCTTCTGGAACTCCAGGTCAACTGCCTAGGACGGGTCACACTTCTTCCTTCACACACAAGCTTATGTAGGCCACACGGTTCCTTGCGGAGCAAGGAACTTATGAGGTGCAGGGACTCCTTTTCTCGAGTGCGACTCACTCGGATTCTGAGTCCCCGGGTAAAGCCAAAGCCAGTATGGCTGGGGACTTTCCACCCTACCTAAGGGGTAAGTCACCCAATGTAAATAGCGTGGTTTGTATTTCGGTTACGGAACAAATTACAAATTCGAAGATAATTTGTATTTTTCCTAACCATACAAACCTTAGCTATTTACACATATTTGCCCGCCAGACCTGTCCCCCAAGACAAGTCCTACCTTTAAGTGAAAGTGAGCATTCACCTGTGTGTGAGGGGGGAGGGGTAGCTAGCTACCACTCCCCTACCCCCCCCCCCCCCCCCGCTAACTAGCGCGGGGGTAATACACCCTCGTTAAATTCTAATGGCTCGCCATTTCAGCTGCGCTAAAAGGTAAACCCAATGTAAATAGCTAAGGTTTGTATGGTTAGGAAAAATACAAATTTTCTTCGAATTTGTCATTTTGAAGAAAAAGTTTTTTTCCTGAGTAATTTCCTAAATTATTTGTTGTCTTAAGAGACTTGTACAAGAATTTAGTTTCCATCTAGCTCATCATTGCCTCTTCAGTTTTGTTATAAAAGTACTCTATGGTATAGAAATTAAACTATGCCATATCCCTCAGGTTAAGATTTTTTAATAGGATTGGAAAGGATTCCCTTGACCATTCCACTTTACGAACACCACGTCTTGTTTGATCACCGATGCTTAATAATGTTAGTTTTGGTCAGTATCTGAAGGGGTCACTTCTTCAGAATATCAGATGCTGTTGATACTCAATTTAGGAGACAAATTGGTGGAAATTTTATAATGTTTTAGTAATAAGTAATAGTGACAGCGAGAAATATGTAGATATATCATCCTGTACCTTAATATTTATTAAACAGTTAATTAATTAATTGTTACTTTTCAGAACCCAGTTTCTTTGTGTATAAAATGTAACGCATTAGTAAGAAAATATTTTTTTCAACAAAAGTTAATAGGTCAATTGCTTTACCACTATGAGAATGCTTCTTTTCTTCAAAATTGAGCTTACTGTATTGATGATCAGTATCTGTCAATATTATTTGCTGTTTTTTGCAGTTACAAGAAATATATGGTGTTGGATCCCCTGGGTGTAGTTTCTGGAACTCGTGGTGAGGAAGCAAGAAGTAGGTCTGACACTGCTAATTCTGGGCCTACTTTGCATGATGCTCCCACAACTCTGCAGGTATGATAATTTTGAATATTTGGTTGTGTAAATTTCAGTGTTAATTCATTTACCTAAGTTGGATTTCTCCTCTGCAATATTAGTTTTGTCTTTACATACTAAAATAGTAGTGAATAGTAAAGAAACATAGCTTGCGGCCATTGTGGAACTGTGACACTGTGACTGAGCAGGACGAGGCCACATAGGTGAATACGGAACCACTAAAAATATTATACCCTATTTACTGTCGACAGTGAATAGGGTAATGCGTGTGTTATATATAGTGTTGTTATAAGTTTTATTTTTAACCTTTTTATTATGTGGCCAAGCTATTTTCAAAGACTGAATAGCAAGTGAACTGTAGTTAAGCATTGAAATAAGCAATCTTATTTTATAGATAAGAAAACTTCTGCTCAATTATTTTTATAAAACAGTAAACTTCCAAGATTCAGATATAATTACTGGATTTTGAGAAGGTCCAAACACATATTGTATCTATTTTCATTATCTATTTGAAACATCCTTACTCACTCAATAGGGTTTCTCTAATTCTAGAGAAAAACATCAGTATATGTATTAGAACTTATTAGGTAAATGAAATACAGTACAGTAATGCTACACCAATACTACTAGCCAGTTGAAGAATAGATTAGATGAAACTGATTGAAAAACTATGATTCTTATGGTATCTATTTGGAGAAAATAAAGATTCTCTCTCTCTTATATATCAGTAATACTGTATTTCTTATTCTTGAAAAAGACTTGTCGATGTCTCTTTTTGTTTTGTTTCATTGTTGGTGTAGGCTACCCCCAAAATTGAGGGAAGTACCTTGGTATATGGATGGATGGATGAAAAAGACATTGTGTAGTGTTAATACAAACAAGTTTTATAGTGCAGTACTTTGTATGTATTCCGTAAATTTCTATACACACAAGTACAGATTGATCTCATTATAATATGCGATGTCATAAACACAAATCCAGGATTTTTCTTTGACTTCCAACATATGAAGGAGCTTCGTGGATGATGCAAAACTACGTATTTGGAGTAAAAGTAAAATAGCAGAATACTGTATTATTATTATACTCATTTTAGACTAAAAAAACTTGGGGGGTATGTTTAAGATATAATGGCGTCATAGTACATTTAATGTTACTCTCTCTGAATCCATAGTAACATACTGATCATCTTGAAACTATTTCAGGAAGGGGACCATCTTGGATTAGTTCAAAAGGATGAGTACCAGTACTTGCCAGATTTTTCAGATTTACCCGATTTAGATCTCCCAATGGAACTTCCATCTCTGCCAGGTAAGATAACATATCTTTTTGAGAACATTGTTCGACAATTCAGTTACTCTTTTAATTTGAGGTGTTTATTGTAAATGAAAGGATTTTCCATTTCAGTAATGCTCCATTTTTAAGTATTTTAAAATACTGTAACGTCCCAACTTAACATAAACTTACCAAACGCATTATCATGGCGATTCCTAGTTTGACCACCTGAATAGATGTACTGTACAGTATTCAGTGTTTGATAATTGCCTAAATTGAATAATAAGAGTACAGTAAATGTAATACTAGAAACCATGCAAAATTACTCTTAGCTTTTGGATATCTTGAAAAAGATAAAGTTTAAGTTTTACTGTAACTAACATTGGCAGACTTATCCATACTCGAAAGATTTTCACTTTGCAGTACAGTACTTTATTTGTATGAGATTCATCAGTCATCGTAATGTACTTAAGAATCATGTTTGTAAGTGTGTCACAAGGCATATTCTTATGATATTAGAAGTTAAGCATTTTAGATAGCACTTATTTATATTTAGGAAATACTTTTCAAGTTGTATTTTACTGCTTCATTATTAATGTTAGATATGGTAAATGTAGTGAAAAACATGTTGCTGTGTCTCCTAATGTTATTATTTTTCAATCTCTAGTGACTACCAAATATTCATTGCGCTAAAGGGTCGGAAGTGCAGTGAATATTTGGTAAATATTAAAATCATAAAAATTTTACTGTACAGTATATTTTTTTTTTACTAACTAGTTGAACGTTACTCTTCAGGAATCGCCAATGATCTGCTTTATAGTGCTGATATAGGACCTACAATTGCCCCATCCTTTGGAATGCCAGATCTCCCAACATTTTCTCTTGATTCACCTGCTGCGACATCAACCGAGTCGCCTTCACAAGAATCTGTTCCACCACCCCCTCCAGCAAATGTGGCTGTTGTACCTCCACCATCTTTAAATACTGTTCCTCCTCCAGCCCTTAATTCAAATATAACAGCACCTCCACCTCCACCACCTCCCCCTCCCCCTCCTCCCCTTGGGGATGCACCACCCCCTCCTCCTCCTCCACCACCACCACCACCTCCTCCTCCCCCACCAGCACAGCCAATTGAAGACACTGGAGTACCCAAGGATGCTCCAAAGGTAAGCTTTTAATTTGTTCTTTTCAGTGCTGTATATAAAGCTTTCATCCTTTGAAATAGGAATGTGTTTAGCATTGCTGGTATGGATATTGAATCCTTAACAAGCTAGTTGGTTAATGACATATGGTACTGTACAAGTGAAGCACTGCCTTCCAACTTGTCTTAGAACAGCCACTTTTGTCTTCGGCTGTGGCAGGCACAGATGTGTCGCCAGGCTCCTCTCTCAGCTGTTGATTCTTTACATATTTATGTGATATTTTATTTTTTAATGAGCTCTCTTGCTTATAAGGGGAAGAGCACCAAAAGTTAGCTTGTGGTGAAGGTATATTTATTCCTATGAGGATACAAACTTTCAAATCCATGTGTTCTGTACCTTTGTGAAGGGTTAACTGTAGGCAGCCACTGTTCCTACTCTGTAATATTGTTCTCATTCTTTAGATTAGGAGATTGAATTTTATGCATAACTCATTTTGGTTTATGGTAGATCTTTGCTTCATATCGATTTTTCTGTCAGTCTTTTATCTTTAAAAAAAAATGCAGTTACTTCCTTCCTGTGAGTAAGGAACATGTACTTCTACAGCACATAGTTAGCTTTCACCTGTGATAAGACAAACTATGGATGAGTTAATTTTTTTATAGCATGATATTAATAATTAAAGTATTTTGTAACAAAAATGATAATAGTTAGACCTTAGCAATCAAAGGTTTGATATACAGTTTGTAAATTTTATCATTTGTGGAAAGGGCCTTAAATACAATTTTGCAACATTTATGAATATTTATTCACTATTTTATAACCAAATACAGAATAGGATTTTATATAACATACGAAAACCCATTACAATAATACATAAAGGCTTGAAAATTCACTTATATAACAGAATCGGCTTCAACCTACCGACTTGTTAATTTTCAAACCCTTGCATAATAGTACTGTAATTGCTTTTTGTCTTTTCTATTTTCTGTTATTTAATTATGAATGTTTTCCTTTATCTGGAGTTATATAGTTATCAATACGGTACTACTACATTAGTATTTTCTCTCATGGCTGAGATGCGCGTTTTTTTCTAATCATACAAGGAAATAGTGGGGCTGAAGTGTTATTAAGGGTAAAGCAATTATTTAAGTTTTTTCAGCATTCATTGGTGTGTTTGTTACCTAACCTAAGTGCATGGTAAGACCTGACTGTATTATACAGGGCATTCCTTAGTAAATGGTAGCTATGGTGTTGTATTCTGTGTTTTATAGATTTTAGGAGTACATAATATGCATTTAAACTGGTTATGCCACAAAGGAAGGTCAAATATACACTTACTGTATTTCATATTTTTGCAGGGTATCCCAGCTGCAGCATCATCAGATTTACGTGGTGATTTGATGAAAGCCATTCAGGCTGCTGGAGGGGCAGGTAAAGCTAAACTTCGGAGTAGTAAGGACCGTAAGAAAGAGTCCAAGAAGAAAGAGGTATGTAGACTACTTTTTATGTTTAAAGTTTTGTATTTGAACAGTGCTTGAATATTTTTTAATAAATGGATTTGTAACTATTATTATTAGATTTTAGAAAAATATACAGTACAGTATCAGGTTTTAATTTTCGTTTTGAGAATAGATTACGTACTTGTCATCATCAGAGAAATTTTGTGGTCATGTCATCACAAGCTGGAAAGACTGAAGTAGATACAATTTATTGAAGTATAAGAATATTCATATGACTAATGTTAGCCGGAAAAGCAGCGCTATCTAGCTATACTGGCAACATTATTTTCACTTAAGATTCATAGGAGGGTTCAAAACTAGTTTGACTAGTCTCACTGCCTGTCATTAAGAATTTTATATGCCATTAGTCTTAGTAGATTTAAGTTTTGATGTTATGATGGTGCTTTGTTCCTACACGTGTATAAACCATTCAGCCTTTAAAATGGGGAATGTCTTCTGCAAACCTGGAACATTCAATGAAATTGTTATCGAGATAGTTAACATCAGGTGGTGAGTACTGGCAAGTAGCACTACCCACTCTCCTGTCAAAGACACTTAACATTTGTCTTGACCTTACAAGTACGGTCGTACTGTTATGTCTTATCCAAAGCTTTGATCTTTTATTTTATACTTGAACTTGAGAAGGGTTGATTTTGGCTTCGTGCTAAAGAAACAATGCAGAAATGCAAGTGTAGGTTGGACACTTCATCTGTTTATGGCAAAACTGGAGATAGATCTACTCAATCAGTATTTATCCCCATTTACTAAGTGTAGATTGTGGCCTCTTGTTAAAGCGGGCATATTCTTCGAGTGGGAAGGCTAAGCCTTCTTTGGCATCATTCTTGGCAATGCTCATGACAATTTCAGAAAGACTGTTCAACACTTTACACTCCACATATAGTTTGCTGAAGCTTCTAGGTGTGCTTCCCTAGCTTTGGACCGAGGAGTATGCTTCAGGAGCAGGTAAAACCTTGATTTACATTGAGGAGTTTTCTCAGGGTTGCTGAATTGTGAAGTGATTGCCACACATGAGCATGATCTGTGCTGTAAGCTCCTTGTAGACTGCCTTATAATGAGAGGAAGAGAGAGAGCAAAAATAATAGTGAAGGTTTTGCAGGTAGGTCCTCAATGTCTTTCTTGCGGGAACTAGTAGCTAATGCTCTCTCATCCGTTTTGTCCCCATTAGCAGTGATTGCAGTTTTTCTATGTCATACTTGAGTAACGTGTCATACATGTTGCAACTTCTACAATCTCGGGCCTCAGGTCAAGTATTGGTATCTGATGGTCAGTTAAAAAGCAATAAACCTGTAGTTAATGTTAATCTCTTAATGTTCACATCTTATAAAACTGGCACTCCCTTTTGGTGGAGGTGGTGAATAGCAGTTGAAAAGTAAATGTCGCTTAAACACAGGGTATTAAATGCTTTAAACCAGTCATTAATGTAAACCTTAGTGAATATATGTAGATTTGGTATATACTTCTCTGACCTTGTGCCTCATCTCTTTAGGTATGAAACAAAAGAAAGAAAAGATTGAAAAGTCAACTTTTAGAGTTGGTAAAGGAGGACTCTAAAAATAAAACATATATATTGTAGTAAAAAATAGAGGGTTGGGCATGAATGTAAAGAGTTCTATATGAGAAAGTGATTGTACCAACTGTGATGTATGGATCGGAGCTGTGGGGAATGAAAGTGACGGAGAGACAGAAATTGAATGTGTTTGAGATGAAGTGTCTAAGGAGTATGGCTGGTGTATCTCGAGTAGATAGGGTTAGGAACGAAGTGGTGAGGGAGAGAACGGGTGTAAGAAATGAGTTAGCGGCTAGAGTGGATATGAATGTGTTGAGGTGGTTTGGCCATGTTGAGAGAATGGAAAATGGTTGTCTGCTAAAGAAGGTGATGAATGCAAGAGTTGATGGGAGAAGTACAAGAGGAAGGCCAAGGTTTGGGTGGGTGGATGGATGGTGTGAAGAAAGCTCTGGGTGATAGGAGGATAGATGTGAGAGAGGCAAGCGAGCGTGCTAGAAATAGGAATGAATGGCGAGCGATTGTGACGCAGTTCCAGTAGGCCCTGCTGCTTCCTCCGGTGCCTTAGATGACCGCGGAGGTAGCAGCAGTAGGGGAGTCAGCATTATGAAGCTTCATCTGTGGTGGAAATGTGGGAGGTTGGGCTGTGGCACCCTAGCAGTACTAGCTGAACTCGGTTGAGTCCCTGATTAGGCTGAAGGAATTATAGAGAGTAGAGGTCCCCTTTTTGTTTTGTTTTATTGTTGGTGTCGGCTACCCCCCAAAATTGGGGGAAGTACCTTGGTATATGGATGGATGGATGGATAACTTCTGCAGAAAGTTGGCAAGAAATATTTTTGCTAATTCCTCCTTACCTGCACTGCAAACGCAACCCAATAGAATTAATTTGGGGCCGAGGGAAAATTTTCAGTGAAATGAAATAATATTAAGATGGCAAATTTATAGGAACTTGCAAAATGAGCTTTGTATACTGTGATATCCAAAATATTTGGATAAGGTTTCAACGCATGCCAAGCAATTGGAAGTGGAAGATGTAGCCAAAGATATGATGATATGATAGAGAAATATATCAACTTGGTCATTATCTCTCTCTCTCATATGGCTTAAAGTATTATTGTATATATTAACCCTTTTACGCCAAATGGACATACTGGTACGTTTCACAAAACTCATCCCTTTACCCCCATGGACGTACTGGTACGTCCTTGCAAAAAAACTGCTAATTAGATGTCCAAAACATTAACAAGGGCTTACAAATAGTATAAGAAACTAAATGAAAGCCCGATAAAACAGAGATCACGAGGAAGCGACACCAATAGCCGCGGCAAACCCCCGAAAGGGAACAACAAGCGGCGATAACAAAAAACCAAACACGGTTAAGAATAAATAAGTGTTGCTACCTAGAAATCCCAAACAGATAAATATAGTACTCAGCTTGGGAGCAGCAGAGATCTCTAAAACGGAGCAGCAGGGATCTCTAAAACGTCGGACATCTTCAAAAACACAAAACAACACAGAGCAAAATAAAACACATCTGACCAACGCAGGTGCTGATAGAGGAATGATGATAAGGGGTGGGGAGATGTAGGGGTGGAGGGGGATGTTGATGAAGGAGAGGTCTAATTGGTGAGGGATCTATGGTCGTGGTTCAATCACGCCCCAGTTTTCTATACCGACGCTCAAAGAGTGAGCGCGAGGAGTTTATTCCTGGCATTCCATGCATCTCTTTTTTTTTCTCTGGTATATTCAGCAATAACTAGGCCTTAGAAATGGTGCTAGAGGAGCATTTCACAGGTACTGTAGAGCCCAGAAATAGATTTTTCCTTCGTCAAAATCCCTTTTTTAAATTTCTCTAATTTTTGTCATAGAGGTCAGGTTGGTCTCAATTCTTTTGGAAAATGCCTGAAGTTTCTCATAGTTATCAAAAATATGCAAAAAAAAAAAAAATTTTAAATTAATATTTTGGCAAGGTCATATTTTATAGCGAGCTACACCCTTCAGGTTTATTAGCGCTGTGCTTGTTAGCCTATTTGGCCGATCCGTAGGCGGTTTCTGTGGGTAGCCTTTCCTGCCAGGTTTTTTCTTTTGAATTTGTTTCGGGGAGATGAACACGTTCTCATTTGGTTGTTCTGGATCGTTATTAACAGATTTCGGAAGCCCCTTTTGGTGTATTTGCCTTTCGGCTTTTTCATGATTTGTCAAGGTTGTTTTTATTTTATATCCCCGTGTTCTTTTCCCCCTAATGTTCTCATTTGGCGTGTTAGCTTTTATTTTAGTCATTATGTACGTCTGCCATTATATTTAGTGTTTTTACATGGGTTCGCAGGAGCTACATGATTGCCACCGTTTCGGGTATTTCCTTTGTGTTACGGTGGGTGGCCTCACCCTCCCTTTCGATCACAATGATCACCCGATTTTGTTCTGGTCTCCCCCCCCCCCTTGGATCCTTCCCCTCCCCCTTCTTAGGAAGGGGTAGGCTTTGGTCACATGCTCTCTGATAGAAAACGGAAAATTCCTCGAGGATATTGCAAAATGTGCTTAAAAAAAAATGCCTGGGGGTTAAGGGATGGAAAGTTCCAAGTAGCCTGGGGGTAAAAGGGTCAAGTATCTTAAGAGTGATAAATATCTGAATAAAGGAAAAATAACTGTTATACTAACAGACATTTCTAAGGTAATTGTAGTTGACTGTAGGCATTTCCCCTTCACCAGACTCCAAAAGGAGGATAATCTGTACAGGACTCAAGTTTTTATTCCCTTGGAGAATTAATAAGAAACAAGTTTTATTCCCTTGGGGGATTAATAAGAAACACAAGAGCTTTGACTTTGGCTGCCTCCATAATGAACTTAGAGAAGTGGCACACGTGTTTTCTCCTTTGGTTACGCCAAAGCCCTCTCCAAAGATTGGTACTAATATGGAACTAAGGTGAAAAACGGTTATTATATAGGTATGCTTTAGTAAAATCTCTTCCAGAAATTCAATTTGAAGGGAAAATGTATTTTTCGTAAATTGAACTATAAATAAAAAATTCCCCATCAACCACCCAATTTCCCAATGGTTGGCAACGTAATAAATGACTGCATATCCAAATAAGCACTTCACTGTGGGTAGGTATATTGTCTTAAACCAATGAATTTGAAAAAATTCTTACAAAAGTGCAAACTTGTCAGGTTGTTGCTTGTCACTTGCCTTTAGAAGAGAATATATATCATAATCTTCTTGGCCTCTCATAAGAGCAGAGGATACACGAATAAGTGGGTCAAGTGCCAGACAGATACCCTAGTAATTATAACTTAGGACGCCCTCCCTCCTAAGGAAGACTCTCATATAAATGACGAGGGATTGTATTCATGTAGGAACAAATTTCAAAATGATTTTGTATTTTTCCTAGCTATACAAATAAGTCATTTATTCATGCACCCCATAAGTCCCGACCAAGAACAAAGTGATAAAGTCGCAAGCAGCGACGCAGCAAGTGCAGCTGGGAATATGATGCAACCATACATTGTCTTATATTTGTTTATAAATCAATTACGGAGCTAATCCATATAAATGACTCGAGTTTGTATAGCTGGGAAAAATTAGTTACTCATTTAGTTTCGAGTTAAGCCTTTTGTATATAAATTATTTCATCATTATTAAATAAATTCTTTTCTGGATATAGTAATGTACAGAAAAATCTAACAAACTACTGTAGATTATGGCCACCTTTTATGGATTAATATTATTATGATGAGGTAATAGGGAGAATTTAATTTTTTATCTTTCCAGACTGTTTCTGCACCCCCTGCTGGTGATTTGATGAGCGATTTATTCAACAGACTTTCTCAGAGACGCAAAGTAAGTGAATGGCTGCCTCAAGATTGTTACTTTCACATATGCTCGTATAAAAAAAAAATCAGCTTAATTGACCAAATTTCTGTGGTTAGGGGAACAACGTGTAGAATAATGTTTAAAAATGTATATCTTGATTTCACTGGTACCTGGTCAAGTTACAGTTGAAAATGATTGGTGGGTAAATAATATATTTATTTGTATGTTTATGGTGGCTTTATCATTGTTTGTGATAAATGTTAATCTGCTTCATTTAAAAGGCTATATGTGTGATTGAAAATACTATCTGATCATTCAGTACAGTATAGTACTGTATTGATTACTTTTATATTAATTTTTTTTCTTCTTTTGAGGATGTTAATTTAAAATTGGATTAAGTTATGAATTTGGGCTACAAAGCCTGGTAATGGGGTTTGCTAGAACATTCAGCATCAAAGTGCAACCAAGATAGAAAAAAAGAATGCGAGAATGAAGGAAATAGGACCTTTAGGAGTCCCACGTAAGACCTTTTAAAGATACTTAGGATTTTGAAAGTAGAGGACTTGCACACCGTCGCAGTACGGTACAGTACTTGTAGGTCGGTTCTCAGATTTCAGAGTTAAAGTTTATATACAGTCGAGATATTACCTCATTCATTCCGCCCTTCCAAGAGGGATTGTGCACTACCCGAAAAAATATAATTGCTTAGTCATTTAGGAAACTCGTGTGTGGTGTACATCATAAACCTACCACACCTATTTTTAAAGAAAATGTTTTTATCTTTAAGAAATGAATTATTGACAGTCAATTGGATGGAATATTTACCAGATTCAAAAGTAAAAACTTAATGTTAATGATATTAATCGAGTAGCTACTGCATACAGGATATTTAGTTTTTGCATTAAATATTTAGGGTTCAAGTACTGTGTGGTCTCCAAGGATTTTCTGGGTGAAAGGCTAGAACAGGGAATCCAATAGGACAAGATTATCAAAGAAATATTATTTCCCTCCCTGCATTAGGGCCAGTGTATCAACGTGCAAGGAATGAACTCGGTGATTATCGGGGGACCTTGCAATTTCAGGCTCATTTGAACTTGCCACAGCACCCTCAGTACTCTACTGTAGCTGAAAGTTGTCTTCTATAATCAGCAGCAGGATGACCATCCCCCTTTTGCTGGAAATGGCACTTTTTTGGATTGAGATAGTTGTGGCTCCTGCTAGAGGGACAGTCCCCCCACCCTACCATCAGTGGGGAATGCCTTCAAACTCTTAGGGACAGGAGGCCGTTCAACCTACCATCAGTGGGGGGATGCCTTCAAACTCATTGGTACAGGAGGCCGTTCTTTGGGGGTACCGAGTCCCATTCATAACTCTCTCGGACCTCTCTAGCTCTAATGCTGACAGTCCACGGGTTTAGTCCTGACGAATGTCACGCTGTCTGTTCTAGCTGTGGGATGCCACTAACCCTACAAAATAGGGACTTTGTTAACAATCTGAGGCTCTAAAGTAGTCGGGATGATTTTTTTGACTTTTTTTGACCGGTATGAATCAGTCTAAACAGAGATCTTTTTGTCTCCTGTACATTGCAGAATCTCGACAGGTAGATGGCAGAGGTGTCGTGAAAATCATCTCATTTAGATATGTCATACCAAGGGCACAACCTTCCTTTAGCTGAGAATTGCCAATAAAATTTCCTGAATTTGCTGAATTTGTATAACACCTGGGTGGTGATGACTACAAATCTCTTGATTTACCACGATCCCCAGATGGTACAAAATTAGAGGGGGAAAGAGTTGATGAATGGGAGGAGATACATGGGGTAGATAATGTACAAAATTAGAGGGGGAAAGAGTTGATGAATGGGAGGAGATACATGGGGTAGATAATGACTGGAGGAGCAAGGACTATCATATGACAGACAGGTTTCTTTTCAGCTTGTGCTGTCACGGCCTTTGGGTCCCTGTTCTCCGCCGCGAGTTCAGGCATGGAGAGTATGGTGTGATGAGTATGGTTGCAGTTCACTGGGAAGAAGTATGATCAGAGGTTGAGGTCTGAAGAGTGGGTAGGTGGTGGTTTTTTGTGCGGAACGATGAGGAGAGATTTCATTATGGAACACCCGAGTAGGTTGACTGCCCAAAGGAGGATGGAACACCCGAGTAGGTTGACTGCCCAAAGGAGGGTCTACAATCCCCAACTAGCAACCCCGTAAACATACTCTGAAGAGTACGCCATAAAGAGGAAGCCCTACGGAGATAGCCTTAAGGATCACATACTCGCTTCCTTGATCTTGAATTCTCCAACGCCGGAGATATCCTTGGCGAAGCATACTCTTCCTGAAGAGCCTCCGAGGGCGGGTGTCCATCAAGAAAAGCTCCAAATTAAGGAGACACCGTAGACAAAGCTGGAGGAGACTTGCTGGTGTCCAGCCGAGATGACCTTACTCAAGTCTTTCCTCTGAAGGGGAATCAGTCAACTCCAAGGAGGGCCACAGCAACCGAAGGTTAAAGGGAAAGACTAGCCCTGTGGGAAAGTCCTTAGTTTCTGAGGAAACAAGTTGCCCAAGCGTTAAAAGGCATTTCCATGTAGCTTATGAAGGTACCACAGGCATTTGGCAGTACCTCTATGTCCAATGTTGGAGAGAACACCAGTTCTCCGATGGCTGGTTGCTTACACCGTTAAATCACTTGGACTGCCAATTTCCACCTCGAATATCATCGTACTCCTTCAGGGATGAGGGCTTGTAAATAGTTTGGGAACAATCATCACTTGGATGGGGTCTGCTTTAATTTCCTGTTACACACTCTTCTCCTTCCCTTTACTTATGAGCTAAAATGATATAAAGTTACTGGCTAGTTACCAGAAAACCATTCAACATAAAATCCAGGGAGCTAATGGTCATGTAAAGTATTGTAGGTTGTATGTAAAACCACCTTGCCCATTGATGCAATTTTAGACGTGAAATTGCTTCAATCATTTGCAGTGTGAAAACATGGGCCATTGCATGACAACTTACTGCAGTAAAATAGGCTGCTTTTAATGTTTCATAGTATTTTTTCTTTTTAATGTCATTTTAATTTTAAAACATCTAATTGCAGGGAAAAACTACCTTGGTAGAAAAAAAATGTATTTTTTTTTCTTATTTATTCCAGGGTATATCTGGTGGACAGCAGAAGGATAAAGATGCAGTAGATTCTAAACAAACTGACAACAGTGGAGGATTGACAACAATGGAGAAAATGTCTGCATTAATACCCCCACCACCTGTTGCAATTGAAACTTCAGACAAAGAGGATAAAGACAATGGCAGTGATTTTGACTGGGATGAAAACTAAGTTTCTTGCAAATAATGTAGTTTTTACTCTTATAAACATCAAGTGTTGTCATAAGAAATATATGTATTGCACTAATGACATTTATCAGTTTTTCCTCATCTTCAAACTTTGATAGGATGTCAGTATCTCACTACTATCTCAGTTCTAGTAGCAGTTGTGATGCTAGAAGATACTGTAGTTATTGCAGAGGGTTAAGTGGAAATATTTCCTGCTTTACAAATAGTATACATGTTTGACCATAAGGCAAAGAGTAATGCTAGGCACCAAGGAACATTTAAAGGATTAAGAATACAATAAATTTCAAGAGTAAATTTATTTCAGGGCTGTATATCATTACCATTACATCGTAAATGAAATTTATCCTTTTCAAGATAGTTTGGAACAAAAAGACTATTCCACTAAAAACCTAACTTAGGTTATCCAATATAAGATGTATAAAGATTACTCAAGATAATGACAAAGCTAATATTTTACAAACTTAATTTACAACATAACTATTTATACATTAATTTTTATGAAAATAACTTACCTGGGAGTACAAGCCAACCCATGATACTGCCCATCAGACTTACAGAGCTGAAAGGTACGTTAAGTCATTAGTTGCAATTTAAGTAATTGCCATGATCAAATTAGTCCAGACTAATCAGGAGAAATTTTTAATCACAGCCTCATAGAATGTGGATAAAAGTCATCACTACAAAGACCAGCCTGCACAAAATAATGTTCAAGTATTGATAATCTTAAAATGAAAATTCAACTTTACCAAGCTTTTATTCAAAATGCCTCTAAAGCATCCTAATGCTAGCATAATTTTGACGACAACACTTATTTGTAAGAAAATAACTTACCTGGAGTGCAAGAACGACCCACGATACTACCCAACAGGCTAGCAGAGCTGAAAGATAGGTAAAAGTAATGAGCTGCAATTCAGTTAATTGCCCCGATTAAAATAGTCAAAACTCTTCAGAAGAAATATTTAATCACAGCCTCATAGAATGTGGATAAAAGTCATCATTACCAAGACCAGCCAACATAAAATAATGTAAAAGTATAGTAGTATTTTCATTCAAATACCTCGAAACCATACTAATGCTAATGTAATTTTGACATACTTTTCATTTATATTTGTATGAAAATAACTTACCTGGAGTACAAGGACAACCCACGATACTACGCAACAGGCTTGCAATCTGAAAGGTATGAAATTAATCAGTTGCCACTATCGTAAGTCAAAACTAAACAGAAGGAATAGTTAATCACTGCCCTATGTTTACTCGTATATTTAAGTTTAGTAGCAGCATGCTTTCATAAAAAGAATCCTACTTTTGCTTTAAGCACTGCTGGCTTTTAATTTAGTGTTCAATGTTTTGTTCCTGTGATTGCTCTGCATGCCAATATTAACACCTTTCTTATTTCCCACCATTGAGGTCTTTTGTATGTTTATTGCTTGTCTGTACTGCCATATTACTTTTATTATTACTAATAATACTACTATTATTTCCTGCTATTGTGCTCTTACATAAATACACTAGACTTTTTCCCAAATCCGACCTGCTGAATGTGTCATATGTCTGTGCATCTTATAACCGGTCAAGTACGCTAACTTTTAATTACAAAGTATCTCATTCTAAATATCTCCAGAGTACATAATATATGGTTACAACATCAAGGAGACTACTCAAAATCATTGACAGCTTCGCACTAAACCCTTTATCATTCCAATGTGCCGAGTGATGTTTAGAGTCTAGGGCTCAAAACCCAGAAGTCAATTTTATCCAAGTTTCAGTTGTAGTACTAAATAGGTATGAAAGGAGACTTTTTGTTGACAGAACAGGTTCACAGAGTATTAGTCTGTGCGTTTTACGTCTGTACATTTTTCTTTCCCATTTTACAGGCTGTGGTTGGCACTAACCAACACAGGGGAGTTAGGGAAAAATAATTAGAGAATTAATTCTAAATCTTGCTTATTGAGTACCTTTCATCCCAGCCTTAAATTCACACCACTTATCAAAAATTTGCAATATAACTCAAGGCACAAAATATTACTATCTTAGACAAATGACAAACACCCTTGTAGCTTTCTACCAAATGTCATCAGGATATTCAATTCTTCTGGATTCCTCCTCTAAAAAAAACCTACAATTGTAGAAGTGTTAAAACTTACAGCTAAAATCAGATGTATGGTATCAATCTCGTTTTAGTTCACTGGAAACCCTGCCATCTTGTGTAGAGCAACACCCTGTAAAGCAGTGTCAAGTATTAAATTTATTTGAAAAAAAAAATTCAAATTTATAAACTAAGTTAATCAGATTTTTATTGATTTCATAAAAATTATCAACCAAGAGGTGTTCATTTTCATCATCAAATTACCTTTGCTATAACTTCATTACAAGGAGGAATTGGGTGAGGGAAAGTAAATGAATCTTGCTTAACAGGGAAAGTACCACAAATCTTTACGTTAGTTAATCAAAATACTAGATATAACTTTCAAATCAAGAGCACATAAGCAAGCTATAATAACTAATCAATACCACCTCCCTCCCCCCCCCCAAAAAAAAAATGCTATCATGAACTGTCAGTACTGCCATAATACTAACAGTCAACCAGACCACTACATTACAACTAGTTTCATTTTGAATGTTTTTTTTTTTTTTTTTTTTTTCTAGTCAAGGAAATGTCTTAAATGTGGTAGACATCAATTACACATTTTTATAATAGACAGTAAGGAATTACCATTTGATCTTGGAAAAAATTTCAAATGAAAGTTTAAAAAAAAATCAAGTGAATAACTTGCCTTTAATTTTCCCTTCATTCGTTTCCTTGCAAATTCCATAGTTCCATGCAAACCGTCTGCCTTGTTCACCTTCAACACCTGGTAGCATAAAATCATGGCATTAATTTATATACTCAACATTACTTCAAGTACTTTCTTTTAGAATTCAGGATCTAACATTATCTTCAAATATCGTCAGGCTCTTCCAATTATCATCACTACAAAATCCAAACCTTTTATATACACAATTTTAACTAATTCAAGAAAACATTCATAGAAAATAATTTCTAGATTAAAACAAATATGAGAAACCTGATAAGATACTAACCTACAGGGTCTCCACAATTCTCCGAGTAAACTAGTGTACATCTGTAATATAAAGTTTAATTAATTATACTGTACAAGTTTCATGTTGAACTTTACTTTTAAATAACTTTCAGACATTAATAAAATGCAGCCATTACGTGGTTTCATTATACTCAAACGGTAATTCGATTTCATCACATTGATAATACAATAGGTAGACTATCTCTTGCTTTCTCCCAATTTAAGAGACCTAATATATATTGAAATAACTGACATCAATTAGAGCAAATCAAAGGTAATTTTAAATATGAAAACAATCTAACTTCTTTTACAACAAAATTTCTTTACGTTGATATTTTCCAGGCAACTTGTAATAATACTCTCAGATCAATAAAACGGAAAGATTTAACCTACGGAACTCTATAAACACCTTTCTAATAAAAATTAAAAAAAAAAAAAAAATCTATCAAGAAATTTACTTAGTAAATATAATTGTCCAAAGGAAATATCAATTACTTCCATTAATACTCTGATTAATAAAACAGATATAGCCTCCGTAACTTGATGGAAAAAAAAAATACTGTATAATTATCCAAAGAAATGATCAGTTACTTCTATTTTCATAATTTTAATGTGGAGAAGAATGTTAATCATCAATACCAAACATCCCACTAATAATGTACATGACCCAACTTACTTTAAAGAAAGAAATAGTTCCTCAGCACACAATACCTCAACCTGGAATAAAATAAAATTGGTGTCAAACATATTCAATAAAATTACCATTAATTGCAAACCAACATGATCAGATGGCCGTTCTTTGTGTCAATCATTATAATATGAACTGAACATTCATCACGAAAAATTGCAATTTATTTTATTTAAGCAATGACAAAATGCATGACAAATTCACCAAATTTTTATGGTCAATTTTCAACAAAGTAGGCCACCAACCCCTTAAGCAGTACCATTACTCAAAGCAGGTTATGGTAAGTTCCAATGAATTAGGTCATAACGAAAATGGACTGGTCCTGTATGGGGACAGGGAGGCCAAAGATAACCCAGCACAAAATATTAAAAATCATAAACAAGAAATAAAATATAATTCTAACTTTGTAGTGTAAGGAATTAGCAATTTAACTGTAAAATCCAGCACAAAATATTAAAAATCATAAACAAGAAATAAAATATAATTCTAACTTTGTAGTGTAAGGAATTAGCAATTTAACTGTAAAATCTACTATGACCATTTGAGTAAAATTTCCAGGGTAGTGCAAGAAAAACGATAAAAAATTGCACGTGTAGATGGATGTAAATCGGACAACTCAGTTTTTGGGGGCGCAGGCCCAAACAAAAACCCATAGTAATGCCTACACAGTATATCAAGGAGTAGGCAGCCCTAGGCCTTTAGGAAAATTCTCAGAATGGACAAGTAAAGAATCATGAGACCACCTTGAATAGTAATAGTTAAAAGCAGAGGGGCTGGGCAAAAGTCAATAAGTTAAAAATAGAATTTTATTTACTTACCCAGCACAAGATTTTCTTTTCCATTAGTCAAAGAAACCTGGCGGAGAAAAAGACATTAGGAATATGCATTTCTCACTTGGTTATAACAACTGTACTACTAATATCAGACATAATGGTCCACCACAAGCATAAGCTGTCTGGTTTTCACCGCGAATGAAAAAGATCAGTAATCATCATAAGACACTAATTCAATACTTCCCTTACACAAGTCACTAATTCCAATTTTATGCACATGACCAGTCACAAGTTTTTATACTGAAGTCAAATATTTTCAAATCTGTGTTCAAGTGACCATAGTTCCTTACAATTATCAAATGTAAAATCCCTTGTACTGCCTATTCTAATAATTTAACTGTATCAATATTATGACTAACAATTATATAAATATTAATAGGCTGAAAATTACTCTTTAAAATCTTGGACTGACCAACAAATTTAAAAAAAAAAAAGAGCATATATATAAATATTTCATCCATAAAGTGAAAATTTTCATGAACATTCAACACTGCAAATATTTTAAATTTGAAGTCTTAACCTGGCAAGGTATTTTCTATTTGACATACTAGGGGGGAGGGAGATGTATAAATCAATCTTACCTGGCAGAAGAATGATTAATCAGAGAAATCACTGAAGGTAAAGAATTCTCAATGCTCACAGTAGTTCTTGGAAAAGAAAAGAACACATTAAATGCTAAACTTTTTCACATATATAACAAATATATTAACCAAATATCAGTCTTCATTTGTCACCATCATTAATACTGACATATGCTTGTCTCGATTAAAATCATCATTAAAATTCTGCTATTTACGTTTAAGAGTCCTCACTTTCTTTTTCACTAATGCCTACTAAGCTATTGCATATACACACATGGATAACTTTACTACCAACACTCGTGCCCATCACTAATTTTCGAATGAACCACAAATACTTATTACAGATACAATTTGCTGTCACAGGATCACAGGCATGGAAATTCATTCAATGAGAAATATTTCTGCCCACCCAAGTTTCTTACCTAGCACTGATAAAGAGTAAAATGTGGGACTAACAGTATGTGTACAACATATCTATCTATAGTATATACATTGCCCAATAATATTTGTCACATCTTTGAGAAGATTTTCAAAGTTAAGGTCTCAATCCATAACCTGACAAGGCGGGACCAAAATAATTTCAACTTTTAAAAATTATCTAATGAACAGCTACCCAGGGGTTGTACAAATCCACCTTACCTGGCAAATGCACAATTAATATGGTTGATAAAGAAGGCCACACTGATGCTCAATGGAGTACCTGCATGAAGATGAGAAAAAAAAACTTAAAACTTATACTTAATCAACAATATAAAATATATTTACCAAATATCAGTTTTAATTTGTCACCATCATTAGTGCTGACATATGCTTGTCTCAATTTAACTCATCATTAAATTGTTAACCAATCCAAATAACTACCGAGGGTTTCACAGACTGATGCAAGCAAGTCTTTTAGGCAATAACTCTTTTAACAACCACTCACATTGGTAAGATATCAAAAAGAAAAAAATAAAGTCCTGACATTTTGTTCACACAAGAAATTCTCATGGTTACTTTATATTACGTTTATAATATGTAAGTTTGTATTGTCTTTTTACCGAAGATACTGATCGGAAAAACTATTGTGATAAAGCAACCTTGATTAGAACTTATGGGAATTTAAAAGAAATTTGTAAAAAAGGAGCAAGACACTCATAACCTATCGCCAGTCGAGTTAGTTGTGATTTTGTGAAGATTAAAATTATTAAAATCATAGAAAGACAGCAGGGAAGGAAGAGAAGACGATGGACAGACAAGTTAACAAAATTTGTGGCTATAGACCAGCCTGATGGGGGATAGTCTACTCTTCTAGGTTATCACAATAATCTGGCATGTAAACCCCCATAAATTAACTAGTAGAAACAAAACTATTAACTATACATTCCTGACTAAATTGAAACTAGATGCTTGCATACTTTCATCAAGCATGGGTTACTGATCCCAATAGGGTTTCATAGATGCGGGGAAAAACTTTCTTACCTAATAGTAGACCTTCAAGTTTTCAGCACCTCAGAACCTGCCCCTCACCACCTGAAACATTGAAAAGAAAATATCAAGATTCCACCAAGATTAATACATCCTTTCTGTAAGTACTCTTATCAGACAAATGCCTCGTAAATAAACATCTTTAAAGTGCACCAATCCCAAGCAGTTAAAGCAGCAACCATAGAACATGGCCAGACAACTTCACTTACAAGAGACTGATAACACCTCAGATTCGTCATCGTCTCATCCCGAAAAATAAAGTACTAAAACATTGCTTACATAAGATTTACTAAATGTGCTGTATAATAGTTCTAATACAAATGTATTTCTTATTTTTAGAGAAGGCCATGATATATAACATTGGAATAATTCTCTCTACATTGGTATGAGAATATTGTTGAAACAGACCTATAAGTTAATATTCTATATTCCAAAAATATTTGGTAGGCCTGTCATCACACTTTAAAATTCATCTTTACTACCTAACTGCTATATCTAATCACAATTTTTTTTTCCACAAGAAAATCATATTTACACGAAGTTTCGTACCTAACACCACCTTGTACAATGTAAGTATTACATATCAAAGTAAATTAAAATCTAAAACTTATGCAATAGTTTGTATAATCAAAATTTTATGACGGGCAATACAATAAAAGCAGGAATACCTACCTTGAATTAATAGACCTTGGCTGACGAAATAATTTGCCTGCATCTTGTATTTTCCAAATTAGAATCGCAGCTTGCCTAGTAAAAAGAAAAAAAAATCCTATTAAATCCTTGTTATGACATGAACTTATTATATAATATATAATGAAGTACAAATATGCCTGATAAACATATGTCAATGTTAACAAAACCAAGCAGGTTATGACGCATGCTTGCTTTACGTCAACACTAATTATTCTTTGACCAACCTTAGCACTCAAGTTGCAATTAGACTAAAATGAGCGACTCTGTGGTCAAGTCGAACCATTAGTTGGGAAAATCAACAAACACAAGATGATCACATGGACTAAAATTTAACCCACAAATTTATATACGGATGTTGAACAAGCCTGGACAAACTACAGCACTAAAAATTATAAGGAAAACATTACGTACCTCAAATGTTGGTTTAAGAGTTCAGGCAACTTTCTCTTGCATCCTGTAAAGGAACAATTTTTTAGTACTCTAATATCAACTTAGGAGAATAGAAAGTCATAATCTCAGTTATACTTTATCCACATATATTCCTTGAGACAGGGATAACAAATCATCACTAAACAGCTAAAAATTGTCCTGACTCATGTAAGCACACTATTACAAGTCTTGAAAACGGTATAATAACTAATTAAATGTCCAGTCATTACTCGTATCAATAAGAAGGAAACTTTTTCACTTTTAGATTAGAGAGAAATCCTTCTGTGAGTTTTACGCCTACACATTCCTATCTCCCCTTATCAGGCTGTGATTGTCATTTAAAGGAAATTTCATTATTACTTTTACCAGCTTCTGAATATTTTTATAAGATTTCCATTAGAAATAAAAAACACTAATTTGCAATAAACTTACCTCGTGATTACTGGGGGTTCCAAATGGTCAACTCTCCCAACCTGTCGTAAGATAAATTTTAGTCTAATGCTTTTCCATGTAAGAGAGCAATGAGAATATAACACTAGACTGCTTACAGCAATTTGTCATCAGGTCCTGCAATCCACAACAAATGGGTTCAACCATTGCTGGCTTTTGCTGTGTTAAGACTGCAGAACTCTTGACTTTCAAGATTCATCAGGAATGAATATTCAAGTTCACTACCAACCTCTTCAGCGAGGTTTCAAGAATTATCAGATTAAATACAGGCTCTTCAGAAAACCCTACTTTTTGTTGTAACCCCAACACCACCACCTAAAACAAAACTAAGATTTAATAAAAGAAAAAATTCTAATATCTTCCGATAGTTTTATATCAATCTTGAACCTAGGAGGGTAGATACAACTATTTACCAACATTCTGTTCCATTGATTTAAGCTCATACAATGTTATTAAAACTTACCCAATCTTTTCCTCGTTATTCTTGCTAATAATCACACAGTACTTGTAAAATACAATTAAATCTCCAATACCTGGAAGTATAAAACAAACACCTTTAATACAACATAGTAAACAGTATACATTCAATGACATCTTAACAAAATACTTCACAACTTGTAAAATACAATTAAATCTCCAATACCTGGAAGTATAAAACAAACACCTTTAATACAACATAGTAAACAGTATACATTCAATGACATCTTAACAAAATACTTCACAACTTGTAAAATACAATTAAATCTCCAATACCTGGAAGTATAAAACAAACACCTTTAATACAACATAGTAAACAGTATACATTCAATGACATCTTAACAAAATACTTCACAAAATTTATAAGAATCAATCTAGAGGATTAACACAAGTGAATCCTGCTGGTTATAATTCAAGTTAATCTTCCATTCATGCAAAAACAATAACACGTCTGTGTAACCGCTGATTAAGAATGGATAGTATTTAAATAGTCTATTGTCTATAAGTCTATAGTGCTGTACAGCACATAAATACAGAGCAAACCCATGAAAGGGAGGCATTATACTCATAATATATGGGATAATTTCCCAACCAAATATAACTGAATTTGAAAGCATGCCCACATAAAAAAGTACTAGTACTTACGATTATTGACAAAGAAACTCTTAGAAACTCCTATTGTGCTGATGAAACATATTGGCCACATCGATGTAATTTTCAGCATCTAATAGGCACCACTGCTTCTGTAATACAAATGAGTTTTAATATTCTATTAGAGCATAAGCTTCTCAACAAGGTTGAACACTTTATCAGTGTACGAATACGTTCAAAATCATTCTTAAATCACACAAACATTTTTCATCATCGAAAAATAAATGTACAAGGGAAATCAAAGTAAACCGATATAATTTTTCCAACTTCACTCAACGCTAAAAATTGTCCAAATATGTTTAGGTTTTATTTGTATGAAAGTAACTTACCTAGAGTACGAGGCAACTACTGTATATAATGCTGCACACCAAGATTGGCAAGCTGAAAGAAAAGCAAAGCAATCAGTGACAATTCAAACTTTTCACAAATCATATAAGGTAAGACTAGTCAGAAATAATATTTAATCACAGCTTCATAGAATGTGGATAGTCATCATAACCAATATCAACAAAGAACCCATCCCTCATAAAATAAAAGTACAATTGCATATCATGGAAAAGCTGTAAAATAATCTTCAACATACCTTCCTCGTGGCACTATAGCGGAACATCCGAAATTTTTTCGATAATCCTGAAACAAGAAAATTAAATAGCATCAATATCTTGATATGAAATGCAACCCAAATGGCTCAAAAACACCTTAAAAGAATAAACTATTCCCAATAGAATAAAAAGTTGATAAAATAAGCAGAGATTTGTCTTCACCATTCTATGAATAAAGTCCTTCCGGGGACCACCAACTACGAATTAGAAACATTAAAATATCAGTATGACTATATAAAGAAACTGGTTTTACATAAATACATCCATGAATCCTGATCAAAGCTAAATTGTTGACCTAGGTTAATATTTAACTTCTTTGAATAAACTTATTCAAAAAACATCAAACTACCCCCATTCCAATGACTACCAAAGAGGGTGTCTATGGGTTTATATACACTGGACCTTCAAGAGAGGATACTACCCTCTAAATTGAAATCCATTCAATGCAATGAGTGGTCAATGCTGAAGACACCTTCCTGCAGCCTATTGAATGAAGACACCTTCCTGCAGCCTATTGAATGCCTGTAGTTTATTACCAATTATTAGACTATTACTTAGAATACAAGAGCGAACTTTCTTTTATCTAAATTCCATACATAAGAAAAAACTAGAAGACCCTTTGAAAATGTGCTGTAATAGCATGTAACACTTCGAATACATGGCTTCAGTTGTACTATATAGGTATGTGAGGAGTGTTGGCAGAACAGGTTCACAGAGTATTAGTCTGTGCGTTTTACGTCTGCACATTTTTCTTTCCCATTTTACAGGCTGTGGTTGGCACTAACCAACACAGGGGAGTTAGGGAAAAATAATTAAAACTAATTTAAATGATAAACAGTTTGTTTATTACCTTTCATCCAGACTTTGCTTGCAATGGCCACGTGACGAGTTTCTTTCCTGCCCTGTTCCTGAAAACATATTAACATATAATTTTCTCATATGATAAATTTAAGTATTTCTATGTCCAAGCGCACCATTTTTGTCAGAAAAGATTAAGCCAAATAATTCAACATCGCAGTTCAGTCTTAAAATTTCTCATCATTTATCACTTGTAACAACTGCAAGCACATCAAAATTCCAATGCAAATTATTTACCATGTGACAAGTAGCTTCCTAACAAATGTCTGCTCGTCACCAGGACAAATTTATTTCAGATTCCTCCAACAGATAACCTACAATCATAGTGGACAACGAAGTGTTAAAACTTACCACTAGAATTGGATGTCAGGCGGCCATCTTTATTTAGTTCACTGAAAACCCTGCAATCTTGTGCTGAGATCCATTCTGTAAAGCAGTGTCAAATATTAAATTTATTCCAAAAAGGATGTTTTTTTTTATTTGTCGGCTTATCAGATTTTTAATTCATTTCATGAATATATCATCCAAGAGGTGTTAGATCTCATCATTAGATAACCTTTACTATATCTTATTACAAGGAGGAATGGGTAAGAGTAAAGTAGCATAAATGTTAATATTGTAGTAATTTGTCGCAATGATGGAACACAACCTAAAATTAAGATCGGAAGCATATGGCAAATATGAATTCTTCACTAACCTACCAATAAAATTATTCCCACAAACTAAGATTAAACTAAAATTAATTATGCTACCATGCAGAGTAAACTGGATTCTCAAATTAGGGAAATTTTTAATTTGAACATTTCGAAATTATCATTAAACCGGATTATTCCAGGGATGGGGGCCAACTGTATGTATGATTACGGCTAACTTAGGATATGACAGTGGAAGGAGGTCGCAAGGAGGCGTTAGCCACCCTCGTTAGGTAGGTAGGTAAGAACACGGGGCTTGTAAGTTAGGTTATGGGGGAAAATTTTAGTTAGTCGACTTCAATTTTTAATCCAAATGGGAGGAACTGGCCGCTGATATACAAAGGATCCAGGGATGTTTGAATACTCTACTAGGCAAGATTAATTTTTAAAACTGACCTACAGCCAAATGCTAGTTGAGGAAAAAAAAAAAAAAAGTGATTAACTCACCTTTACTCTGCTTCCTTGTAGATCCATTCTTCCATCACCTTTGACATCTGATAAGAGCAATATCATACCATTAATAAAAATCATTCAAAATTACTTCAATGCCATCCATTAAAAAATCAGAATTTTCATAGTGTCTTCAGATATCGTCAGGCTCTTCCAATTGTCATCACCAAAATATCAAAACTAATATAGAATTAATTATATCTAGACAAGTTAAGCCTGTCTAAATTACAACAAATGAAGAAGGTACTTGCCTATACGATCTCCAAAAATTCTTCTTCCCAGGAAAACTTGTGAACATCTGTAATTTATGGTTCAATTAGTATCCTGTACAAGATTCACGTTAAGCTCAACTTTCAAATAACTTTCAGACATTAATAAAATGCAGCCATTACATGGTTTCATTATAGTCAAACGGTAATTCGATTTCATCACATGGGTAAGTAAACTATCAAATACACTTTCTTGAATAAAAAAAAAAATTCTAGATCCTTAATGACAATGCACATAACTTAATAAATTAAAGGCTTTGTTAAATGCATATATTCATAATTTTGGTAAAACCACAAAAACTAGTGTTAATTTCATGATCTAAATTCCCAGATTGGATCAAAGATTTTTTTAAATAAAAAATTAGTTATGGAACATATTCCAATATTGCTCATCTTTAATAGCTAAACCAAAACTTTTAAAAGAAGATTCAACTTACTTGAAATAAAAATGGATCATAATCATTTGATTGCCCCAACCTGGAATAAAACAAAAATGCTTTTTACACATTCAATAAAATTAGCTTAAACTCCAAAACTAACATTTATCAGATGGCCGTTCTTTGTGTCGATCACTATAATCTGTATGAACAGAACAATCATCATGAAGAATTGCTATGAATACAATCTTTAAAAAATTTCAGATATAGATATCATTTATGGACGACAATCGGCAAGGTAACCCCCAAAATTCCCTAAACCTAAACCATCCCATTACTACAAGCTACTACAATATTCTAATCCAATCAAATCTACAAATAAATAGCCAATCTATTTTTCTATTCATTATAACTACGGACAATTATGAATGAATTCAGTCATTATGAACAATGATAGATAATGCTCAACCAGCAATTGCACTGCAAAATCTAGTACACCAATTTTGGTGTCAAAATCCTACCCAGGAGGCAAGCTCAAGAGAAAATTAGAATAAATTTTTGATGGGAATGACTATTTTATAAATCAGACAACTAAAAGCCAAAATAGGAGCTAGGCTCAAAAAGGGAGTAGACCAAATTCAATCTATTCTTATCTCATAGGATTTAATTATCAACTTTATGGATGTTTAGAAAAATTGTTGTTTCATCAGCAAAACAACCAAGAAATTAGACTACAACATGGGCTCAGTAAATAATGTAAATTTTCCCAGTCAAAACCCCATCAAATCTTGTCATATTTATCACAATTACTAAGTTTAAGGACTATCTACAACCTAATAAGGCAAGGCTAAACCGGTTATTGTAGAGAAATCTAATGAAAATGGTTGTATAATCTACTTTACCTGGCAAATCCACGATTTATGACATCATGGCCGATGAAGAATGGTAGTCCTTCATCACTGGAATTCCTGGATTTAAAAAAAAATAAAAAGGGTTAAACCCAAAGGTATTGGTAGATATAACAAATATATTTACAAAATATCAGGTTTAATTTGTCAACATTACTATTACTGACATATGCTTGTCTCTTTTCATATCATCATCTAAATTCTCTTCTTTGTGATCCAGACAGTTACATGATCTAAAATTCCTTCTGTAAATATTTCTACAATGCTATAATACATATAAATCTATCCAGTATTCCATTTCAATTCAAAGATTTCAATAAAGAAAAAACTACTTAAAATTTTAGTAAAGATATTCAGTTAAATGCAAACCTGTTTTCAGCTATGTATTTGGATGGAACTTTAAACAGTATGAATAACTGAAAATAGGCCAATACTATACTCAATCCAGAACTGGAATACATGTAACATTCATCCCCCTTACCACCACCAAGGTTTCAGGGGTCAAAATAAAATTAATTTAATGCAGTGACTTGGGCATGACTCTTCTAAGCATAGTGTGCAAGTCTCGTTTATACACAAAAAGATACCAATGTGCTCGTATCCCTAAGTTAATGTCACCCAAAAGACTAAATGTATGCCTATATATGACTGAACAAATTTCTATATTCCAAATATCTTTACCTCAGACCCTATAAAAATTTTGGTGGTAAACAAAGAAACCACTTTTTTTCTAGACTCTTGAATCCTTGGAGGCAGATAAGACAAACAGATTGAACTTACCTGGTAGTTTACTTCCAAGTTCAAGGCATCAGAACTTGTCAAGAGACTGAAATAGAAAAAAAAATAATCAAAATTCCACCAACATCGAAACATCCTTTGTATACATACTGTTATCAGACAAATGCCTCGTAAATGAACATCTTAATGATGCACCAATCCCAAGCAGTTAAAGCAGCAACCATAGAACATGGCCAGACAACTTCACTTACAAGAGACTGATAACACCTCAGATTCGTCATCGTCTCATCCCGAAAAATAAAGTACTAAAACAATGCTTTCTAAACAAGCTATGCTTTAATAAACATACACTACAAAAGATTATTAACAGTACTTTACTATTGCATCAGATTCAAGAGGGAGGGTCAATTCTATCCCTCAAAACACTGAAAATTGCCCGTGCCCATAACACCTACGCAGTAAAAACAAGAGGGCAAAAGCACAACCCAGAATCTGCTATTGTGCGAGAGAAATTTTGGTATCAAAGTAAAATTAAATATAATTAATGCAATATTCTACTGTATGAAAAAAATTACTTTTAACAATGGGCATTACATAAAAGCTTGAATGCTGACCTGAATTATTAGCTCCTTTCTGAAGAAATTCTTTCTTATTCAGCATCCAACATTTTCCACATTGGAACCACAGCACTCCTAGAATATAAAATAAAATTCTAGATAATTATACAAAAATAATCCAAGTACAGTACATGCAGTCTTAATTTCAAAAAATTTCATTCATCATATTGTATTCAAATGTTTAATGTTAACAAAACCAAACAGGTTATGACACATGCTTGCTTTACATCAACACTAATTACTCTTTGACCAATCTTAGCACTCGAGTTGCAATTAAGCTAAAATGAGCGACTCTGTGGTCAAGTCATAAACTGGTAACATTAGGGAGATGAGCAATGAGCAATTAGATTACCAGACATGAAAATTATTACACTAAAATCATACATGGATGTCGAGAGCCTAGATGGAAATTACAGAACTGACAATCAGGGGTCCAATAATACATACCTTGAATGTTGCCGTTGTAGAAACGAGACTATTCTACATCCTGTAGTAAAGAAGAAAATGAACTTTAGTAATCTATATACTCATTTGAAATGTTAAATAAAAATGTATAATCTCAGTTATTCTTTATCCACATATATTCCTTGAGACAGGGATAACAAATCATCATTAAAAGACTAATATTGGTCCTAAGGTACTTGTGACAAAGGACAGAAGCATGGGAATGGGAACCCCATGTAATCTATCAAAAGAAAAAATTTGATTTTGCAATAAATCATTATCTTCATATTGAAATATCAGCCACACATATTCAAAAGGTTTACCAATTCATAAAAAAAGAAAAGGGTATCTTAGATTAAAAATGCAATTACCCCTTTACTCCTCAACAATTTCAAATCAGTAATGCAGGGTGCACTATCTTCATTATTAAATTTGCTTCCTAGAATCACAGTGCCCCTATTGATATAAAAGTTGAAGAAACCCAACACTTATCTAAACTTTATACAAAAGATACTTACATAATAAATATAATTGATTCGTTGACTTCCTGGTCATCGGAAACTAGATGCAGGGTTCTGTGAAAAATAAAAGAATGTTAAGTTTAACAGTTCCAAGAAAAGTAAACTAATGTGTAAAGATATCTAAAATATGTTGGCAGGACAGGTTCACAAAGAAGGCTTTCTCAGTGAGTTTTACGCCTACACTTTCCTATCTCCCTTTATCAGGCTGTGATTGTCATTTGACTAACACAGGGGATTGAGGGACCTTTACCATAACTTTTTTAGTGTAATGTATACAGTGTAAGAACTAAAGACTTAAATGCAAAAAAATAACTTTTTAGTGTAATGTATACAGTGCAAGAACTAAAGACTTAAATGCAAAAAAATAACTTTTTAGTGTAATGTATACAGTGCAAGAACTAAAGACTTAAATGCAAAACAATAACTTTTTAGTGTAATGTATACAGTGCAAGAACTAAAGGCTTAAATGCAAAAAAATAACTTTTTAGTGTAATGTATACAGTGCAAGAACTAAAGACTTAAATGCAAAAAAATAACTTTTTTTAGTGTAATGTATACAGTGCAAGAACTAAAGGCTTAAATGCAAAAAAATAACTTTTTAGTGTAATGTATACAGTGCAAGAACTAAAGACTTAAATGCAAAAAAATAACTTTTTTTAGTGTAATGTATACAGTGCAAGAACTAAAGGCTTAAATGCAAAAAAAATAACTTTTTTTAGTGTAATGTATACAGTGCAAGAACTAAAGACTTAAATGCAAAAAAAAATAACTTTTTTTTAGTGTAATGTATACAGTGCAAGAACTAAAGGCTTAAATGCAAAAAATTAACTTTTTTTAGTGTAATGTATACAGTGCAAGAACTAAAGACTTAAATGCAAAAAAATAACTTTATTTAGTGTAATGTATACAGTGCAAGAACTAAAGGCTTGAATGCAAAAAAAATAACTTTTTTTAGTAATGCAAAAAAAAATTATTTATCATTTCCCAATTTCTAATTGAAAAACCTATACTTACATGATTAAAAATCCAACTGGTCAACAATCTCTCGCTACCTGTTGTAAAAGAAAGAAAACTATTAGCCTACTAAATTTACTTTTCTGGGCAAGAGAACAATGAGAAAATAACACTCAGACTGCTTTGAGCAATTTATCACCAGGTCCCGCAATCCACAACAAATGGGTTCAACCATTGCTGGCTTTTGCTGTGTTAAGACTGCAGAACTCAGACTTAAAAGCTTCATCAGGATAGAATATTCATGTTTATCACAAACCATATCAAAGAACATACATTCTAAAATTACAGAAGCAAATTTTTTGTTGTAATCCAAACTCAATTCAGTTATGAACTAAAACAGGATATTGCTCTTAAAACCTCATTACAGCAATCATGAAATCAATTTACCAGCATCTGGAATGTATCATTCAATATTTACCATACAAATGTAATTATTAACTTACCCAATTATCATCTTTGTCTGCATCTTTCCCACTTCTATGCGGGATCGATGTTTCTGGCCAGCTTTCTCCATCTACCTCTGTCCCACACTTCATTACCCAATCTTCTCTTACATCCTTATTCGTCATTGTGTATTGTACAATGAATGTTTCAATACCAGGAACTGCAAGTAAAATAAAAACACATTGAAAATTTGATAAAGTTGTGCATTCAGATACCTCAAAACAATAAAGACACCCGAAATGTAAATTGGGTCCTTCCAAACATTTGTAAGAATCAATCTAGAGGATTAACACAAGTGAATCCTGCTGGTTATGATTCAAGTTAATCTTCCATTCATGCAAAGACAATAACACGTATGTGCAACCGCTGATTAAGAATGGATATTCAAAAAGACTATCGTACACGTAGGCTGGAACCCAATGTACAACCCCGTCCAACACTAATTCAACAACAAATTTTGACAATAACCTAAGAGCTAAAAATTAAGATTTTCACAACAGGAACTTTACTGTTCCTTGTTCAAGAAAAGTTCTAATGAAACTGAAGAAAAATTACCATAGATATGGTGAAATTATTGCTATAAAAGTACTGTACTGTACACATATGAACGTATAGTTTGATCTATGGATATTCTAGTACCTGCACTAGATAAATTTAAGTCCAAACCAATTTGAAATGCATAAACAACCACGCCCACGACCAACCAAGCAATGCAGATCACGGGTCCTAAAACCTGCAAAACAAGCTTGAAATAATTTTCACTTACCGTTCCTCTCTCTAGTTGCAGCCGCACGCATTAGCAGGATCGCGAAAAGGCAGCCTTAGTATCATCCTGCACAAATAGACAATCAGGAGATTAGTATCTGGTAGACATAATTCGACAATCTTTACTGCATTCAATATTCAGTCCTGTTGAGCTTGAATGTACCATCATTAGACTTCCGGAATTAAATTCCTCATCATTAAACATGAGCAATGGTTAACATGCAATCAAATTACTTGTGGAATCCACAGTTTTGAATTGTTCAACTACAATTAAATATATTTGGCAACTGGGCAAAAAACTTTCATGGGAAATATCTGACAATCTAAAGAATATTACAAAATTCCATGTCTCTTTTAAATACTCACTTGTACTTCCCAATTATGCTTATTTTGTCAGTAAAAATCTCAATCCTACCCAGGGATCTGAAAAAGATATATTTAGATCCATATTAATAATATTTCTTTGCATTAAACATCTTCATATAGTAAAACAAATCTCAGGAACGAGGAATTGGTCCACACAATAATTAAGATCATATTATCATCATGTACAGATACAAAAAAAACCCCAAAAATAGCTTTCCCAAATACTCACTTGTACTTCCCATTTATGGTTATTTTGTCAGAAAAATCTCAATCCTAACCAGGGATCTGAAAAAGATATTTTAGATCCATATTAATAAAATTTCCTTGCATTAAACATTTTCATATAGTAAAACAAATCTCAGGAACGAGGAATTGGTCCACACAATAATTAAGATCATTATTATCATCATGTACAGATGCAAAAAAACCATGTCTCCTTTAAATACTCACTTGTACTTCCCATTCATGGTTATTTTGTCAGAAAAATCTCAATCCTAACCAGGGATCTGAAAAAGATATATTTAGATCCATATTTATAAAATTTCTTTGCATTAAACATCTTCATATAGTGAAACAAATCTCAGGAACGAGGAATTGGTCCACACAATAATTAAGATCATATTATCATCATGTACAGATACAAAAAAACAACCAAAAATAGCTTTCCCAAATACTCACTTGTACTTCCCATTTATGCTTATTTTGTCAGTAAACATCTCAATCCTAGCCAGGGATCTGAAAAAGATATATTTAGATCTATATTAATAAAATTTCCTTGCATTAAACATTTTCATATACAAAAACAAATCTCAGGAACGAGGAATTGGTCCACACAATAATTAAGATCATATTATCATCATGTACAGATACAAAAAAAAAACACCAAAAATAGCTTTCCTAAACAGCCAGGATCCAAAGGTTTTCCTCGGATCTTCTAAACCCTTATTACAGACAATTGAAAAATTTCTAAATCCCTTTTAAACTGGGCAGGGATGAAAATCAATATTTCACACTTGCAGTGTAAACTAAAAAGACTTTCTAAATTAATATAGTTTTCAAAAAATCGACTACTTTCCAATAATCTCAAGTGGGTAAGTATGCATCTGATAGAATAGTCGGGAAAACTAGTGGCAGCATAAAAGTCAGGATAAGCTAATTGGCACCATACTAGAGACATTAAAATACTTACCGCACTTGTCATAAAGGCTGCCCCCAACAATGAAAACGCCTGAAAACGATGAAATGGAAAGTTAGTTACCGTATACAGCACTGAAGGCTTCAAAATCATGACATACCCCTTCAGATACATTTTTAATCTTATACTTTTTCATTTGAGGTGTCAGTGTTATCATGTGAAACTTTCTAAAATATGTCAATAGAAGAAGTGATTGCAGTATAACAATTATGGTACCTTACCTACTTTCATCTCTTCAGAATGTTCACAAGCTTTCATGCCGCCAGGCAAGTGCGACAGATGAAAAGTAACGTCTCGTGGAGCCTACAGGATTTAAAAAAAAAAAACATTATTCAGTGCTTTAAAAATATTTAAAATATAAATGTATTATTTGACTTCAGTAACAGATGTTTTCATTTGTATATTCAATACAGGTCTGTTATCTCATCATTACATAATAGAAAGGGCAAGTATATCTACCAAATTCAAGAATAGTGATCCAATTTTAATGGTTAAATTATGAATTGTTAAAATGCTAAACTAATCACTACCATCACAAAATGAAAAAACAAATACCTGAGGCAGCAATAGATGAACTGGATACTAAAGTTCACACTAGTTCCAGCCAAAATAGTCTATACCAGGACACAGGCCAAGGGCCCATACTGCAGATTAGCTATCTTCTTGTGTATTTATTTCAACCACTAAATGAAAATATGCACCAGCTTCTTCCGGCTTTAATGGGCATGGCATCTTTAACGTGGATCTGGCATGGATTGTGATCCGAGTGGCAGATCGATTGATGATGTCAGCGTTGTCATTTGTTGACTAATTCCTGACTTATACCCAAAGTATATCATTTTCTGAGAGCCTATGCCAGTATAAATGCCACCCGATAGGAAGGGCAGATTACGAAAATCCTACACCTCAGGGAGCCTGGAATTAAGAAACCTTAATCAATACTTGAAATTTGTTACACTAGAAGTGTTTTTATTTAGAGCAACCTCAGTAACAGATGTTTTCATTATACTCAATACAGGTCTGTGTTTTTTTCATCATTATTACGCAAGACATGGCAATAATTTCTTCATGGATAAATCAGAAACTATGTTAAAATGGTAGGAAAACTAATTTCCAATGAAGAAAATTGCCAAGAACTCACTTGGAAACAAAAGAAATACAAAATTGGATAAAAAATTGCCAAGAATTCTCTAACAAATTCCTGACTTTGAACATTCAATATTTCAAAATTAAAAAAGCTTACCTCAGGATACAAAAGACATATTGAAGTCCAGAGCAAATAATTCCCAAAATTAGTTTCAACCACATATTAGTCCTGATACCAGGGCACAGGCAGAGAACTGTTCTGCAGTCAGATACTCAAGCTGCTCACTAGAGACACGTTTGGCGACTGGCACACACATTGGAAAGCAAACAAGATATCTTCTAGTTTGTTACATTTCTTTGACATTTTCTCTATCTTCCACGACTCCTTCCTGGTTTAGGTCTCTTGGGTGCAAAACTTCTATTTCATTAAATTTTCTACTGGGTAAAGGATTGTGTCACCTGTTCCCAAGTTCTGGACTTTTCTAATCGGGAGTTGTGCACTTTATTCCACCAATTGAATGAAAATATGCATCTAGTTTCTGTATGGTTGTGGAGCCAGTTCTTCAAAATATATATCTAGCATAACAAAAACTAGGACAGATTTTTTTCTTTTGAGATTAAATACTTCTTCCAAGACCATTTCCTGCTTCAAGTGTCTTGGGAGTCAAATCTTTATACTTCATCTAATCTTACAATTGCTTAAAGGACTATTTTGTTATCCGTTTACTTTAATCTTTTTTCCCCGAGTGCTGGGTTCTTAAGTTCTTTGAGTTATGCAGTTTATTTCAAACAGTAAATGAAAATATGCACCAGTCTCTTCCCGCTTTTGGGGTCCATAGCATCTTTAGCACGGATCTGTCTGGGCTCGTGATCAGAGTTGCAGATTGATTCATGTCTGCGATGTCATTTTCTGACTATTTCCTGAATCTTGTACTTAGAAGTATAGCATTTTCCGAGGGTCGGTGCAAGTATAAATGCTACCCGATAGGAAGGGTAGATTACGAAAATCTTACACCTCATGGAGCCTGGAATTAAGAAACCTTAATCAATACTTGAAATTTGTCACACTAGAAGTGTTTTTATTTAGAGCAACCTCAGTAACAGATGTTTTCATTATAGTCAATACAGGTCTGTGTTTTTTTCATCATGATTACGCAAAACACGGCAAATATATACTGTATTCCATATTTAAGACAGTGTAAAGTTTTCTTCATGAATGAATTAGAAATTATGTCAAAATGGTAGGTAACCTAATTTCCAATGAAGATAATTTCCATAAATTCACTTGGAAACAAAAATACAAAACTGGATAAAAAAAATTTGCCAAGAAAAGATCTAACAAATTCGACTTCAAACATTCAATACTTCAAAAATAAAAAATTCTTACCTCAGGATACAAGAGACATATTGACGTCCAGAGCAAATAATTCCCAAAATTAGTTTCAACCACATAATAGTCTTGATACCAGGCCACAGGCCAAGATATGTTCTGCAGGTCAGATACGAAGATGCTCACTAGGGACACTGTTTGGTGAATGACTTAAATATTGTAAAGCAAACAAAAGGGGCGTCAAGTTTGTTAAATCCTACACCTCAGGGAGCCTGGAAATAAGAAACCTTAATCAATACTTGAAATTTGTCACACTCAAAAGGTTTTTTTATTTATAGCAACCTCAGTAACAGATGTTTTCATTATACTCAATACAGGTCTGTGTTTTTTTCATCATTACGTAAGACATCTTCCAAAATCCAGACTTGTGTAATCACAGTTTTCTTCCTACATAAATTAAAAAATGTTAAAATGGCAGGAAAACTAATTTGCAATGAAGAAAATTTCCAAGAATTCACTTGGAAACAAAATACAAAATTGGATAAAAAATTGCCAAGAAAAGCTGTAACAAATTCCTGACTTCGAACATTCAATATTTCAAAATTAAAAAATGCTTACCTCAGGATATAAGACATATTGAAGTCCAGAGTAACCAATTCCCAAACTTAGTTTCATCTACATAGTCTTGATACCAGGCCACAGGCCAAGATCTGTACTGCAGGTACAAGAGATAGTCTTGTGTGTTACATTTTCGTTGAGATTTTCCCCAACATCTTCCACGACTCCTTCTTCGATTAGGTCTCTTGGGATGCAAATCACGATTTCATTAAATTTCCTACAGCATTAAAGGATTGTGTCACCTGTCCCCCCAGTTCTTGACATTCCTCTGTTCTGAGGAAGGAAAGAAAAAAAATAATCAATATAAGGAATCTCAATCGTAACTCAAGCTATTTCATTCCGAATCAGACATCAAAGGCCACCACAAGCAAACGCTGTCTGGTTTTCACCGCGAATGAATAAAGCTTTTTATCATCATTAAATTTGCAATTAGGTAGAATGTAAATGCAATTACCAAACATGACAATACTACTTCAACACTAGAATGCAAATGTATTGTAAAGTGAATAGTAAGTTGCACATTGACAAACATTCAAAGAAATCTTTGTCTTACCTTCGTTTCATTGGCATTTCATTCAGGCAATACATTTATCTGAAAAGAAACAAAAAACCAAACTAAGTATTGGTATTGACCACACTAAAGTATTTTTCAGACTATTAATTCAGGAAGACTAACCATGTCACCATAGGATTGTAAGACAGGGGCGAAATTTGTCATCATTTAATATAATTATGATCATTAAAATTAAACAAAAATAATTTCACTCAAAAGAAAATTCTCACCTTACGGTACCACCTAATTTTACCAGCCACAACCTGGGAAAAAAATATTGGAAATCTAATTAGTCAAGTAATACTTTTCATAGGAATATGCACATTAGAATACAAGTTATCAGACAAAAATAGCCACCACAAGCAGAAGCTGTCTGGATTTCACCGCGAATGAATTTGTGCAGTTATCATCATTAAATCAAACAAATATTTTTGAGCAGGAAGTAATTAAAGTTTCTCAAACTGTACCTTTCACACAAGGACAACTAGGGCTCTTGTACTTTGGCGATGTCCAAATCTGCATTCCAGATGATGGGTGCATTTAGTGGTTCTCTCGCCGCCATGATGCAAATGTTCTCCAGTAAGCACCACTGCATCTGTAATGAGTAAGTGTGTGTAATAAACTATTAAATCATATGCTTCTCGACATGGTTGAACACGATCAGTGTACGAATACGATCAAAATCATTCTTGAATCACACAAATAATATTCATCAGAAAAATAACATTACAAGAAAAATCACGATAAACTGACATAATTTTGCCAACTACTTCACTCAATTTTCATGATATATTTGTATGAAAAACTGCTTACCTGAAGTATAAGAACCATATGATACTGCACACCAGAATTAGAAAGCTGAAAGATTTGAGAAAAGTTATCAGTTGCAATTAATATAATTACATTATTCCAATTATAGTCCAGACTAGTCAGAATTTTTTTTTTAATCACAGCCTCATAGAATGTGGATAATAGGTCATCATTACAGGCAAAGCATACATTACAACATACGATAGTGTATTGAAGTTTTTAAACCTACCTTCTGATAATAGAGCAGGGCAGCTAAGCCAAGTTTCCTTCCTGTCCTCTGCTGAAAATATTTTCAATTATTAATTTTCTACTTGACAATCTTTTCACCAATGTCCATGCATACCCGTTTCAGAAAAGATTAAGCCAAATATATCAACATGACAATTCAGTTTTGAATTCTCTCATCATTTATCAAGCAGTTGAAATAACTTGAAAGGACAGTCATAAAATTAAACTTTCAGAAACATGAAAAAATACAATTCAAGCATATGGCATTACGGTTAAAACTTACCTTGTAACACATGTCTGGTATCCATTTCTAATTAATTCCTTGAAAGTCCTTCCATCTTTTGTAGAGTTATACCCTGTAAAGCAGTGTCAAGTATTGAAATTCATTCCAAAAAAAGGATTGCTACTTCATAAACGTTGGCTCATCAGATTTTTTATCATTTCATAAAAATATCATCCAAGAGGTGTTCTTATTTTTCATCATTATACGATCTTTACTATACTTTATAACAATGTGGAATGGGTAAAAGGGATAGTAACATACACCTTGACCCTTTTACCCCCAGGCTATTTGGAATTTTCCAACCCTTAACCCCCGGGGGTTATTTTTTTTCAAGCACATTTTGCAATATATTTTTTTTCAAATTGCTCTAACAGCCTTAATTTTCATCATACAGAGGTCAGGTTGGTTTCATTCTCTTGGAAAATGCCTGAAGTTTCTCAAAAAATTATCAAAAATAAAAAGAAAAAAAAATGTAAATAGCAGTTTTACGCAAGGGGGTAAAGGGATGAGTTTTGTGAAACATACCAGTACGCCCTTTGGGGGTAAAAGGGTTAACACTGTATGGAGTTGCTTAACAAATTCCAGGAAAATTCTAAATCATGACTAAAACGTAAGATTAGTGAATATTTTAAAGCCAGAACTACTCAGTTTTAATTACACATGCTAGCTCTCACCACGTCTTGCAACAAAGAAAATTTTCTATGAGAATTTTTTCGTGTAATTGAGGGATATACTAAATATTTCTAATAATGGAAGGAAGGAACAAATTTTTACAAGCAACCCAAATGGGAGATCATTTAATCTAGCATTTCAATCCTACAATCTTCTAAACAACTCTTACTCCCTAGATAATGCAAGTTTAAAATATAAATACTCACCTTTACTTCAATTTCCGTCTCTTCCTTGTTTTCATAATTTGTTTCATCATGCGTCTTTCTTCTCAACCATCTGGTAGCATAAATTTTTTAAACATTAAATACAAATCATTCAACATTACTTTAATGGCTTTCATTTAAAATTCAGAATTTAAAACTATCTTCAAATATCGTCAGGCTCTTCCAATTATCATCATAACAAAACAAGCTTCAATATACACAGAACTAGAAAAGAATAGTATTTATAAAATAAAAAATAAGAAACTTCAAAAAGTTCTCACCTAAAAGGTCTTGAAAATTCTTATTCAGCGCAAACTTGTGTAGATCTGAAATGGAGAGTGAAATTAGTAAAATGAACAAGCTTCACGTTCAGCCGAACTATTAAGTCACTTTCAGACATTAATAAAATGCAGCCATTACATAGTTTCATGATACTCAAACGGTAATTCGATTTCATCATTAGATCATAAGTAAAACAGCCTCAGCTTTTTCCTAAAATAACAGAAAGCATTGCTACTCTGTATTGCAAAATTTGTAACCAACCATATCTCTTACAAATTCCAAAATACTTGCCTTCACGCTTTTACATCACCACATCCAGAAGACCATACTCTATAGGATTTTCATACATATCGCACACGGAACCTACAAGCTTCACCACGTGGCAGCACCGTGGACCCCTAAAATGGGAAAAATCTCATGAAATCCCAACACGAGCCACACCAGTGTGCTTACTATACAGTATATATTAAGTACTGAAATTGTTCACAATATCTACGAATACTGCAGTATATGCACAGGGATTTGAAATGTCTAAATTTGCTGAATTACTTTAATACAGTATTCATGGTATTTAAAAACTAGTTAAAAATGTTTCCTTGAAATTAATTTACTTACCGCCAACTAAAGATTTTTCTTTTCCATTAGTTAAACCTGGAGGAGAGACAAAGACAACATGAGAATATATACTTGCTAACTGAATATAACAACTATTATCATTAAAATCAGACATAATGGTCCACCACAAGCATAAGCTGTCTGGTTTTCACCGCGAATGAAAAAGATCAGTAATCATCATTATAAGATTTAAAATTACGAGATGTCCTAAACCTTTAGTTTCTCAGTCAATACTTTCCACAATAACAATTAACAGTTCAATACTATAAAGAAAGGACAAAATTATTCCAACCTCATAAGACTTTAATAGATACTTTATGGATATTAATTAGCCAAGAAAGCAGTTTGATTCAAGACCAAACTGAACAAAATATACTACATATTTCTTTAATAGTGTAAATTTTCATTAGTAAATCTATGAAGAGGGGGGATACAGTGATACAAAAACCTATTTATATGATCTACAATTAATACTTTATATAAATTATTTAGCTTTAACCAATTCCTAAAATGCGTTAATGCCATACAGTATACCTAATTATATAATTTAGTTACATCAAGTGTGGGTTACTTTGATCACAATAGGATTTCATACTAGATAGGACAAAAACTTTGACCTTACCTGCTAGTTCACATAGAAGTTCACTGCATAAGAACTTGCCACTCATGACCTGAAACAATAATAAGACATCAAGATTCCACCAACATCAAAACATACCTTTGTGTACATACTGTTATCAGACAAATGCCTCGTAAATGAACATCTTATTGATGCACCAATCCCAAGCAGTTAAAGCAGCAACCATAGAACATGGCCAGACAACTTCACTTACAAGAGACTGATAACACCTCAGATTCGTCATCGTCTCATCCCGAAAGATAAATTACTAAAACAGGGAAAATTACTAAACAGTACTGTACTTTCAAACATACACAACAAGGGTGTACTAAAAGGGGAACAAGCTTTTACACTTTAAACCTTTTACCCCCAAAGGACGTACTAGTACGTTTCACAAAAGCCATCCCTTTAACCCCATGGACGTACCGGTACGTCCTCGCAAAAAAATGCTATAAAAATTTTTTCTTTTCATATTTTTGATAATTGAGAAAATTCAGGCATTTTCCAAGAGAATGAGACCAACCTGACCTCTCTATGACAAAAATTAAGGCTGTTAGAGCAATTTAAAAAAAATATACTGCAAAATGTGCTGGGAAAAAAAAACAAACCCCTGGGGGTTAAGGGTTGGAAATTTCCAAATAGCCTGGGGGTAAAAGGGTTAAAGGGGCACAAGCTTTGTATACTTTACTATTGCATAGATTGCTTTTTTAACCCTTTTACCCCCCAAAGGACGTACTGGTACGTTTCACAAAAGCCATCCCTTTACCCCCATGGACGTACCGGTACGTCCTTGCAAAAAAATGCTATAAAAATTTGTTTTTCGTATTTTTTGATAATTTTTTGAGAAAGTTCAGGCATTTTCCAAGAGAATGAGACCAACCTGACCTCTCTATAACAAAAATTAAGGTTGTTAGAGCAATTTTAAAAAAAATATACTGCAAAATGTGCTAGGAAAAAAATAACCCCTTGGGGGTTAAGGGTTGGAAATTTCCAAATACCCCGGGGGTAAAAGGGTTAATTACACCCAATGAAAATTTTATTATCCCTATAATCTACAACACGAAAATATCCTCACCAGTGAGGAGTGTATCATGGGAAGAAATTCAAAATGTTTAAACCTGGACAACTATAACCACAAACTGCAAGAGAAAACTACTTTCTCTAACCAACAGGACAAAATTAGACAGGGTCGCTGAACAAATCCTTTACAGCATCATTATAGGACCAATTAATAATAATAACAGGCAAAATCATATGTAATATTTTACTATATAAAAAAAGGACTTTTAAAAATGGGCACTACTTAATAGCAGGAATACTGACCTTGAATCAATAGCCATTAGCAGAAGAAATCCTTTGCCTGTAGTTTACATTTTTCGAAACAGAATTACAGCACACCTAGAAAAATAAATTTCTATTAAATCTTAAAGTCATCATGGATTTATTGTATAGAATGTGAGTCTTTCTGTCGAGAAACATGCCAAGTGCCATTTTATTATCATTATAATAATAATAAATGATGATAATAATGATGGAAATAATCAAAATAATAATAATGGTAAATAATAATTATAGTTTTGATAATAATAAAATGGCGCTTGGCATGTTTCTCGACTGAAAGACTCATATAATCCAAGTATATACAGTAAATGCTCAATCTTGATAAAATTAATTATATTTAAATGTCAGTACTAACAAAAACCAAACAGGTTAGGGCACATGCTCGCTTTATTGTCAACACTAACTAGTCTTTGACCAAACTTAGCACTCAAGTTGCAATTAGGCTAAAATGAGCGACTCTGTGGTCAAGTCTTCAAATAACTAGATAAAATTAAGATACATCCATCATGATCCAACAATATAGACCAATATGGCCATAAAAATATCACAAATTTTCAAGTAATGTGTTTTTCCTAACATACTTACCTAGAACTACCTTCTTAGGAGTTACTGGTTAACTCTACCTAACCGACCAGCTTTTTGTATAGTTTACCCACTTCCCGTTTTCTACGGGGTCAACCTCAGGCAGTGTGGTACATGCCGAGGCGACCCGGGGTCGCGCAGCGTGCTAGCTCATAAAAATTATTATATTAATTCATACATTAATGCCAAGCCTTGGCTAAAATTAAAGCAATAAAATCAGCATACCTGGAATGATGCAGATGAAGATCATATTCTATCCCACATCCTGTAAAGTACAGGAAAAACTTAGTACAGTTATCTAAATTTATTAGAAATGAAAAATAAAGGTATAAACTCAGTTATTCTTTATCCACATATATTCCTTGAGACAGGGATAACAAATCATCATTTAAGATTTAATAATAATAATAATGTTTATTGGACAAAAACATTTACATAAAAAATATTTACAAAAAAAGATTCGGTCCAAGCCCATGTGGAGCAGAGCTCTTCGGGCAATAATACAAATAAAATAATATCTTCAATTAAAAAAAATTTATAAAAAGTAAATATTGATATAGATAAACTAAATGTACACATATATATACACAAGTATATACATATGCATACATATACAAATACATATACACACATGTACATATACATACACATATACATGAGATTTTTAGCCTAAAAATAAATGGAATTGTATATTCGTATAATAAAGTATAATAAAGAAGGGAGGAATAATAAATAGTGCAAATTTTGAATTTAAACATTGATATGGTAGATATGCTAGAATTACAAATGTATACAAGCAATAAACAATATAAGAATTAAGAACATTATTGCATGAATGGTTAGGTCATGAAGAAATGTCTACTAATAAAACTTAGTACACATGTGACTTCAGGAAAATAAGAGTTTACGAAGTACTCTATTCATTAAAAAATATTTAAATGTAGCAGCTAGTTTGTACTGTACATCAATTTCCATTTTTGCTTGCGTGTAATTTCAAATCAGTAAGGCAAGACAAATGGCTCGTTACAATATAAGTTTCAAAGAAATATATGGAGCCCACACAAATAGAAATATTAACCCTTTTACCCCCAGGCTATTTGGAAATTTCCAACCCTTAAGGGGATCTGCCGGTTTCTGACTTTTTTAACGACAGGTTGTTGATATATAGGGGGTTTGTTAAAGGACAGTGTGGAACTTTTGGGGAATTTTTATTTTGTTCAGTGACGCCAGAGCTTTTTTCGGCCAAAAATGGCCATTTTCAAAATGCATCTCCTCCTTTGATTTTTGATTTTAAGGGATGAAATTTGAACCATGTATAAAACACATATGGACCTTCGATTTAAAGCCGGGGATTTTTTATTTTTCAATTATTTTTCAAGATGTGAATTTTTTTTAGGAAAATTTTCCCGGAAAAATTACAGGAAAAAATTTGCCAAAAATCAGAAACTAAAAATATTAAAAATCCCCGGCTTTTTTCTTAATCTACCATGTTTCCCCATATTATATATGAAATTACATTAAGATTGGTCCAATACTAAGGGAGGAGGAGATACATTTTGAAGGTGAAAAACTTATGTTTTGAGAAACGGGCCTTCAAAGTTTTAGGTACATGAAAAAAAAGTAAAAGACTGTGTTACCATTAATTTTTTTTTTTTGAGTATTAATTGTATTTCAAATCTTATTTTTAATGTCTATTGCTTTAATGCAAAAGTATTATGAATAGAAATATTAATCAATTGATTATCTTTGTGCGTAAGACATTATTATAAATTTTAGGTTCCTGGTCCCCCTTTGTCTGATCTTGTTATAAGGTATTACTCTAGGGCAGTGGTTCTCAAACTTTTTCATGAGCGACCCTATTTGAAACATTTCATTCCTTCGCGACCCAGAGTAAGGTGAAGAGAAAGAAAACATGCAATGATATATACACTTTATTTTGGAAAAAAAATGTGTACAGCTTTTCATTCACAAAACTAAACTAGTGGGATTTATGGCACTGCTTTTCCTTTTCACAAAACTAAACGAACAGGATTCACGGCACTGCTTTTCGTTCCCAAAACTATAATAGAATCCATGGCACTGCTTTTAATTCACAATACTACATTAATAGAATCTATGGCACTGCTTTTAATTCACAAAACTAAATTAATAGAATCTATGGCACGGCTTTTAATTCACAAAATTAATAGAATTCATGGCACTGTTTTTCATCCACAAAACTAAATTAATAAAGCATGATAATGTTCCTGTGTCCCTGCGACCCATCAAAATTGATCTCGAGACCCATAGTTTGAGAACCACTGCTCTAGGGTATCATAGTTGCCTACACTACTCATTGTTGCCAGGTTATTTAAAATCCTCCAGCTTCATATTCTTGATTTTTCTTGTGTATTTTCTTTCTTTCTGGGAATTTCTTCTTTCTGGCACTCAATCTTCTTCTTTCTCTATCTTGATGTTCTAGGCTTTGTTGAAGAGCAGAAGATATGCCAAATTCTTGGAAATGTTGCCTTTCTGTATCCAAAATTATGGTCAAGCACAGTTGTTTGTACTACAAACTTTACTCTATTTGCTCCAGCAAACTTAGTCTTGTGTGCTCTGTTCCAAATGTTTGTATCAGACAATCTATTCTTTCCACTTAGAGCACTAAATTTTCTTCTTTTTCCAGTTCTTGTTACTCTCTCTTCTTTTTCATCTTCTCTTAGTCACTTCATTCTGTTAGTCATTCTTTTCTTTACATGGTTGATGAATTCTACTTTCGTCACTTTTAAATTTTCATACGGTCCATTTCCACCGTTCATTGCACAAACACTATAGTTTATATTACAATCTTCATCATGAAGGGTTCTCCACATGTTGAAATCTTCTTCTGTTATTTTCTTTTCTTTTAGTTCAGTTGTTTTAGCGGCACATGCTTTGCAAACTTTGTTCATCACTTCAAAGTCTATCACATATCCTGTGCACACTTCTATTATGACTCCCATACCTATATTAGAAACATGGCCTCTTTTCATCCATGTCCCATCGTAGGATACGTCAATATTGAGTATTCCATTTTCATCAGGCACAACTCCCATATATTTCTTGTAGTATGTTCTTATATTTTCAAATATTTTCTCTATTGTTTCATCTGAAAATATGTATCCATTTTATCATAAAGATATCTAAGATGGCGTGAATACTTGTTATTTCCCATTGGTTTTATACCAAGCGTTCCTTGTAATCTCTTCAGTCCCGCGAATCCATAATCTTCCAACAAAGAATGATAGATTACTGACAAATTGGTTTTGTAAATTGGAGCCTTCCTTCCTTCTGTAGAAATCGGTGGGCATTTTGCAGGTTCTGAAATAATTTTCCCTCTGCATTTAGGACATATCTTTTTTATTAGTGTCTCAAATCCATCCCTTGCCAAATGGATCCTCGGAATTACTTTGCATCTACAATTCGGTATTTGTGATTCAAGTAATTTTTCAAGTCTTGCTTCACTTATTATCATTTTATTTTCACTATCGTTGATAATATCAGCCTCCGATCCACTGCATTCTTCTTCTAAAATATCTTTGCCCTTTAGCAGTGATGAACGAATAGACAAGATTAGGGGTGGATGTGGTTGGTCTCTGGCCAGCAGTGATCATAGCATGCGCCATTTGCTGCACGGCCCCTCTCTCTCTCGTCGCCGCTTCATTCCCCTCTATGGCATTAGTTTCTTGAATTCTCTGTTCTACTTCTTCGATGGATATATCAAATTGGCGTTTCCGCATTCTAGAAGATGAAGTGAACTCTTGGACCTTTTAGGCATGGTGAAAAACTAAAAACCACCGCAGAAAAAAAATTTCAGTCAAGGCTAGCAAGCATGAAAAAATGCGACCTTATTATGTGAAGATTTATAGGCAACTGAGCCTCATGACGGGTGTTTTGTCTTGTCTAGGTATAACCAGAAAGGTGCCAATTAGGATATTATTGACATTATATATTTCATTTCAAAGGAAGTTTTTGTAACATCACAAAAACTATACGACTAAATAATTTGCGCTACTGGTGTTTTCTGTATATAAAGTTATTGTTACATTTCAGGCCATAACTAGAAAAGTAAGGCGAATTTTAGCATAATTCTTCATGCACACTTTCTTGAATGCTCTACGAAGCCATAGAATTTTTTTCAGCAAATCGAATATGTTTCCTATTTTTTCGGTTTTTTAGGCGGCCGATCGCCTTGACCCCAGGGGGTTATTTTCCCAGCACATTTTCCAGTATATTTTTTTCTAATTGCTCTAAAAGCCTTAATTTTGTCATAGAGGGGTCAGGTTGGTCTCATTCTCTTGGAAAATGCCTGAATTTTCTCAAAAAGTTATCAAAAATATGAAAAGAAAAAATTATAGCATTTTTTTGCAAGGACGTACCGGTATGTCCATGGGGGTAAAGGGATGGCTTTTGTGAAACGTACCAGTACGTCCTTTGGGGGTAAAAGGGTTTAGAATCCAAATAAATCACCTTACCTACATACAATACAGAAGATACTTACCATAAACAATTTTACTCCACTACTTCTTGGCAACCAGCAACTGGATTCAAGGTTCTGTGAAAAAACAAAACAAAAACCTTAAGTTTCAAAGTGGTGAGAGCACTAGATTGTTTTTGTGAACATTTCTCAAATGTTGGCAGGACAGGTGCACAGAGAAGGCGTCCTCCGTGAGTTTTACGCCTACACATTCCTATCTCCCTTTATCAGGCCGTGTTTGTCATTTGACTAACACAGGGGAATGAGGGAAAGGTCATTATCACTTTAGTAACTAAATGACCAGCCATAAAAAACAAAATAATTACAGGCTTCAAGTGCTAAAAGAGCTGATTATTCATCAATTTCCATTTAAATCAAAACTATTAGTTTGAAATATAACACTTACATGATAAATACTGCAGCTGCATATCGTAACCATTTCACCAACCTGTTGAAAAAATGTAAATTCATATCAGACCAATGCTTTTCGCAGCTGGAGAGCTAAGATAATATAACACTCAGACTGCTTTGAGCAATTTGTCACCAGGTCCCGCAATCCACAACAAATGGGTTCAACCATTGCTGGCTTTTGCTGTGTTAAGACTGCAGAACTCAAGACTTTCAAGATTCATCAGGTTAAGATAGGTATATTGTACCAAGCCCTTAAGAGAATTTACAAGTCAAAACTACATTTCACTGCGAGTTCAAGAACACCAAAATTATTATATCAAGTCATCCATGAAATGATGAACACTCACCTTGTCTTTTGCCTTTTCATCCATATCCCTGTTCAGTCATATATTTTTAAAGTGAAGGTTTTGACTTCAGCATCTGGAAGTATAACAAAAACACATTTAATAGAATTTAGTTGACAATTCAACATCCAAAGACATGTAAATATTAGATACTTCACACACAAGAAATAATAATAAGCCTAAATTTGGCCCTACCAAAAATTTGTAAGAATCAATCTAGAGGATTAACACAAGTGAATCCTGCTGGTTATGATTCAAGTTAATCTTCCATTCATGCAAAGACAATAACACGTTTGTGTAACTGCCGATTATGGATGGATATTTCAAAGTAATAAAATGTTCACCTAAAATATTAATCTTCTATACTAAAATTAATTAGCAGGCTGCAACCCAATACACAAATATCCAATGAATCGTGACAATTACCTAATAACTAAAAATTAACTATCATTATTTAACAGTCATATTTTGCTAGTAGTGGGGCAGTTTAGCTCGAAATTTCAAAAGGATTGTGCATTTTGAGATACAAGCATCAAATTTGGCACAAATGTATATTGATATATGGCAAACATTTTCAGATATTGAGCCACTCTGAATTCTCCCTTCATGTCTGCCATATTGGAATTCAAAAAGGCCGCCATTTGAAATGTACATTTGCGATTATCTTTGGGTCTAATGCTGCTATGACTCTATTCTGGTGTCTAAATGTATGTTTTGGGAGGAAAGGCATACGATGGCTAATTTTCGAAAATACGCCTTTAGCATTTTACTTATCAAACAAGGAACTTTGGTGCGAAAAACTCATATTTAATGAGATTCCTTTTATTCAAGGTAAAGTTTACATTTTCTGGCCTTTAAAATCAAAATAAAATGAAAATTTTCACATCACAGATATTGGAATAAACCAAGAAAAATACTTTTGTCTTTCATTATAGACAAGACTCATTCTTAATGTGATTTCTCTAATTCAATGTAAAGTTTACATGTTTTGGCCTTATAATCCAAATAAAATAAATCTTCACAATTATAAATATCGAATTAAGCAATTTTGATATTTACCCATAGTAGACACTATCTCTTATTTAATGTGGTTTCTTCTATTCAAAGAGAACTTTACATGTTCCGAGATTTAAAATCCAAATAAAATGCAAGTTCACAAAATATCTACTGAATCAAGCATAGTATACACCAGACTCATATATATGATGTGATTTCTTTTATTCAGGGTAACATGTACAAGTTCTTGCCATTAATAAACAAAACAAAAAAATTCAAATCAAATACTGAATTGACCAAAAAAAAATCATAATCACTTATTCACAGGTTTCATAGTATTTTTTCATCCTCGTCACCATCTGCAGACCAGGAATTTGTACAGGTTTGACCAATGCATGAACACATGGTTTGTACCAAACATTCCTGCTTTACGGCAATTACACCTCTTCGCACACCCTCCCTTACATCCACAGGATATAATAGCAGCACTTGCTCTGGGGCTACAGGCCTATCAGTAAAGACAGGAGTCAGCATGCTACCTTTGTAGTACCAACCCCAATTTGTAGGATCCAGCTTTCCAGGATAACCCAGCCACTCTTGTATTGTAAAGTAAGTCCTACATAATAATGTTTATTGGACAAAAACATATTTACATACAAAATATATACAAAAAAAAAAAAAAAAAAAACGGGTCCAAGCCCATGTGGATCAGAGCTCTTCGGGCAATAATACAAATAAAATATCATCAATTGGCATTACTCTCCGAGATGCCATGCCTCAAAATAATCAGTTAGATTTTCATTCCTATTTGCCTCCTTCAAATCAGCACTCTATTTATTTGACCCCATCTTCTCCACTTGAAGTAATAAACATTATAAAAAAACTAAAGAACAAAAAGCAAATATTCATTCTCCCCCTACTAAACTATATAAGAATAATGCTAGTCTACTTGCCTTTCCTATATCCTTATTGTTCAACCGTTGTACTGCCTCTGGCATTTATCCTGACATTTTTAAAATAGCGTGCGTTACTGTGCTACATAAGTCTGGTGATAAATCGGATGTCAATAACTATAGACCAATAAGTTGCCTTCCCTTATTGAATAAAATTTTTGAAAAATTATTGTACAATCGACTCTACTCTTTCTTTACTAGATGTAATATCTTTTCTACCTGTCAGTATGGCTTTCTGCGTGGCGTTAGTACAAGTGATGCTGTAAATGACCTTCTTGAAAATATCTACAATGCGATGAATAAAAATGAATACCTTGGTGCGGTCTTTTTAGATTTGAGTAAAGCCTTTGACACAGTGTCTCATGATGTGCTGCTTAAAAAGCTCGAACATTATGGAATACGTGGAAATGCGTTACTCTTACTAAAATCCTACTTAACGAGTCGAAAACAATTTGTGACCCTCGATGGCCATCTCTCAGAGGTTATGGATGTCAAAATAGGTGTTCCCCAGGGATCAGTCCTAGGACCGTTATTTTTCCTCGCCTATATCAATGATCTACCTCGATCAGTAGGTAGGTTAAGCTCCATACTCTTTGCCGATGACACTACGCTTCATTTTAGACAAAAATATCTACTCCCTCTGTGATACACTAACCAATGATTTAACTAGTGTAAAAAACTGGCTACTAGCAAATAAGTTAACCTTAAATGAAAGAAAGACATACTTCATTATCTTTTCTCTACGAAGAGTTCCTGTTAACATAAGGGTTGCTATAGGAAATCACACTCTGGATCAGAAGTCCAGTGGTAAATTTTTAGGGATAATTCTTGATAATAAACTAACTTTCTGTGAGCATGTAAATATGACAGTTAATAAAATTGCCAAAGTAATGGGTATCATATATAGATTAAAAGAGTATTTCCCCTTATATATTATAAAACAATTGTATCACTCGTTAGTATCTCCTCACCTAAATTACTGCAATACGGCGTGGGGGAGTAGTAGTAGAAATGTCTTGCAACCATTAATTGTAATTCAAAAAAGACTGGTAAGAATCATAAGCTCCAGTGATTACTTAGCTCATACATCGCCACTCTTCCGGTCTCTCTCGATATTGAAGCTGGAAGACAATTATAAGCTCTCCTTAATGAATATGATGTTCCAAACACTTATTTTGAACAAATTTCCAGATTTAAGACGAAAAATAATTCAGGAACAATCGGTTCATCCATACGGAACAAGAAATTCAAACTTAACTCTTCCTTTCATACGTATTAATAGATGCGAGCAATCCTATCTATACCAAGGTATTAAACTTTGGAATACTCTACCCGCTTATCTAAAGGCACTGCTTAGCGTTCGGTCTTTTAAGAAATCATATACAAATCTCCTGTTATCTGGGTATTAAGCTTTACTAATAAATATTTATACTTGCCTACCTAACCACATCGCAAGTATGTTTCATTGTTTAGAATATTTTTTTTATTTGTAAAACTAGTTCTTTTACTGAGTTTTTTGCTTAATATCTACAATTTTTTCAATGTATATACCATCTTTCCTTATCATATAAATATGCATTTCCATTTGTTTTTAGGCTAAGATTCTCATTTATATGAATCTATTTGTATACATATGATTATGTATATGTATGCGTACATTTTGTATATCTATATCCATACTTACTTTATTTTTTATTTTTACTTAATTGATGATATTATCTTATTGTATTATTGCCCGAAGAGCTCTGCTCCACATGGGCTTGGACCGAGTCTTTTTTTCTTTTTGTAAATCTTTGAATGTAAATATCTTTTGTCCAATAAACATTATTACTATTATTACTATTACTAATTAAAAAAATTTATAAAAAGTAAATATTGATATAGATAAACTAAATGTACACATACATATACACAAGTATATACATATGCATACATATACACACACATATGCACACGTGTACATGTACATATACACATATAAGTGAGATTTTTAGCCTAAAAAAATTGGAAATGTATATTCATATAATAAAGAAGGGCGGAATAATAAACATATCAATGTTTAAATTCAAAATTTGCACTGTTTATTATTCCGCCCTTCTTTTTTATATGAATATACATTTCCAATTTTTTTAGGCTAAAAATCTCACTTATATGTGTATGTGTATATGTATATACTTGTGTATATGTATGTGTAAATTTAGTTTACCTATATCAATATTTACTTTTTATAAATTTTTTTTAATTTATGATATTTTATTTGTATTATTGCCCGAAGAGCTCTGCTCCACATGGGCTTGGACCGAGTCTTTCTTTGTAAATATTTTGGATGTAAATGTTTTTGTCCAATAAACATTATTATTATATTTATTACATTGCAAATTTTGAATTTAAACATTGATATGGTAGAAATGCTAAAATTGCAAATGTATACAAGCAATAAACAATATAAGAATTAAGAACATTATAGTGTGCATTAATGGTTAGGTCATGAAGAAATGTCTACTAATAAAACTTAGTACACAGATAATAACAGATTAGTATATGATTTTTTAAAAGATCGAATGCTAAGCAATGTCTTAAGATAAGCAGGCAGAGTATTCCATTGTTTAACTCCCTGATAAAGATAAAACTGTTCACATTTCCTTACACGTACGAAGGGAAGAGTTAAGAGTCTCTTGTTCCATATTGGTGTGCTGATTGTACCCGAATTATTTTTCGTCTAATGGATGGATATTTATGCAGCGAAAGTGTTTGAAACATTAAATTCATTAAGGAGAGTTTGTAGGTGTCCTCCAACTTCAGAATCGAGAGACCGGAATAGAGGTGATGTATGAGCTAAATAATCACTAGAAGTTAATATTCTCACCAGTTTTTTTTTTGCATAAAGATTAGCGGTTGCAGGACGTTTCTACTGCAACTCCCCCACGCTGTAATGCAGTAGTTTAGATGAGGAGATATTAAAGAGTGGTAGAGTTGTTTTAATATATATAGCGGGAAATAATCCTTTAGCCTATATATACCTGTTAACTTTGGAAATTTTATTGACTATCATATCCACATTACTCCTAAAAATTTTCCGCTGGACTTCTGGTCAAGAGTGTGATTTCCTATTGCAACTCTTATGTTACCGGGAACTTTGCGCAAAGAAAATATTATGAAATGGTACTTAGCTGCTGCAGAGGTTGGGGGAGGCTTTCTAGCTTAAAATTGCTGCTCATTCTGCACAGACCTGTCAAGGTTATAAAATACTACGGCGAGATATTTTGAGATGATACCAGATGAATATAAAGTACCTGAACAACCTTGTCTAATGAAATGTGGTGTAATGACGAAGGATCTGTGTGGTAGACTAAGTCTGGGAACGGCTCACCAGTGAGATACGGGAAGTAGCTTATACAGGTCCAGGACAAGTTAACTTTTCCTCACCAAATTGAAAACGGGAGTTAGTAACGACTACAAATCATATTTTGAATTGCATAAAATCTCACGCCACGTTATTTTGAGGAAATAAAGAATTTTTCTTATATAATCATATTTTGAATTGCATAAAATCTCACGCCACGTTATTTTGAGGAAATAAAGAATTTTTCTTATATTAAAGTATGACTAAATGGGTAACATATCAAATAAATGACATGAAAAAAGGTACTTTCCACTACTTGAAACCTAATTTGTAAAACCTTTTCCCCCATTTTTAGCGTTATTAGTTCAGAAAGTGGGTTCCATACTAATGGCAGCCCTCTTGCACGCCATTTGGAATTACAGAACTCAGCAAGCTCAGGGTTAACTTTAGTATGTCATTCAAATGAGGAAGAATTGTACTACCATCAGTACAAAAAAAAAAAAAAAAAAAACTTTCTGCATTTTTCAAGTTAATGTTTTACGACCGAATGCTCCTGTACTAGTTGTCTAACGACCCCTCCGTACACTGGCAAAAAAAGGCTTTTCATGCAAAAATAACTAGGCGGGACACTACATACTCTCCCATATATCATTCTAATTTTACTAGTTAATTTATTAAATTCCACTAAAGTCCAATGCGAGGCCCGTGAATTCTGAGTCGCCTGTTCAAATTCCCCAATTTTATATAAATGTCAATGTTTTATTCATAATCTGTTAGGTTGGGTAAGGAAAATCTAACCATCACAATTACGATATAGAGACTGCTAACTATTTAAAGTGTTAAGAGACCATGAGCTTGTAGGATTACTGTACTCTTCTTTATCACGATTTATAAGCTGATTGCAGTCCCAGGGTTCTACTTGAACAGCCTTTCATAGTGACCTTAGCCTTGGCTCTACGTCCTGCCTAATTTTAGACCATGGACAACATGTTAGCACGAATTGCCGAAGTGATATACTATAAAGAAAATAGAAAAACGGGGGTGTACGTATGATAATAGCAATGCCACCTAACTCTTATTTTCAACCGTTCCGCTAAGAAAACAGTAGTATAAGCGGGATAACAGCGTCCCCGTTATGCAAAAAGGCAAGGACACGACTTGTAGGTTAGGTGTTGTTCAATGACCACAGGAGATCCTGTCCATCGTTATAAAAAAACTTCAAACAATTTTCGTCACTAGCTAATACTTCGGGAGCCTTTGTATATCAGCGGACAGTTCTTCCGGTGTGGATTAAAAAAGGAGATCACCTTAACTAAACTCTCCCCCTTTACCTAACCTAAAATCCGCGTCCTCGCCTACTTGCCTAACGGAGGGGTCTAACGCTCCCTGCGAACCCCCTTAGTCAGCCATGATCATACACACAAGTGGCCGCTATCATACACCCCATACTTCCAAAGACACAACATACAAAAATTTACCAAACCTGACCAGATGGCAAGGCTCCCTTTGAAAATACTTAAAACTAACACTGACTAAGACCATAGAATTTTAGGGTTGTATGTATGATAGCAGCCAACTGTATGTATGGCTAACTTAGATTACAGCATTTAGGAGATTGGGAAGAGAAGAGCTCAAGGCCAAATTTAGAGAAGTAGATGGTAAAAAGTGGAGGGACGAGATAAGAGAAAAATTTAGAAATATTAAGGCCACTAGTTTGAAATTAAATGATAGAAAAAGACATGAAGTAGGAAGTAGGGTAGAATACAAGCTATGTGGGGCAGTTAATGAAGACCTCGCCCATTTCATTCTTGACTGTCCAGACCTCAGCTACGAAAGAAGAAAAATAGTGGAATTGCAACAGCCGCATGAAGAAGAAAAGAAGACAATTGGAAACGTGCTGTTCAAGAAAGAAGGAATAGCGAAAAGAAAAAGTATATTTATCAAATGTGGAAAAAAAGAGAAGAAAATAAAAGAATTAGAAAGAAGAAAACCAATGAGGTGCCGATGGAAAGGCGAATCCCTTCGCGCAACAACTGAACTGAATTGTAAGGGGGGTCGCAGGGGGCGTTAGGACCCCCGCTAGGTAAGTAGGAAAGGACATAGCCTAAAGGTTAGGTGGGAAAGTTTAGGTTAGCTGAAGTCAATTTTTAATCAGAGCAAGGAACTGGCCGCCGATATACAAAGGCTCCGAATTATAGGAGCATCCCAGCAACACAGTTGGAAAGCAAACAGACATCAATAACAACCAGGATGCATCCCAACCCTTGACCAACCATTATGCTCAACGTTTACGATACTAAATCTCGCAGCTGGGAACTTTTTCTATCTGCAACACCCTTGGTTACACATTTGACAACCTATGCCACTGGGTAGAGATTAGCATGAACCATGCCCAACAAAACATTAGTGCCACCCTAAGTCTTGAAAACGACCACATTCCTACCTACCGTAAATATTGCAATAACATGAAATATTTCCTTCACATAAACCTAACTACTTAAGAAATCTTTAATAATAAATGGCTACATTCCTAACTTTTACTTGCAGGCCACATTAGAACACAAAACAGCAGTCACCATGAAAACTGTTAATCTTGGCCGTTTAACAAGAATAGCTAATAGCCGCATCTATGATATCCTTACAACAGCTAATGTAACAAGCAACTAGCACTACTATTTGAAGAGTATTAACTTGAAAATAATAAACTAAACTCAAAGCATGGGCATTATACCATTAGAGGAAGTTTGGCTCAGGAATTGAGGGAAAATATTTACCAACCCAAAATTCCTACCAAAGAAAATTAAGTTGTCGGTGTATTTTAGTACTTTAAACTATTCTGATGTAATCATTCTTCAAAATCTTGAAATTTTAAAATTTCGATGGTAGACAAAAGGGCTGAGGGTAACAAATGCATAGGCACCGGCTAGTTCTAAAGGGGTCTGTGTATGATAGCGGCCACCTGTATGCATTATTATGGATAACTTTGAAAACGGCGGTGTAAGGAGGGTCGCAAGGGGGTGTAAGCCCTCCCTTTAGATAAGTGGGTAAGGACACGGCTTGTAGGTTAGGTTAGGGAGGAAAGCTTAGGTTAGTTAATGTCCATTCTTAATCCACGCAGGAGGAATTAGCCACTGATATACAAAGGCTCCGCTCTAATGTTTAACCCCCACCTAACCTAACCTAGGAGACATATTAACTTTAATCTCGATAAAGTCTCAACCATGTGGTGTGTTCCAAAGCATTTTCCCCTTAACAATTTCAATTTGACTTGTCCCAATTAAATGCATACACACCAAGATGTCTGTATGGCAGTTTTGAATCTAGTAATAGTTAACATTCTAAAGTAGCAGTGATCAAACATACCTACTTAATAATCAGTTACCTGGGATAAATCTAACCTAATTATAATCATTTGGTAGACAATGACTTTAGTAAGGGACCAGATCTATCCACCGGTTAGGTTAAGTAACCGATGTAGGACAAATGGCTAAAAACGCAAATATGTACTTTGGCATTATACCATTAGAGGAAAGTTTGGCTCAGGAATTGAGGGCAAATATTTACCAACACAAAACTCCTACCAAAGAAAATTAAGTGTTGCCAGTGTATTTTAGTACTTTAAACTATTCTGATGTAATCATTCTTCAAACTCTAAATTTTAAATTTTCGACGGTAGACAAAAGTATTCTGGGCAACAAATGCATAGGCAATGGCTAGTTCTAAAGGGGTCTGTGTATGATAGCGGCCACCTATATACATTATTATGGATAACTTTGAAAATGGCGGTGTAAGGAGGGTCGCGAGGGGGTGCAAGCCCTCCCTTTAGGTAAGTGAATAGGGACACTGCTTGTAGGTTAGGGAGGAAAATTTAAGTTAGTTAATGACCATTCTTAATCCACGCAGGAGGAATAGCCACTGATATACAAAGGCTCCGCTCCAAAGTTTAACCCACCTAACCTAACCTAGGAGACAATATTAACTTGAACCTAGAGAAAGTCTCAACCATGTGGTGTTCCCAAGCATTTTCCCCCTAAAAATTTAAATTTGACTCATTCCAATCGAATGCATACACCAAGATGTCTGTAACCTGTTGCAGTATGGCAGTTTTGAATCTAGTAATAGTTTACATTCTACTTCTCAAGTAGCAGTGATCAAACATTCCTACTTAATAATCAGTTATCTGGGATAAATCTGAACTATAATTATTTAGTAGAGCGTGGCCTTAGTAAGGGACCAGATCTACCCACCGGTTAGGTAAAGTAACCGATGTAGGACAATGACTAAATACGCAAATATGTACTTTACAACTATACACTACCTTTCAAGGCAATATTTGCTAGAACGGGACAATATTGGTTTTGCAAGTGGAAATATCTATAAATAAGGGCTATAATGTAGCACCTAACAGCATAAAGCCATCCTGACGACTACGATAGTCCAGGATTTTGGCAGAAATTCAAAACCATGATAGCATGAAATAAAATGTTTCATAATTTCTTTCATCAGGAATACATGATATAATAGATTGGAATGGCATAAAAAATATGGAATCGAAGTGGTAACAGCTCACCTTCATCTTGAATGAAATCGATGTTATAAAATAAGAGCTGAACTAGACCACATTACAAAAATTACTTTTGTATGGATCTAGTACTAGTTATGGAGTGTATGCAGCCTTACATAATACAATATAGTTAGGTTAACTATACTGCATTGCAGGAGCAACCAGCTTTGACGGTTAACGGTCGACACGTGACTAGCCGGTGACCGTAACGTCAACTTAAAAGTTGTGTATTTTTAACCAAAACAAATTCAATCTGTCAAAACTTGTTTGATCGACTGAATAACATTGGTAAGAACGATAAAACTGAAATATCTTGTATTAACAGCATTGCATTACCATGAGGACCTTGGGTGTGGACTTGTCACAAACAGACGTTAAGACTTTTCGGGTGTAGAGCCAGTGCTCGAGTGGAAGAGACCGTCGACTTTTAGTCTCAAGGTTAAATTTAAACATTATATGAGGTGGTGATTTTTATTTAAATATTTACTATTATTGTAATAAATGTCTTTTATTAAAATATTTGTTATCGAAAATGGTATTTTCCTATTATTCTTTAGTTTCTTTTGCTTTATTTAACTTGAAATTGTAAGCTGTTTCACGTGACGTCACCACACCGAATAACCGACGAAACATAGGACGAATGAGTCAAAAACATTGTATTCAATAATTTATTGATTAGTCTTTTTAAGCTTCAACCATAACTGGAAATTTAAAAGTACAAACCAAAGCAGTAATTAATATACCACTCCAGTCAGGAGAGTAATTAGAAACTCGCTTTCCCTCATTCGTGTTTTGTCAGAGGCTAAACTATTATTATTATTATTATTAAACTATAGATTAGCTTTTCGGTCCAGTAAAATTAAGTCTTTTGAGGGACCTAGATGAGTGTAGACCCCTATGGTATCTTTTTAATAAAGACTGTTGATTTCTTAGCTCCTTAGTTATCAATTATTCTGCAAGCTGGACAGGTTTTTTTTTTTTTTAGTTCCTTTTGGATTATTGGTAATGCTACTCGATTATATAAATATTTGTGGTAACTGTAATGCAGACAATTACCATCCTGTTTTCATAAATCCCATATTATCTGATTTTTCAAATTTTGGTTTTTGGGGTGGTGCAGTCTAAATAAGTATGATATATGTAATGGTGTTCCCTAGTTTGCAATTTGGATTTCATAAAGGTTTTGGAGCACGTGATGAACCTCTTACAATGTCCACTCTTGTTTAGAAATCCCTTGCTTTGATTGTGGTCAAGAAGTTCATATGATTGGCTTTGATCTTAGTGTTGCCTTTGACCATGTTAATTAGGACCCTGTTTTCAAACTCAAAACAGTTGGGAGTCAGTAGGTCTTTCCTTACCATTATTACAGAGTTTTTGAGCAATAGATTACAGAGTTGTTCTTGGTCATCATAGGGAATATAGAAATGTGATATATGGTGTTGCTCAGGCTACTGTTCTTGGCCATTACTTTCCATACTATACACAATGTGATTTGGTCTAGAACACAAACTTGTTGGAGATGATGCAACTATCGTTGCTTCAATCCAATCTCCTAATTGCAGATCTGTGGTAGTAACTGAATCCATTAATAGAGATCTGGGTATAATCAGTACACGGGTAAGGACTATGAAGCGTGAAGTAGGAGATGATGAATGGCGAAGTATTGATTTAAAGCTCAAGATAAAAATGACTGGCAAAATCTAACAGAGGACCTTGACATCAACAGGCACTGGAGATGATGATGCTGATGAAAATTAAGGGGTATCAAGTTGGACATTAACTAAACTCAAAGTATGATTGTAAGTAGGTTGACAGTGGCTCCCCTATACATCAGGATCATTTTGACTTTATGACAAAAATTAATAACTTCTTTTTTCATAACAACAATACTTCTCATTTTATAAAAGCTCTTCATACATTTTGTTTTCATCCATTCATAACTACAAAAAGATCTTTTAAATATTGTAGTGTGAATGGATGAAACTTTAAATTATTTTCCGACAATGAGATAAAACACTGATCTAATGCATACCGTTTATTTGTTCCAATTCCATTTCAAATTATTCATGATGATATATACTAAAAAAAAGATGGTTTAACAATGATAAAGGTACTTTCATCAGGTACAGTAAAAAATAAATGGACGGCTACAGCCACTCATTTTTTTCTTCTTTATTCTATAACTTACTATCAAACACAATTCAACTCTCTAAAAGAATGACACCAACGGAAACTATTAGAAATGTGACCCAAAATATTGAGAAAAACGTTGTACTTTTGTGATGTACCTCTCTTCAGTAGTGGATTTAATTTAATCCTATGGTCAATTTTTTTTTAGTGAGGCAGATTTACACCGACTCGCAGGGGTGCCCTTTTAGCTCGGAAAGTTTCCTGACAGCTGATTGGTCGTAAGTATTTGGACAAAAATACGTCTGACCAATCAGCTACTAGGAAACTATTCCCGAGCTAAAAGGGCACCCCTGCGAGTCGGTGCAAATCTGCCTCACTAAAACAAAATTGACTATACTGTAGTTACATATTTACCTTGGAAATTTAGTGTTTTAAAGTTAAGTGCTAATGAATAAAATGGCTGAAATTTGACTTTATTTCAGTGAGCATGGCAAAGTTTAAATGACCGAAACAATAATGGTTCGTGGCAGTTATGACAAATTTAAAAAAACAATTCAATTTGACCTACTTGCATAACTGAATGTTATACATAATAAACAAGAGAAACAAATAAATTATTCATCAGGATTAAATATATCTCTGGCACTATTTAGTGTAGGATCTTTAAAATGCAGAGCAAGAGAGTATCTTCCAGAACAGTCTAGTCTCTATTTCTAAAATGCTAACTTCCAAGATTTTAATTACTAAGTACAATATACCCTACAGTTCCAAAGGATCCGCAAATTTATTACTCAAAATATCATTAAAACACCACCACATCTTAAATATGTGTTAACATGTATTTGTAGCAGCTTTGGTGACATCACCATTTTTAAAACAATTCCTGTAATGTTGTTTGAAAAGCATTTGTTCTCATATTTAGTACTCTTTTCAACTTTGTCAATACACAAGAAAAAAGAGGAATAGATATTGTTATCCAACCTAGTAAGAATGACTACTACAGATCAATAGTTTAGAAGCAGCAAAATGATAAAAATTAATCATTTCTCACCAGGAAAGACGACACAGAAATATGTTGGAGTTGTCCTACACTACTATTCACTAAAATTAAAGCATTTCTTACTCTATAAATCACGCTATTATTTTGAAGCTAAATTTGGCTTGGCTGCCGTGTATGTGGTTAGCTCCAAGGGTTTTGACTAAAACCTGCCATCTGTCCCAAGTACCAAGGATACAGAAGGGCTGGTGTAGAATCTCATGAAGTGTCTGTGGATCCAAATGCTAATCCTTTGGAACTGAATAAGTCATTTGTAATACAGTACTGAACTGGGGAATATTATAAATTTCAAATACTGCACTATAATACACATCAATTTGCATTTATAGTAAAAAGACTTGTCTTGGCTTATATTAAATTATCTGGATTAAACTAATACTGTACTTAGTAATCAAAATTCATTAGGCACATCACATTTAGAGTAAGTTCATAAAAATTTAATTATTTCTACATTTATCAGTTATGACTAACAAACTAAAAAAATTTCTTATGATCAAACAAACTTTTTCAAAACCTGAAATGCAATTTAATAACATTATGAAAGAGATGATGAACCTATTAAGGTACAGAAAACAAAACAAAAACCTAATGTTTGTTAAGAAAAAAACAATAGAACATTGATGAACCTATTAAGGTACAGAAAACAAAACAAAAACCTAATGTTTGTTAAGAAAAAAACAATAGAACATTATAAAGCAACTCCTAAATATTGATGTAAAGTCTTTAAAACAATACAATGAATGGAAATTTACATTCTTGTTCAATACTTGAGAGATTGACTATTTTAAGAGGATGACACTCAAGAAATAAAAGCTCACTACATCAAATTTGCCTCTCACAAATTACAAGAAAAACAAAATGAAACCTTAACACCTGTAAATTAAAAAAAAAAAATAAATAATAAACTAAATTCTTAGCAATGAATAACTTAAAAGAAATTTGTACCAAACTCCCTTAATTGGGAAGAAACAACAAAACTAAATGGTTAGAAATTAGTATGTACACTAGAGATATATACGAGTATATATGCACTTATATATAACAAAGGGGAAACACTTTGGAGGCACTTTCAACACAAAATCAAACAAATTGATAACCAAAAATCTACACACCACTGTGCAAACAATTTTTAGGGAATCCTAAGGAGTTCCAAAATGCCCCCTCTAACAGGCACTCACACAGAAAATTACACACGCAAAAAAAAAAAGAAAAAAAAAGCATAAAACTTGAGTTTCCTGAGTACAATGAGAATACTACGGTATAAGGATTATTTGAACTTGTTCAGCTTCCCTGAGCTAGTAACTAAATTTAAAATGTTACAAAAATCAAAGTTTTAGAGAAGTCAAAGTCTCTCTGGCTCATGATTTAAGACATTCCATGATTACTGGCCAAAAATTTTGATTTTGATTTAGACTTAAATGCACTGAGAAATATAATGATATATCTTCTATCCAATAAACAAAGTAAACATGTCACAAATTGAGATAATCAAATGAATTGCAACAAAATTATTCACCAATAAGGATGATCTTTTGATTTCATAAACAGCATATATTAATATGATAAGATCCCAGTTCCAAATGAGAAATTCCTTTCCCAATTTTAGACATGTACAACTGCTGCTACAATCAACTGATTGAAACCTTTATTTTCATAGCAATGGAGTTGACAATTGAAATAATCTTTGTAAAATAACATAGGATTGCTGAAGGACTAAAATGCAACTAGTGTTACCTCAAATAGGCCAGAAACTAATAATTCCCTCAAGACAAAACTGGTATGAGTAATTACGAAAACAAAAATAAATGGATATCCCATAAAACTTTATATAAGAATACATATAAAAACAATTTATAATCCTTTCAGCAAATGTGAATAGAGGCAATAGCAGTGCATGGTAATGGTATCTTTATAGTAAGGCCATATAATAACAAAATGATATAAAAGTACTTATTAATCAAAGGTCCCACAACACCGGCCCTGAGAAAATATTTGACACGCTAGAATTTTACCTTGATAAAGTAGGGGAAAAATCATGGAGTGGTAAAATAAACTAAGCCTCCTTAAACAAATAAGTACACGAATCAAACTTTGAGAGATAGTGAAGACAAAATTAATAATGCCACCATTTGGCTTAATTTCACTAATCAAGAGGTTTGCAACTCAGGTGGTCTTCCAAAAGTCTTACAGATTATAACTCTTGTTTTAGAATAATGTTTAAGTACCCTGTACTTGTATAAAATACTGTAAACTGACTTAAAAATCTCCATCCTCCTACTCCTCTCAGTTCCATTGACCTTCAAACACCACACTTTTGTTTTTTGCAGAGTAACATTTCTTTTCCGGTTCCCCTTCCATAACCAAAACTTCATCAAGAGTATCCTCAGAATTGTGAACCAACTTAGCGACAAATCGTATGAACTGGTTTTCGCTACAATGTTGTTTCAAGAGATACAGAGTATAAAGGTCGTTCAAGCTGCTCATTGACTGAACTTTGCTTTTCATTTGATCAAATCTTGGTGATGACGTGAATAACCATAAAAATAAATGGCTAAAGGGTGGGAAAGAAACCAAAAGCAAAACACATATACTCAAAATTGTCACAAATGACAAGAATGCAAGCCACAGCCAAAGAATGATGAAGATCTTGTCATACAATTCCATAAGATACAAATAGCAACCAAATGTCTCTTCCCTTTCCACATTAATCAGATGTTCCCTATGAACTGTGCAGTTAGCAAATGGAGGAAACGTCTGCGATATATAATCAGTGAAGTACGGTGGGTTGCGCTGATAGGGGTAAGAATAGTACATAAGCCCAATAAATCGATTCTGAAAAGCAGATACAATAAGTATTAATAATTTTATTTCCTTTCACTTACACCAGCAAAAATAAAAGTAAAAACCATGTAAACAATACTGCATAGTACTTAAAAAACTTATAAAATAAAAACATTAAAAATAAAAAAAAAAAACTATTTGTATTTCTCCTGGCTATACAAACCTGCGTCATTTAAAAAGAGTCAACTCTAGCATGAGATGGAGATGTCCGACAAGCTTTAGCATTGCACTGGTTAACCCCAGTGAGGGGATTATGATAACAAAAGAGAAAAAAGAAGGCCAGACATTCTGCTCTCATATATAAACTTAATGATGAAATGGAACTGCTAATGTAAACATGCTACTTCTCCTGTAAGGAGCAAGGCTAGCTACACCACTTGCTGGTCAGCTACTGCAGGGCCACTGAATGATTCTTTTGAAAAGCTAGTGGCAGCAATCCCTCTAACAGCATGTGCTTCAGAGGTCATCCCTGAGAAGGATTTCTACTTGATGCTTATAGGCTTTGAAAATGGTCTCGTGAAGTCAAAAGGAGATTGTTGCCTCAAGCGGAGCATTATTTCGTCAACTACACCAATCACAGAAAACTGACCACTTTGGTTGGTGTACTCCCGTGAAGGACTTACAGAGGTAACCTTAGAGTTGTTTCGGAGTCTGTCTCATACAGCCTTTCTCACTGAGGAGATGCTGGATAACCTCTGCTATGAGGAGATAGGCAAGTCACTGCGCTGTGGTACAGTACCTCTTGATATGCGACTAGCACAGAAGATTGGGCCAAATGTGAAGCTCTCTTGGGACTTCTACGAGCATGTTGCGAAGGTCCAGGTACCATTCCGCATGAGGCCATTTCAGGGTGACTAGCATTACTCAAAGGTCCCTAGATAACCTGATCTCGTTGAGGACTTGTCTTATCAGACAGACCGGGGGGAAACACATAATGTCCATATCATCCAATGGATGTTGTAAACCATCTTCCATCACTGCTGATTGGGAACTGCGGAGCAGTACATCTTCAGCTTCTTGTTCAAGTGTTTGGCAAACATATCAGTGACCAGGTAACCCCACAAAGTCAGGAGTTCCTTTGCTACCAGAGAATTCAAAGACCATTCTGAGATAGCTATCCAACACAAGCAACTCGGATTGTCTTCAATCCCGTTTCTCTTCCCCAGAATGAACCGGGCTGTGAGGTGTACTGTATTGGACATGGCCGACCAATGTAGTGTCACTGCTAACTAATAAAGACGGTGTGACACCTAACTCCCTTGCTTGTTGATACAAGTCACTATAGTTGTGTTGTTGTTCATCAATATTTACACTGCCTTAAATTCTAGAGAGGTAGTAGTCGACTTTACGACCACTTTTGCGACTGTGATGTCACAAGTCTGTCGGAAATGCACCAATGTCCCATTATACGAATGATTTCTGTTCCTGAAAAAATATTCGTTAAGGGAAAACTCATTTATTGAAGCCCAGTTTCCTATTGACTTCTGTTATAAAACATTTAGATAATTGCCTACAAGCTCACTAAAGTTCACTTGTTTCCCAATACAAGGCATAATATACAGTAGCTAGATAAGCAGAGTGCAGACCTATGCCACGGCAGCTTATTTCTCCAAACCAGTTTGCCTTAACCAGAATCAACTTAGTCCTCAGGCATATTTGAAGTCTGTGTGACAACCATGTGCAAACTTAGGGTTAATTTGGTCAACCTTTTGGTTGATCTTGACCTTTGACCTAGGACTTTCAAAATTAAATCACTTCCATGTTTCAACATTACAATAAATCCCTGAAAGTTTCATTGCTCTATGAATAAAATTGTGGTCAGAAGTTGTTCATAAACAAACAGACAAACAGGACAAACATCCTCCCAAATTTGTAGGCATAGGTAATGTAATAGATCACCTGACCAAATTTGTATTATTAACCCTTTTACCCCAAAAGGACGTATTGGTACGTTTCACAAAACCCATCCCTTTACTCCCGTGGACGTACCGGTACGTCCTTGAAAAAAAATGCTATAAAATTTTTTTTTTTCATATTTTTGATAATTTTTTGAGGAAATTCAGGCATTTTCCAAGAGAATGAGACCAACCTGACCTCTCTATGACAAAAATTAAGGCTGTTAGAGCAATTTAAAAAATATATACTGCAAATTGTGCTGGGAAAAAATAACCCCCTGGGGGTTAAGGGTTGGAAATTTCTAAAGAGCCTGGGGGTAAAAGGGTTAACATAAGTAAGGTAATAATAACCAGACAATAACAGTTAAGAAAGTACATTTTGTTTCTGTGCGTAGCAAAAATAAAATTTAAAATGTCACAGCAATATTTTCAATACAGTAGTGTTCCCTTAACATCGTAATTCAAAAAGATGAAAAGATAATTCTAAAATTAATAACTATTACAATTACAATCTACATGGGGCACTCAGTAGAGAGCATGCTTCCGCCAAGGCAGCTTATTTCTCAAGGTTAGGGTTAATTCGATCCATTTTTCTTTCTCGACCTTGACCTTAACCTTTGACACAGGACTTTCAACATTGAATCAATTCCACGACTCAACATAATTAATTATTAAAAGTTTCACTACTCGATGAGTAAAATTATGGCCAAGAAGTTCACAAACAAACAGACAAACGGACAAACATGGGCAAAAACATAAACTCCTCTCCAAATTCATTGGCGGAGGTAATTACTAATCTAAATGCCTCGTAATTTAACATAATATAATACAATTCAAACACACAGAGAATGTTCGTAAAAAGAAAAATAAAAATAAAGGGAGATGAAAAGCAAGTGTAGTCAGTTGGGGTGGGAAACCCTGTGGCAGGTCAAAAATTAAACTTTGATATCCCTTATAGACTTCTTCGTCGCCTACCGTACAGCTTCCACTGGGAGGATGGCCACTCCCGATACTAGTCGCATGGAGAATCCTGCGTAGTCTACATGAGTGTCATCTGCATGTAGGTCAAAGCCAGTGAAGGTCTGCCTCCTTGGCCCGCTATGCCAAGAATAACCCGCATGGTCACAAATCCAAACCATGCATACAGTACTGTGCTTCCAAAGCAAAAGTAAAACCTTAATAAGTTTAGGGACAGTGAAAACGGGTTAACGGAGGAGCGAAACCGTACATCTTCACTCTACCAAGCCAAAAAAAAGTGAGAGATCTCACTGGGTGTGTGTGAGCAGGGTGGTCGGTTTACGGTGCAACAACTCCCGCTAACTAGCGTAGGGTCGTTTACACGTAGCATACAAGTTTATTTCAAGAATCCAACTATGCTGAAAACATATAGTATATCCCTAGTAAACAGCAAATGGTTTGTATCAATGTAAGAGCAAATTTACCAAGGGTATAATGAATTTACTTTAACTTCTCTTAAATATTCAAAAGGCAAATACAGTATCTCTTTATTCATACATACAACCATTATAGTATGTTAATCTTGTCTTAATTTTCACATCCCATCGACAAGAGATACGGGCAAAGTTTTGAATTTTGATGGTGTGAGTGGCATAATGTTCTTCCATGCAATGTCTAAAACACACCGCAAATGTTCCTAATATTCAACAACTACAAGATAATAACCACAAATCCACAAGCTATTAAAATTGGATTAGATGGGATTTAAGAGATTTGGGCTATACAGTATAGCATTGTGACATTTGAGGCCCTTCAGTGCCCAAGTGCATCAAGGTTGAAATCCTTGAGATACACTATGATGTAAAAGTTGGAAGCAGCTGAACCATAAGATGAAAGAAGGGAGGCTAGAACAGATGTAAGGAAGAGAGCTAAAAAGCAAATTCAGCCAAAGGAATGGTGCTAAGACCCATTGCTAGCTTTTTAAAGTTTAAAATTGCCAGCAACTAAATACCACACACAAAAAGGAAGTGCTTGCGTATCACAGATTGGGAACCATTACTTTACTGACTACACGAACAGGGATAAATCATATTTTAAAATTTGTTCCCCACTTCAAATGAGTGTAAATCTCCCTTATATAATAAAGAGCAAGTGTTTGGCTATAAAAATACATAAATATATATTTCTTTCTGGTCATGCTTAGCTCTCCCCATCTCTTGGGTATAGGGGGAAGGGAATAGTCAAAATTGGCTGCTTTCTCTGCTGGAACACTGCTTGCATTCTGTTGCTCCCATTAGGGTTGTAGCTAGCTAGTAATAATGGTAATAATCAAGTGAAATCCTACCTCCTTTCAGGTTCAGCAAAATTACAGGCCATCGATTTGGCATCATACTGAGGCTGGGTTGTCGTCAAGTTCTTACTATTCAACAGCATTAAGACCACTGTACATTTCCTCTAGGTCTGCCATAGTTTGTCAAATATGATAACATATTTCAAACCATAATAAAGTTTGGCTAAACATGGCAACGTTACATGCCACCTCGTGTGATAAATTGAATTTCAATTATAAAATTTCCCATTTCTATATTCACCTGAGGTTCTTATGGCTACTTACTCAAAGCTAGCTAATTGTAGATTTCTATATCAAAATTTAATACTTCCCATCCCCCCCACACTTCAACTGTCTTACGGTGGCATATGACTAAGGCTAATGTCAGTAGAATTTGTTAAATACATGTTATGACACTTACCTGCAGTGTGAAGTGGAAGAAATGTATAACACCTAAGTCTATGACTAAAGCAACCAAATGGCAAAACACAAGCCACAGGTACTGCGAACGTGATCCTCTGTCCATATCGATGTATTTCATCATCTTTTCTGCTACTTGTTCACACGAGACATCATCATACCTTTATAAACATAAAAGTAAAAAATAAATAAGTCTATTTGTATTATCTGAATCAAATTTTATGGGCAAAAATTCACAGAATATCAAACATCATAATGTTGTAATCAGAGAAGAGAGAATACACTAAATCACAAGATAATTTTATCTTACCGAGCTTCATTAGAAGCGAGATCATAAAGGAGTTTCTTTAACCTTGGATTCATAACCTTTTTGGCAATAAATCTTGGTATGTAAAACAGACAAGCAATGACTATAAAACTTGTGTGAATCCAGCGATAAAATAAGAGGTATCGGCGCGAGCAGGAGTCACCTAATGATGATGTGATCTGGAATAAATTAAAAAGGAAAATACAGAGCAGTATTATAAAATTTAATATGAATGTATATTCTCATATCCGACAAGTTATTTCTGTGGCTAGTGAGGTTAGGTCAAGTATATAACAAATTCACATTGTGTAAAAGCATACCGGTACTAAAAACAGGAATACTTAATTATAACAAATTTAGAGCAAAATAAAAGGAACAAAAATGGTAAATTAATCAAGATTCTATATTTACAAATAAAAATTATTAGAACTGTCTTGAATGTCATAAAGTTACTACCATGGACCCATGGTACAAGAAAATACAAAAAGTTATTTGATAAACTCCAATTCTACTTACATCACAAACATATGAAAAAGATAAACAAAAATTCTTCAAGTGAAAAGGGAGCTCGTTATTACAACTTGAATGGAGTGCATGGCCAGGTATGCACTTTATGGACTCCTTCACATACCAGTTAGACCTAAAAGAAAGAACAGAAGGATTGAGAGTTTATGTATCTCATACATTTGATTATCATATCAATATTACTGTGAAAATTTTAGCCAGATAACTCTTATAGTGCTGGTTTAAAAGTTTTGTTTTTTAATGCAAATAAATTATTATTATTACTAGCTAGTCCGAAACTCAGGATGCTATATACCAAAGGGTACCAACAGGGAAAAATAGCCCAATGAGGAAAGGAATTAGGAGATAAATAAACTGAAAGAGAAGTAATGAACAATAAAAACAAAATATTTGAAACAGTAACAGCGTTAAAATAAATTTTCCATATCATCACCCTCATAAACTAACTGCCTAATTCATTTTCTCCACTTGTTGGGAAATAAAAAAAACCTTCTCATTTCCTAATTCTTTATATCATTGTATTGAGCCTCAATTCACAAATTCTAATTAAAAAATTCTTCTGCTAAGAATTTGTGAATTGAAACTCAAGACAATGATATAAAGAATTAGGAAATGAGGTGGTTTTTTTTTTGAGTTCCCAACAAATAGAGGAAATGACTTAGGCAATTAGTTTATGAGGGTGCCGATATATAAACTATAAAAAGAGACCTGTCAGCATGTTCAACATCAAAAAAATAATTCGCTGTAAGGTTGAAGTTTTAAAAGTTCACTGGTTCGATCCAATCAAGCTAAGGCTCGCTTTACACGAGTGGTTTGAAACCGTGCAGCAGATTCAACTTGTCAAAGACCCTGTCTTCATACGAGCGGTTGTTTCCCAAGCGGTTAGTCTGCATCAGGGAAGAGAATGCTTAGCCTATCAGTGTTTGTTTGAGATAGAGGACGTGAAGAAGAAAGTGGTCTTTGTGATACTACCGCTGGTGTTATTGGATCCTTTGATTGGCCAGACAGTACTATTTTCTTATTTCCTTTCTTCACTATTATTATTATTATTATTATTACTTGCTAAGCTACAACCCTAGTTGGAAAAGCAGGATGCTATAAGCCCAGGGGCTCCAACAGGGAAAATAGCTCAGTGAGGAAAGGAAACAAGGAAAAATGTTATTTTTATTAGTAAAATAAATTTTTGAATATACTTACCCGATAATCATGTAGCTGTCAACTCCGTTGCCCGACAGAATTCTATGGAGGGATACGCCAGCTATCACAATACTAGAAGGGGGTGTATTTACCAGCGCCACCTGTGGCCAGGTACTCAAGTACTTCTTGTTGACACCTCCTCAATTATTCCTCGGTCCACTGGTTCTCTATGGGGAGGAAGGGAGGGTCGATTAAATCATGATTATCGGGTAAGTATATTCAAAAATTTATTTTACTAATAAAAATAACATTTTTCAATATTAAACTTACCCGATAATCATGTAGCTGATTCACACCCAGGGGGGTGGGTGAAAAACCAGTGTACAAGACTAAAGGATAGCTAAGTATCCCGTATTTCATATAATCAGTTATCCACAATAACAATGAAATAATAAGTACCTGGTAAGGAAGTCGACTTGAACCGTTACTCTGCCTTTAATAAGATCGTCTTCCTTACTGAGCGCAGCGTTCCTCTTGGGAGGCTGAATCAACTCAAAGGTGCTAAAGTATACAGGGCTGCAACCCATACTAAAGGACCTCATCACAACCTTTAACCTCGGCGCTTCTCAAGAAAGAATTGACCACCCGCCAAATCAACAAGGATGTGGAAGGCTTCTTAGCCGACCGTACAACCCATAAAAAGTATTCAAGAGAAAGGTTAAAAGGTTATGGGATTATGGGAATGTAGTGGCTGAGCCCTCGCCTACTACTGCATTCGTTGCTACGAATGGTCCCAGGGTGTAGCAGTACTCGTAAAGAGACTGGACATCTTTGAGATAGAATGATGCGAACACTGACTTGCTTCTCCAATAGGTTGCATCCATAACACTCTGCAGAGAATGGTTCTGTTTGAAGGCCACTGAAGTAGCCACAGCTCCCACTTCATGTGTCCTTACCTTCAGCAAAGCAAGGTCTTCTTCCTTCAGATGAGAATGTGTTTCTCTAATCAGAAGCCTGAATAGTAAGAAACTGAGTTCTTAGAACTTGGAAAAGAAGGTTTCTTGATAGCACACTATAAGGCTTCTGATTGTCCTTGTAAAGGTTAAGACCTTTTTAGATAGTACCTAAGAGCTCTAACTGGGCAAAGTACTCTCTTCAGATCATTCCCCACCAAGTTGGACAGGCTTGGGATCTCGAACGACTTAGGCCAAGGACGTGAAGGAAGCTCGTTTAGCAAAAACCGAGCTGCAAGGAACATGTAGCCGTTTCAGATGTGAAAACAATGATCCTGCTGAAGGCGTGGATCTCACTTACTCTTTTAGCTGTTGTCAAGCACACGAGGAAAAGAGTTTTTAATGTGAGGTCCTAAAAAGAGGCTGATTGGAGAGGTTCAAATCTTGATGACATAAGGAACCTTAGGACCACGTCTAGATTCCAGCCTGGAGTGGACAACCGACGTTCCTTTGAGGTCTCAAAAGACCTAGGGAGGTCCTGTAGATCTTTGTTGGTGGAAAGATCCAAGCCTCTGTGGCGGAAAACCGCTGCCAACATACTTCTGTAACCCTTGATCGTAGGAGCTGAAAGGGATCTTACTTTCCTTAGATATAACAGGAAGTCAGCAATCTGGGTTACAGTGGTACTGGTTGAGGAAACTGCATTGGTCTTGTACCAGCTACGGAAGACTTCCCCTTGAGACTGATAGATTCTGAGAGTGGATGTTCTCCTTGCTTTGGCAATCGCTCTGGCTGCCTCCTTCGAAAAGCCCCTAGCTCTTGAGAGTCTTTCGAAAGTCTGAAGGCAGTCAGACGAAGAGCGTGGAGGATTGGGTGTACCTTCTTTACGTGAGGTAGACTTAGAAGGTTCACTCCTAGAGGAAGAGTCCTGGGAATGTCGACCAGCCATTGCAGTACCTCTAAGAACCATTCTCTCGCGGACCAGAGCGGAGCCAACCAACGTCAGCCGTGTCCCTTTGTGAGAGGAGAACTTCTGAAGTACCCTGTTGACAATCTTGAACGGCGGGAATGCATACAGGTCGAGATGGAACCAATCCAGCAGAAAAGCATCCACGTGAACTGCTGCTGGGTCTGGAATCGGAGAACAATACAACAGGAGTCTCTAGGTTATCGAGGTAGTGAACAGATCTATGGTTGGCTGACCCCACAGGGCCCAAAGTCTGTTGCAAACATTCTTGAGAAGGGTCCACTCTGTGGGGATGACCTGACCCTTCCGTCTGAGGTGATCTGCCATGACATTCATACCGCCCTGAATGAACCTCGTTACCAGTTAGCTTTCGATCTTAAGACCAGATGAGTAGGTCCCTTGCGATCTAGAACAACTTCCACGAAAGAGTCCCTCCCTGCTTGAAGATGTAAGCCAGGGCTGTGGTGTTGTCAGAGTCCACCTCCACCACTTTGTTAAGCTGGAGGGACTTGAAGTTTATCAAGGCCAGAATAACCGCCAACAACTTCTTGCAATAGATGTGAAGTGTCCTTTGCTCCTGATTCCATGTTCCCGAGCATTCTTGTCCGTCCAAAGTCGCACCCCAGCCCGTGTCTGATGCGTCCGAGAGGAGACGGCGGTCGTGTTTCTGAACAGCCAAAGGTAGACTTCCTTGAGAAGAAAGCTGTTCTTACACCACGCGAGAGAAGACCTCCTCTCTTCGGAAACAGGAACTGAGACCGTCTCTAGCGTCATGTCCTTTATCCAGTGAGCAGCTAGATGATACTGAAGGGGGGGGGAGGTGGAGTCTCCCTAACACGATGAACAGGGCCAGCGATGAAAGTGTCCCTGTTAGACTCATCCACTACCTGACTGAGCATCGGTTCCTTCTCAGCATGCTCTGGATGCATTCTAGGGCTTGGAAGATCCTTGGGGCCGACGGAAAAGTCCGAAAAGCTCGACTCTGAAGATCCATACCCAAGGAGCCAATGGTCTGGGATGGAACGAGCTGAGACTCCTCAAAATTGACCAGGAGGCCCAGTTCCTTGGTCAGATCCATAGTCCATTTGAAAATCTCCAGACAGCGACGACTTGTGGGAGCTCTTAAAAGCCAGTCGTCTGACGGAGCCGGACACAAGATCATGATACTGCTGCACAGTCTGTGAACTGTCAATCATGGGCAAGCGAGGAAGTACAGTGACAACCCGAATCTGTCTAGACTGTCTGGGTCGTACAGACAACTCCTTATCGGGTTGCTGAGGTTGCCGCACTGCGTCACAACAAGTCACTTCTGTTGGTTGTTGAACGTCTTCCCCGTGACACATTGACTCCGTAAACAAAAAATCCTCTAACAAGGACTAAGCTTGGACTGCATGTCATGCAACACAGCTCAAGGTCTATGGGAGCAGGTGTGGTAACAGACGGGATTAGCGACTGAAGTGGAACCATTACCTTCCCTGGAAGCATGTTATGCTTAAATAAAAGTCCATAAGAGGTTATGCAGTTAAAGGCTCCCTCCAAATGACAGAGTCCTCAAGGGAATATCAGAAGGAGGGAGAAAAGAACTTTCTCATCTACAGGGACCATATCCTAGAAAAGCTAAGTTCTCTCAGTGAGGGTTCACTGGTGCAAAAGCAGCAGACTAGAAGGCAACGTTATGAAACTGCTTGACAGTCTAGTGAGTTGGCAACAACCAAAGATGTGTGACTGAGAAGCATGCGGTAAGGTATGCAGAGCATGATGTATGCAGAGTATGCTGTATGCAGAGCATGCTGTATGTAGAGCATGTTGTATGCAGAGCATGCTGAATGCAGAGCATGCTGTATGCAGAGCATGTTGTATGCAGAGCATGCTGAATGCAGAGCATGCTGTATGCAGAGCATGTTGTATGCAGAGCATGCTGTATGCAGAGCATGCTGTATGCAGAGCATGTAGTAAGCAGAGCCTGCTGTAAGCAGAGCCTGCTGTAAGGAAAGCAGAGCGTGTGCATGGCGTTTAACATTTCTCAGAAATTCCATGACCAGTGCTAGAGTGCTTTATGCATGCTTGCATGGGGTTTTAATATCAACATAATATTTACCTTACATTCATAACTCATGATTCATATTTTTGCCATATTTTGCGATCTTGTTAAAAATATATTGCAAGGAATACAAATATATTTTTATAAGTAATACAAATAACCTCCATTATCATATGGTTTGAAAATGGAGGTAAGGTATGCTGAACAGCAGAGTCAGAACGAGCTGGAACAACAATAGTTGTGGTTTCCTCTTCAAGACTCTGTTGAGGGAACCCCTGAGGCTCAGTCTGCAAAGGCTGAATAAAAGACAAGCAGAAGGAAGGCGCATGGGTGGAGGAGGCTGACTCCTAGCATGAGTGGTTGAACCCAAGGGTTGCGCTTGCTGAGCGGTTGGCGGAAGTGGAGTAGCAAGTTCCAGTTCCTGTGGTGTGAGCGGAGCGCGATGAGGAAGAGGCTGCGCAGAACAAGGTAAATGTCTCGCAAGCTGAGGCTCCTGAGGCGCAAGGCTAAGGTGTTGTGGTGCTTGCCTTGTGGAGGGTTGAGCTCGCTGCAGCGAGAGCTGAGGAGACTGACTCATGGACGGGAGAGGTTGTTGTACCTCAACCGAGTGTTGCATCACTGGTGGAGCAGCAAGTGGAGGCGGAGGAAGATAGGTATAATCCTCCTGATCCCATTGTAAAGGTTGCCTTAAGGAAGGCGGAGGCTGAACACCACTGGGAACAGCAAACTCAGCACGTGGCTCAACATCGTACGCCTGGCAGGTGGTACTGCGATCAGGCGGAGCGAGCGTAGGCGGAGGGAGTGTAGGCGGAGGCGGAGGCGCAACACTCTCAGCCCGACACTCACGCATCAAGTCCGAAAGCTGTGCTTGCATGGACTGTAGTAGAGTCCACAACATCGTACGCCTGGCAGGTGGTACTGCGATCAGGCGGAGCGAGCGTAGGCGGAGGGAGTGTAGGCGGAGGCGGAGGCGCAACACTCTCAGCCCGACACTCACGCATCAAGACCGAAAGTTGTGACTGCATGGACTGCAATAGAGTCAACTTGGGGTCGGCAGACACTAAGGTCTGCTGAGGTAAAGCCTTAACAGCAGAGATCTGTTGTGGCAGAACCTTACTCCTCTTAGGCGGAGTGCATTCAACTGATGACTGAGGAGAGTCAGAGCTAACCCAATGACTGCATCCGGGTTGAACTTTAACTTCGTACGTCTGGCATAGGTCTGGACTTTACGTTTAAGAGGTCTTGAGACCTGAGACCAGCGTTACTCTGCCTTTATTTCCTCCCCTAAATCTCTTCTGCAGACGAGCAAAATAAGGGCTCAATCGTCTGCGGGTGGGAGTGACGGTCTCGGTAAGACACGCCCACAACCACCGAGGATACTTCTGTGCGCCGATCAAGGCCTGCTGAACCCTTATGCCCTTCGACATTGCTTCTCCCCTGGGCTTGGGAGCTTGCAAGAGGTCCCGGACTGGGAGGACGACTGGCGCGCACAGAAGTACCCTCACGCACAACACTGACATACTTTGCGCTAATCACTTATCACTTTGATTTCTGTTTGCACTTATTTCACTGAACTCGAAACTTTAAGTGGTTTGTACCTGAAACACGCAATTCTATCCTTTCTCAAAAGTTAGTAATTGCGAAAACAGAATTACAATGTAACAGAAAAATCTAATGAAAGATAATTCAGTGGCTGGAAAGAGACTAAACACTAGATCACTCTAGAAACGTTTAGTTTCTTCCCCTAAAGAGACTAGGGAGAAGAGCAAAAACGATAACGACGTTACTCGTACGCCTGGCAGGCTTGAATGAAACGTTTATCCTCCTCTTTCTCCCTCCGTCTCTATCTCTCTCTCTCTCTCTCTCTCTCTTGACTTAGAACCTGAGAGAAGAGCCCAATCATATATATCGTTAAAACATATTATTGTTAAAGGAAAAAACTGAAATATTTCCCAAAATGAAAAGTTCCTTTATTAGGATCAAAACCATTAAGTTAAGAAAGAATGAACAAAACGCTAGACACGGTTACTCTTACTGCAACGTGAAACCGTGAACATTCTTTCTCTATCGTAACGATAGAGTGCAAGTTGAACGTTCTGAACGTCAACAACTGCAGAGACAAAACAAAACGTTAGTTCAACTTTGAAAACAGTACGAGACTATCAAAGAAATTCTTTCAAACTCTGTGGCGGAAATAGCATAATATGTTAACAGGTAAAACCGAAATGACGGGCTCAATGTTAATTAACTTCGGTACCAAGAAAAGATCGCCTACTATTAGGAAGGTCGAATATAAACAAATATAAAAATTAATTTTAATAAGTTTATAATAAAAGGAAGTTAATCGAAGAGGCCTATAAGAGGCGGAGAGATATAAAATAAATCTATAACTTTTGTTAAGCAAAATTAAGAAAGAGAGTCTATGCTCTCTTAGACACCAACACTTCCGTCTAAGGGAAGGGTCGGCCATAGAAAGGTGAACGAGAGTTCATACTCTCTTCGTCACCATAATTAATCAAATTAATTCCAAAAGCTAACTAAGCTAATATAGAAGTTTCCAGTAAAGCGACAGCCGAAATCAAAGAGAAATACTTCACCAAAGTCGTGAAAATACTCCAAGAACATAAGCGTATCCCAGAACGTCTTGCCGGAAGCACGACAGAGGAATAATTGAGGAGGTGTCAACAAGAAGTACTTGAGTACCTGGCCACAGGTGGCGCTGGTAAATACACCCCCTTCTAGTATTGTGATAGCTGGCGTATCCCTCCATAGAATTCTGTCGGGCAACGGAGTTGACAGCTACATGATTATCGGGTAAGTTTAATATTGAAAAATAAAATATTTTAAGAAGAGCAACAATATTAAAATAAATATCGCTTTATAAACTATAAAAACTTTAACAAAACAAGTGGAAGAGAAATAAGATATAAGATAGAACAGTGTGCTCGAGTGTACCCTCAAGCAAGAGAACTCTAATCCAAGACAGTGGAAGAGCATGGTACAGAGGCTAAGGCACTACCCAAGATTAGAGAACAATGGTTTGATTTTGGAGTGTCCTTCTCCTAGAAGAGCTGCTCACCACAGCTAAAGAGTCTCTTCTACCCTTACAAAGAGGAAAATGGCCACTGAACGATTACAGTGCAGTAAGAAGAATTGTTTGTTAACCTCAGTGTTGTCAGGTGTATGAGGACAGAGGAGAATATGTAACGAATAGGCCAGACTATTCAGTGTGTGAATATGTAGGCAAAGGGAAAATTAACCGTAACCAGAGAAGGATCCAATGTAGTACTGTCTAGCCAGTCAAAAGACCCCATAACTCTCTAGCGGTAGTATCTCAACGGGTGGCTGGTGCCCTGGCCAACCTACTATTTTCCCTGTTGGAGCCCTTGGGCTTATAGCATCTTGCTTTTCCAACTAGGGTTACAACTTGGCTTGTTAATAATAATTTTTCTCTCTCTCTCTCTCTCTCTCTCTCTCTCTCTCTCTCTCTCTCTCTCTCTCTCTCTCTCTCTCTCTCTCTCTCTCTATGGGAAAAGGATGCCTTTGATAGTAGTCATTGGAAAGGGCACATCAAGCAACAGACCCCTTAATGTAGGGATAACAGTGAGAAAGAATGCATAAGCTCAGAAGAGCATGTGCGATCGCAAACAGTCGAGGTGTCACTACCATAGGAGCAGTCAATTGCAAACTGGTGTTTGTAATCCTGTAATAGCACCCAATCAATAATATGTGAGGTGGTGCGCAATCACAACCTGGTGAGGTGATGAGCAATCGTCAGCAGTTGAGGTGGCTCACAAAAGCGAGCAAATAAGTTGGTGCTCTCTAAAAAACAAGTGAGGTGGCACTTCTGTAGTAACACACGGTCTCGAGCGGGTGAGGTGGTGCTCCCATAGGAGAGCTCAATTGCGCAAAGTATCATGCGAATACTGTATATAGTACTGTACGTAGAGTGCAAAGCAGTGCAAGCGATCATGGACTTTTCCTTCGTCCTCAGTGAAGGATTGGCCATCACTGTCTATCAAAGGAAGAAAAACAGTAGGAGCAACGAAAATGTAACTTCCAATGATCAATCCAAAATTACTTTCTCTCCAAAAAGGGAAAAAGAAGGGCGGAGCCCTTTTTCCATGTGACCAGCAGTAAGCTTTAAGACCAGTGAAAGCGTGGATACACTATGGCACTAAGAGAAAAAGGTACAGCAGGAGAGAAGGAATATCTTCAATTCTCCTTTCATCGAATGTGTAACAAATTTCAGTCCTGAGATACAATGTACATCATAGTCACTAATCCACATTCACAAGGGAATAAACAGCAGGACTGCTCTAAAGTCGGCACACAGAAACTATCAGTCAAGTACAGTTATCAGATAACTGCAAACCCTTTAATAACATCTAGAAGAAATTAAAAGAGCCACTTAGGGGTACTGGAAGTACATCAGTACTATACAGCTGCTGAAAACAAAGTGGTTACAAGGTACTGGAAGTATATCAGTACTATCCAGCTGCTGAAAACAAAGTGGTTACAAGGTACTGGAAGTATATCATTACTATCCAGCTGCTGAAAACAAAGTGGTTACAAGGTACTGGAAGTATATCAGTACTATCCAGCTGCTGAAAACAAAGTGGTTACAAGGTACTGGAAGTATATCAGTACTATCCAGCTGCTGAAAACAAAGTGGTTACAAAGGGTTTGTATTCTAGGAATAAATTTAGCATACAATGATACTTTCAGAAACTATTACAATGCTTTGTAAGGATTAAGAAACATCTTTCATAAATTTTAAAAACAGTAATGATACACTTACTGAACAATGGTAAACAGGATTATAAATAAGCAGACACTCGTTCGATAATGAAGCTTCAGAACGAAACTATCGACAGGTTCTGTTTTGTCCTTCTTCTTCCAAAACGGATCAATGACAGATTTCACCCCTCTGAGAAGGTCTCTTAGCTGTTCATCACCTTTCCTGAGGATACAAAATCACAAAATCTATTCAACTTACATGAGAGAGAGAGAGAGAGAGAGAGAGAGAGAGAGAGAGAGAGAGAGAGAGAGAGAGAGAGAGAGAGAGAGAGAGAGAGAGAGAGAGAGAGAGAGAGAGATACAAAATCACAAAATCTATTCAACTTACATGAGAGAGAGAGAGAGAGAGAGAGAGAGAGAGAGAGAGAGAGAGAGAGAGAGAGAGAGAGAGAGAGAGAGAGAGAGAGAGAGAGAGAGAGACAAAAGTGTTGCAATCATGATTCTCCCTGTCATTTCAGGGTAGGAAGAAATTTTCACATTCATTTACTCTGCGAGGGAAACATTTTGCATTTTAATGCCAAATAGAAAACAAACTAACCATCTGCACAGTGAAAGGAGAGATCTCTGAACATTTCGAAGAGATAAAGAACCATCATACCAAGCAATATATGTACTATATAACAAAACAAAAATACAAGCCAAATAAAAATAAACTAAACAGTAGTGTATTCAAGTCAAGGGTTAACAGACTTTTAAGGTAGCCATTAGAAAGTGGAAAGAAAACATATCTGAACTCAGGGGTGGCTGAAAGAGAAGTAAATTTAGCATGTAAGCACTTATAAGATGGGAGAGTCCCCTTTCACTTAGCAGGTAAAAGCTGGTAGAGCATTATGTTTCCAAGATTCTTAGGTACAGTCATCATCATCTACGCCTAATGATACAAAGGTCAAGGATTTGCAAACTTGTAAGAATACTCTGTTGCAGACATTTAACACATTAAGACTAAGTACTATCAACCCTTTTACCCCCAGGCTCTTTGAAAATTTCCAACCCTTAACCCCCAAGGGGTTATTTTTTCCCCAGTACATTTTGCAGTATATTTCTTTTAAATTGCTCTAACAGCCTTAAGTTTTGTCATATAGAGGTCAGGTTGGTCTCATTCTCTTGGAAAATGCCTGAATTTTTTTCAAAAAATTATCAAAAATATGAAAAATGATATTTTGATTATAAAATAAATTTTTGAATATACTTACCCGGTGAATATATAGCTGCAACTCTGTTGCTCGACAGACAACTCTACGGAAAAACTCGCCAGCGATCGCTACACAGGTTGCGGGTGTGCCCAACAGCGCCATCTGTCGACCAGATACCCAGCTCTTATGTAAACAAAGACTCAATTTTCTCCTCGTCCCACTGCGTCTCTATTGGGGAGGAAGGGAGGGTCATTTAATTTATATTCACCGGGTAAGTATATTCAAAAATTTATTTTATAATCAAAATATCATTTTTAAATATTTAACTTAGCCGGTGAATATATAGCTGATTCACACCCAGGATTGTGGGTAGAGACCAGTAATATATGTTTACATTTTATGAGCTAAGAGTTTTTTATTTCATTTTAGAAGTTATCAAAATAACAAAAACAAAACAAATAGGTACCTGGTAAGGAAGTCGACTTGAACAATTACTCTGCCTTTTAAGTACGTCTTCCTTACGGAGCCTCGCGATCCTCTTAGGATGCTGATCGACCCCTAGGAGCTGAAGTATCAAGGGTTGCAACCCATACAACAGGACCTCATCAAACCCCTAATCTAGGCGCTCTCAAGAAATGACTTTGACCACCCGCCAAATCAACCAGGATGCGAAAGGCTTCTTAGCCTTCCGGACAACCCAAAAAACAACATTAAAAATATTTCAAGAGAAAGATTAAAAGGGTATGGAATTAGGGAATTGTAGTGGTTGAGCCCTCACCCACTACTGCACTCGCTGCTACGAATGGTCCCAGTGTGTAGCAGTCCTCGTAAAGAGACTGGACATCCTTTAGATAAAAAGACGCGAACACTGACTTGCTTCTCCAATAGGTTGCGTCAATTATACTTCGCAGAGATCTATTTTGCTTAAAGGCCACGGAAGTTGCGACAGCTCTAACTTCGTGTGTCCTCACCTTAAGCAAAGCTTGGTCTTCCTCACTCAGATGTGAATGAGCTTCTCGTATTAATGAATGAATGATTTAAAGTTTTCAGGCATCCTGACATCTAAGGTCATTGACGCCGGTAACATTTAATTTATATATACAAAAGTAAAAAATGAAATAAAATAAAAAATTAAAGAGTATTCAATTAAAATCATAGAAATTGAATGTCATAAAAGTTAAATATTTTTCAGAAGACCTGCTTCTGAAAGAAATCTAAAAATGCCACTTGCATGGTAGGACACATCATTTCCAAGAATCTTGGCAAGGATGAACCTGCCACCCTCACCTCGAGCCTCAAACAGATATCTATTTCTTAAGTTAGTAAAATTAGGGCATTCGGTCAACAAATGCCTCACTGTTAAAGGTACTAAGCAGTCCTCGCAATACGGTTGGTGTTGGCCCTTCAGCAGAAACTCGTGTGTCAACCGTGTGTGACCAATACGGAGACGACAAAGAGTCGTCTCCCATTTTCGGGGAATCGTGTTATACCTCCAAGGTGATATGATATTTGTTACTTCCCTCATTTTATTGCCGTCTTGACTGTCCCAGTGCTGTTGCCATTTATCACAAACCAATTTCTTGATGTAAGGTAGGAGATCGTTACATGGAATGGGATACCTCCTTGGTAACAACTCGGATGCCGCATTCTTCGCCAGTAAATCTGCCTTCTCATTCCCAGACACACCTACATGTGCTGGAACCCAACAAAATCGAACAGTTATACCTTTCCGTCCAATAATAAAAAGCCATTCTAAAATCTTTAAAACTAGAGGGTTACTAGAATTAAAAACTTCTAAAGCTTGAAGAACACTCCTTGCATCACTAAAAACTGTAAAATTACCCTCCTTTTCCAAAGCTATTTTCTCAATAGCGGTTAATATGCCATACAGTTCGGCAGTAAATATGGAAGCTGTTAGAGGAAGTGCACCTCTACAATTAAAATCATTACTATGTACTCCAAATCCAACGCCAGCATCAGATTTGGAGCCATCAGTATATATAAAAGTCGATCCCCTATGTTCTTCGACATGTTCCATAAAAAGAGACCTGGATTCTAAGTCAGTCATATTCTTCTTAACTCCAATAAAGTATTTACAAAATGATATGTCAGGTAATTTCCATGGAGGTGTTGATGATACCTTGAATGGAAGTACCTTATTTCTAATTATATCCAGACTACTTAAAAATCGTTTCACCCGAAAGCCATAAGGTTGAGGAGATTTTGGGTGCAACTCAAAGTATGATGCGTGTCTTACAAGGCTTGCAGTCTGAAAGGCTAGAGAGCTAGGGAGTCTTTGCAATCTAAACCAATACCGAAGAATGGAAGACATTCGGTAAAGGTCTAGAGGTAACTCTCCAGCATCAACAAGGAGACTTGGGATAGGCGAGGTTTTAAAAGCTCCAGTAGATAATCTAATACCTGCATGATGTATCGAGTCTAATATTTTTAACCGGCTTGGGGTGGCTGAAGAATATACCTCACAACCATAACTAATTTTGGAAAAAATCAAGGCCTTGTATAATTTTAAAATAGTATTGCGGTCTGCCCCCCATGATGTATGGGACAATACTTTTAAGATATTCAGAGCTTCAACACATTTAGCTTTTAGCGCTTTTAGGTGAGAAACCCATGTAAGTCTACAGTCAAATATCAAACCTAAAAATTTGGTTTCCGATACACATGGTATCCGTTGACCTTTAATGTATATATCCGGGTCTGGATGTACTCCCCGGATACGACAAAAATGGACAATGGTAGTTTTACTTGTCGAGAACTTAAATCCATTCATGTCAGCCCACTGGATAATTTTATCAATAGAGAGTTGGATTTTTCTCTCAACCATTGCCATTCTAGTGCCAGCAAATGATATTGAGAGATCATCCACAAATAATGTTGAGAGAACATCCTGGGGAATGGCTGAGGATATCCCATTAATTGCTAGTGCAAAAAGGGTTACACTCAGCACACTACCCTGAGGAACTCCTTCTTCCTGGCACTTACTCTCTGATAGAGCTTCCCCCAATCTCACTTGAAAAACTCTACGTGAAAGAAATGCCTGAATAAATAGTGGCAGCTCTCCTCTCAATCCCAATTCATGAATGGTTTTAAGAATACCATATCTCCATGTGGTATCATATGCCTTTTCAAGGTCAAAAAATACTGTAACATGGTGCTGTTTGGAAGCAAAGGCTTCACAAATAGATGACTCAAGTCGTATCAACACATCAGTCGTTGAGTGCATTTTTCGGAATCCACATTGAATCGGTGATAAAATACCTTTCTTTTCAAGGTACCATATCAGCCTTGCATTGACCATCTTCTCCATGATTTTACATAAACAAGATGTCAATGCAATAGGACGATAGTTTGCTGCTAAAAACTTGTCTTTACCGGGTTTTAAAAAGGCTAAAATAATGGCTAGTTCCCAAACACTTGGGTAGCTATGATCATGCCATATTCTATTAATAATGCTTAAAATAAATAGCTTTGTATTAAAATGTACATGTTTAATCATTGCATATGGAATTCCATCGGGTCCAGGGGCTGTATCCTTGCAATGAGCAAGTGCGGAATCAAATTCTCTTTCAGTGAAAGGAGAATTATACGACTCTTCCCTTCTTGTTGCAAAATTTAAAATTTTCTTTTCTTCAGTGCTCCTATACTGGTGACCAGGGGCTCCTTCACACTTGCTGGATACATTTGAAAAATGATTAGCCAGGGCATTGCTAACTTCATTTGCTTCAGTTACATACTGGCCATTCACCTTCAACACTGGTGGTGGGTTGGGGGTGAATTTGCCAGCTATCTTTTTTACTTTCCTCCACACAGAAGATGGTGGTGTTCTACTGTTAATAGAGGAAACAAAAGACATCCATGACTGGCGCCTTGCTTCTTTCATGGCACGACGGAACTGTGCTCTACATTTCTTGTACATTATTAAATTCTCATCAGTTCTGCGTCTACGCAATCGTGTTAGAGATCTTCTTGTGGCTCTATGGAGGGCAGTTAGTTCTGAAGACCACCACGGGACTGGTCGTCGTTTGAATAACCCTGTTGTTTTGGGAATTGAATTGACTCCTGCTGTATGAAGAGTTCCATTCAGTAGGTCTATGGCATCATCAACACTTTCAAACTGTTCTGCTCTCCCTTCGATTTCACTTAGCTCACAAAATTTAACCCAGTCTGCCTTGTCTAGATTCCAACGTGGCGATCTTTGCAAAGGCGGACCCTTGTTGGTGTTTATAATGATTGGTGCATGATCACTAGTATGCCAATCATCTAATGTCCTCCAATCAAAATCAAGAAGGCAGTTAGAGCTTGCAATTGAAAGGTCAATGCATGACAAAGTACCTGTCTGAACATGGAAGTGTGTGGGCTCTCCTGTATTAAGGAGTCCCACATCCTCATTCTCCACAATTGATGAGATAATATTGCCCCTTGTGTTGGCCAAAACATCACCCCATAAAGGATGTCTACCATTCATATCTCCCAGTAAGAGAAAAGGTTGAGGGAGTTGTTGAATGACCTCTGCTAAATCATCATATAAAATATTATCATTTGGAGGTAAGTACAGAGAGCATATTGTATATTTTCTCCCTATATCAATTTGTACAACAACTGCCTGCAGGGTTGTACGTATAGACATGGGTATTTGGGGAACATCTCGACGAATGTACATGAGACTTCCGCCATGGCTCCCTGCTTGTTGATTATATGGTGTTCTATAGCTAACATACTCTCGAGGACTAGGAGTGTTAGAATCAAGCATACTTTCCTGTAGACATACAATTATGGGGGAATGCTCATGAATTAGGAGCTTAAGTTCTTCATATTTCGCCCTCAAACCCTGACAGTTCCATTGCAAAATGGAGGAGAAAACTATGGATTATTTCTGGAAGACATCTTGGATGAGGTCTTCCCATTAGCAGTTTTTAATGTAACATTATTACCAGTAGGTTTCTTCAGAGGTGGTCTTGTTATGTTGGGTTTAACGTTGGTGATTTTCTTTGTATTCTTTTTATCTATTTGTTGAGGTGGATGGTGGACCTCAACTTGAATTTCTGATTTATTCAGTCCATCTTCTGGTTCATTAGAAACATCAACAGACAAAACATCAAATTTATTTGATGTCATAACCTTAACGTTTCTAATGGAGGGTGGAGAGAGAGATGGAGGTCTCTCTCTTTTGCGATTAATAGATGGTGGGATTCGAGGTTTTTGCACCTTTCCCACAACAGGTGCATCAGGTAAGTTAGTCTTAAGTGGAACCTCCATCAGATCAGGCAAGGACATGGCCTGAGAGAGGTTTGTATTACTTTTTGTAATGGCGGCTGAAGGCTGTACAGCAATGGGCAATGACCTAGTGTTAATACACCGTGGTAAAGCCTCAGGAGGTGATAAGGTTACCTCGTTATTTGACATTTTGTCAGATAGTATACTTTTTTTGGAGCTATTGGCAGTGCTAGGTTGGTTTGATTTTAATGCCTTAGCATATGTATTTGATTTATTTAATAATCTTTTGGCATGGGTCACACTTATGTGTTCTAAGTTTGATTTGTTGAGGGCAGCTTCCTCCAACTTATATAGCTCGCAAATCTTGTCTGTGGATTTGTGATTCGAGCTGCAATTTAAACACCTGGCTCCAAGTGCACACTCTCCATGGTAAGATTTGGAGCAAATACCACACATCTTCTCATTTTTGCAAACTTTGGACGGGTGCCCAAATTTAAAACAATTAAAGCATTGCAATGGCTTCTGCTTGAAGGGTCTTACTTTAATCCTTTCGTTCTCGATAATAATATGAAAAGGTACATCAGCATCCTGGAACGTAAGGATTATCATTGATGTACCTGGGACTTTATGAACTTTCCAAACATTTAATGGACACATGGCCAGTATCTCCTCCTCTGTAAAATCATATAGGTCTCTGTTAAAAACTACGCCCCTTCCGTAGCTAAAATTTAGGTGGGGTTTGACATCTAACTTAATGTCATCATTATTTATTTTCATATTGGACAATATTACCGACTGTGTACTGGATTTGGCATGGATAAGGAAACTATTTTTTCCGAAACGAGATATATCGCCTGGTGCAATAGTTCCTACTTTTTTCTGAATCAATTTGCATATTTTAAAATAATTCCCTGTAACCCCCTTTGATTCAGCTATAAGCCACATCGGTGGTTTTGGATTTCTCTGGGAGGGCATGACTAAATCTGTGCCTTTTTCCAACCAATCGGCAGGCCTGTACACATCTAAATCTTTTGGTACCTTATCGCAGAGAGCAGCCGCGACATTCAAGTTATTAATTTTAATATTATTCAAATTACTTATTGCACTAAATGCTTCGTCATAACTACTATAAGATATCCATGAATCCCAAGTTTCAGCTTCAAGTTTCATCCTTATTTCTTTTATGCATCCATAGCATTCAAATGCTTTACATAGATCATCATAATTTGTTTCTATTGAAATTTGTGTAACATGGAGGATTCGAAGTTTCCTCGTGTTACCCAAATTACTCCATTTAGAAATATCAGTAGAATGGTCCTTTCCCGTTCCGAGGTCATCAACAGAGCTATCCCTTATCACATTAGCAGAGATCGTCAACAGTGCCGGGGGAGAGTCAGCGTATCCAGGGGATGGGGGTTCGTTCCTTAAAGAATCCATAATAGTAAAGAGAGGGAAAAGAGTTAGTTTGATGTACCTGCTCGAGAATGTTAGGCCATCACGCGTCGGAAAGGAAATTTGCACTCTCTACTATCGGCACAATGAGAGTATACTTCCCAGATGGTCCACTCCATACCCTACCCGAAGGATAGCATCAAAACAGATATAGAGGCACAGGTGTAAGCTGAACCCGCCTGTTAGGACTGAGACCAAGAAATTATGGAATCATCCTCCCCATATCTATAATGACGGGCTTCCGGCCAAAAGCCGAGAGTCCTACCCCAAGCATTGGATCCCCCTGGATTCCGAAGACCCAACACTTGAGAATAGTTCCGCCAAAAAGGTCCAAACCATCTTCGGGATGGCTGAAATCATCCAATACTCTCATATATAGCTTTGAATGCAAACACCTCCCAACCGCGATACCTCCTCCCACTCATCAAAGCAGGCAGCAATAAAGGATGTATGAACATCCCCGCCGGGGCTACAATGGATGTGAAAACATCCAAGCCATAGGAGAAAAGAAAAAAAAAATAAATAAATAAATATATATGTACATAATATATACACACATATAATGAGGGAAATTTTTCTCATAGAGTTTGGAAAGCAAGACTAAAGAAAGTTTGTGAAATTAGGATAAGGTTGAAGTAGTATTGAGAAAAAGAAAAAGGTAAAAGAGAGAAATTTAGATTCGAACTGGGGGAGCAATTTCCCCAAGTTCGAGAGCTCTCTTGCCCGTCACCAAGTTTCAGCACGGGAATTAAATGCCGTGCTGAAGCTTAATGACTTCATCAAGGCATTCTCTCATTAAGAGGGCTTCTCGTATTAACAGTCTAATAAAGTAGGATAAAGATTTCTTTGACATAGGCAAAGATGGTTTCTTAACTGAACACCATAAAGCTTCAGATTGGCCTCGTAAAGGTTTAGTGCGCTTTAAATAAAACTTAAGAGCTCTCACAGGGCATAAGACTCTTTCTAGTTCATTGCCTACAATCTCCGATAAGCTGGGAATATCGAACGATTTAGGCCAAGGTCGAGAAGGCAGCTCATTTTTGGCTAGAAAACCAAGTTGTAGCGAACATGTGGCTTTTTCTGACGAAAATCCGATGTTCTTGCTGAAGGGATGAATCTCACTGACTCTTTTAGCTGAGGCTAAGCATACCAGGAAAAGTGTCTTTAAAGTGAGATCTTTCAGGGAGGCTGATTGTAGCGGCTCAAACCTGTCTGACATGAGGAATCTTAGTACCACGTCTAAATTCCAACCAGGTGTAACCAAACGATGCTCCTTAGTGGTCTCAAAAGACTTAAGGAGGTCTTGAAGATCTTTATTGATGGAAAGATCTAAGCCTCTATGCCGGAAGACCGATGCCAACATGCTTCTGTAGCCCTTGATAGTGGGAGCTGAAAGGGATCGTCCTTTTCTCAGGTATAAGAGAAAGTCAGCTATCTGAGCTACAGAGGTACTGGTTGAGGATACAGAGACTGACTTGCACCAGTCTCGGAAGACTTCCCACTTCGATTGGTAGACTCTAAGGGTGGATGCTCTCCTTGCTCTAGCAATCGCACTGGCTGCCTCCTTCGAAAAGCCTCTAGCTCTTGAGAGTCTTTCGATAGTCTGAAGGCAGTCAGACGAAGAGCGAGGAGGCTTTGGTGTACCTTCTTGACGTGTGGCTGACGTAGAAGGTCCACCCTTAGAGGAAGACTTCTGGGAACGTCTACTAGCCATCGAAGTACCTCGGTGAACCATTCTCTCGCGGGCCAGAGGGAAGCAACTAGCGTCAACCTTGTCCCTTCGTGAGAGGCGAACTTCTGCAGTACCTTGTTGACAATCTTGAACGGTGGGAATGCGTAGAGATCTAGATGTGACCAATCTAGGAGAAAGGCATCTATATGTATTGCTGCTGGGTCCGGGACTGGTGAGCAATAGATTGGAAGCCTCTTGGTCAGCGAGGTTGCAAAGAGATCTATGGTTGGTTGGCCCCAAGTGGCCCAAAGTCTCTTGCATACATCCTTGTGGAGGGTCCATTCTGTTGGAATTACTTGCCCTTTCCGACTGAGACAATCTGCCATGACATTCAAGTTGCCTTGGATGAACCTCGTTACTAGTGAGATGTCTTGACCTTTTGACCAGATGAGCAGGTCCCTTGCAATCTCGTACAACGTCAGTGAGTGGGTCCCTCCTTGCTTGGAGATGTACGCCAAGGCAGTGGTGTTGTCTGAGTTCACTTCCACCACTTTGCCTCGAAGGAGAGACCTGAAGCTTTTCAAGGCCAGATGTACTGCCAACAGCTCCTTGCAGTTGATATGCATGTTCCTCTGACTCGAGTTCCACAGTCCTGAGCATTCCCGACCGTCTAACGTCGCGCCCCAGCCCACGTCCGATGCGTCCGAGAAGAGAACGTGGTTGGGAGTCTGAACAGCCAGGGGAAGACCCTCTCTTAAGTTGATATTGTCCTTCCACCAAGTCAGACAAGACTTCATCTTTTCGGAAATCGGGATCGAGACCGCTTCTAGCGTCTTGTCCTTTTTCCAGTGAAAAGCTAGATGGTATTGAAGCGGACGGAGGTGTAGTCTTCCTAATGACACAAACTGTTCCAGGGATGATAGCGTCCCTACCAGACTCATCCACAGCCTGACTGAGCAGCGTTCCTTCTTCAGCATGTTCTGGATGAATAACAGGGCTTGACTTATTCTGGGGGCCGACGGAAAAGCCCGAAAAGCTAGACTGTGAATCTCCATCCCTAAATACACAATAGTTTGGGATGGGACCAGTTGCGACTTTTCCAAATTGACCAGGAGTCCCAATTCCTTGGTCAGATCTAGAGTCCACTTTGGATCCTTCAGACAGCGACGACTGGAAGAGGCTCTGAGAAGCCAGTCGTCCAAATAAAGGGAGGCTTGGATGTCCGATAAATGGAGGAATTTGGCAACATTCCTCATCAGCCTCGTAAACACGAGAGGAGCTGTGCTTAGGCCAAAGCACAGGGCCCGAAACTGGTAGACAACCTTTTCGAAAACGAATCTCAGAAAAGGTTGGGAGTCTGGGTGGATGGGGACGTGGAAGTAGGCGTCCCTTAGGTCTAAAGAGACCATCCAGTCTTCCCTTCTGACCGCTGCTAAGACTGACTTTGTGGTCTCCATGGAGAACTTCGTCTTTGTGACAAAGACATTCAGAGCACTGACGTCTAGCACCGGCCTCCACCCTCCTGTCTTCTTTGAAACCAAGAAGAGGCGGTTGTAGAATCCCGGAGATTGAAGGTCCGAGACTTTGACCACCGCTCCCTTCTCTAGCAAAAGAGACACTTTCCGTTTCAAGGCTCGTCTCTTTTCTTCCTCTCTGTACCTGGGAGAGAGATCGATGGGAGACGTTGCTAGAGGGGGTTTTCGTACAAACGGGATCTTGTACCCCTCTCTGAGCAACTTCACAGATTGTGCATCTGCGCCTCTCTTCTCCCAGGCCTGCCAGAAGTTCTTGAGTCTGGCTCCCACTGCTGTCTGAAGTTGCGGGCAGTCAGACTCTGCCCTTAAAGGACTTGGATCCTTTCTTCTTCCCTCGCTTCCCTTCGGCACGAGCACCTCCTCTGCTGGAGGCTCTGCCACGAAAGGGCGGAATAAAGCGAGACGCTGGAGTGTCCATCCTTGGTCTAGCTGACAAGGTAGGCAAAGGGGGAGCTTTGCGAGCTGAGGACGCAACAAGATCGTGAGTGTCCTTCTGCACTAACGAAGCGGCTATTTCCTTTATAAGGACTTCTGGAAATAGGCACTTGGAAAGAGGAGCAAAGAAAGGCTCAGATCTCTGGCACGGTGTAACTCCAGCAGAAAGGAATGAGCAGAGAGATTCTCGCTTTTCCAGGACTCCGGACACAAAGGATGCAGCAAGCTCATTAGACCCATCACGGACGGCCTTGTCCATGCAGGACATAATGAGAAAAGAAGTCTCTTTATCTGTCGAAGAGATCTTCCTGCTTAGGGCTCCTAGGCACCAGTCTAAGAAGTTAAAAACTTCAAAAGCCCTAAAGATTCCTTTCAAAAGGTGGTCCAGGTCCGATGATGACCAACAAATCTTTGAGCGTCTCATGGCAAGGCAGCGGGGAGAGTCTACAAGACTTGAGAAGTCGCCCTGGGCAGAGGCAGGAACTCCCAAGCCGAGAACTTCTCCCGTGGCATACCAGACGCTCGATCTAGAAGAGAGTCTAGCAGGGGGAAAAGCAAATGCTGTCTTCCCTAAACTCTTCTTGGACTGTAACCAGTCTCCTATCACCCGCAAAGCTCTCTTGGACGAGCGTGCGAGGACGAGTCTAATAAAGGCAGGTGCGGTAGAGGGCATGCCTAAAACAAACTCTGAAGGCGGAGAACGAGGAGCCACAGAAACAAACTGGTCAGGAAACAGCTCTTTGAAAATAGCCAAAACTTTTCTAAAGTCCAAAGAGGGTTGAGAAGACTTAGGCTCGTCCAATTCTGATTGTTGTTCATCTTGATGTGCAGCAACATCATCATCAGAAAGTTCCTCATCCGACAACTGATGAGGAAACGGCAACGGAGTGGGTAACGGCTGGTTCGCTGAGTCCGGTCGCACTGGTGCATGCGTGATTGAGCCGGATGCAACGTCATGGAACTGCTGCACAGTCTGTGAGCTGTCAACAACCATGGTAGCGCGAGGACGCACAGCGTCTACCCGAGACTGTCTAGACTGACTGGGTTGCGCAGTGGAAACCACACTGGGTTGCGGAGGTTGACGCACCGCGTCAAAACAAGGCAACTCTGATGGTTGTTGAACATCCAGAACGTCAAAGCCAACCTCCGTGCGTCGCTTAACGTCAACATGCGGCTGGCAGCCCACACTGGAACGCATGGGTGGAGGAACTCTCTCAAAACTGGTGTGCGTGAGAAGGTTACCTCAGCGTCCACAGGACGCACAACCGATCGCTTGGAGGGTTGTAGGCTAGGTACTGCACTAGCTGGTACGGCAGCAACCTTCTCCGCATGAAAGTCCTGCATCAGAGACGTAAGCTTAGACTGCATGTCTTGCTTTAAAGACCACTTAGGGTCTACGGGAGCAGGTGCGGCGACAGACGGTGTTAGTGTCTGAAGCGGTACCGCTTTGCCTCTCTTAGGCGGTGAGCAGTCATCGGATGACGGCAACGAGTCCGAACTGACCCAGTGGCTACAACCGGGCCGTTGGACTTGTCCTGAAGGGACCGATTTACGTTTTAACGGTCGCGAGACCTTGGTCCAAAGTTTCTTGCGAGAAACAACTTCAGACGACGAGGTATAAATGGGCTCTCTCGTCTTAGGTAGATAGGGGCGATCTTGGGGAGATACGCCCGATACCACGGAGGGAACGTCTGTTCGCTGATTAAAGCCTCTCGAACCCATGCATCGTACGACATTGCTTCTCCCCTGGACTTGGGAGCTTGCAAGAGGTCCCGGACTAGGAGGACGACAGGCACGAACAGACGAACCCTCAAGCGCAACACTGTCCACAACACTATCACTTGGCACTTTAGCACTTCCCACTGCACTTTGGCACTTAAGCTCCTTAACATCCGCCATGAGCTGATTGCGGTCACTTGCAAGGGACTCAACTCTCTCACCCAGAGCCTGGATGGCACGCATCATGTCAGCCATCGATGGTTCCTGAGTGCTAGGAGGGGGGTTAGGAACAACCACTACAGGGGAAGGAATAGGTTGTGGGGCATGAGGAGAGGATACATCAATAGATCAAGAAGAACTTCTCCTAACTCTATCTCTCTCTAGCCTACGTGTGTACTTTTGAAATTCGATAAAATCGAATTCCGAAAGGCCAACGCACTCCTCACACCGATCTTCCAATTGACAGGTTTTACCCCGACAATTGGAACAAACAGTGTGAGGGGCGATAGAAGCCTTCGGAAGACGCCTAGAACAGTCCCTAGCATTGCATTTCCTAATTTGGGAACTTGTGAAGGGTCAGCCATTTTGAATTGGTCAAGGGAAAATTCCAAAAAACGATTTAAGTCATCAACAATGAATCCGTTACAAAAAAGAGTTCAAGGATTTGTTTGAAGAAAAACCCTGCACAGCGAAAGCTCAAAACCAGAATATAGTACTTCACCAATAAGATGTGAAAAACTCCAGTTTAGCAATAGCGAGTAAAGTACGTCTTGTCGACACCTCGACAGAGAGAAAATTGAGTCTTTGTTTACATAAGAGCTGGGTATCTGGTCGACAGATGGCGCTGTTGGGCACACCCGCAACCTGTGTAGCGATCGCTGGCGAGTTTTTCCGTAGAGTTGTCTGTCGAGCAACAGAGTTGCAGCTATATATTCACCGGCTAAGTTAAATATTTAAAAAAAAGAATTTTATAGCATTTTTTTGCAAGGACGTACCGGTACGTCCATGGGGGTAAAGGGATGAGTTTTGTGAAACGTACCGGTACGTCCATGGGGGTAAAGGGATGAGTTTTGTGAAACGTACCAGTACGTCCTTTGGGGGTAAAAGGGTTAAGCTTTCAGATGATTTTAATTGTATAAAACATGACAGTAAATGAGATTTAAACTATAACTGAATAACAAAAAAAAACTTCAATAATTTTAACTACGACTGTGCCACATTTTTGGCTTCTGCTTTTGACGTGTAAACAAACAATTGAGGATTCAATATTAGATTTACGTAATTCCATCTATTGTTAAATACCACATACAGTACTGTACTACTTTACATACCCTTTGTTATGGTGGTTGTTGTTGTTATTGTTGTTGTTGTTGTTATTGTTTTTATTGTTGTTGTTCTGGTTGCTATTGCTCTTGTTGTATCCTCCTTTTTCCTGATATTTATTGCTATTATTTTGATTGTCACTGGGCTTCTTAAACTGTGCAGAATTTGTGTTTTGAAAGTTACTTTGCTTCTGGTTAGGAGTACCAGCATTAAATTTTAAAGGGCCATCCTTAAAAATAGAATTTTCTTTTGGATTACCTTTCTTTTCATAACTTGCTTCTTTTGTATCCTTGCTGTTCGAGTCAATCTTACTGTTATCACAGTTACTGCTATTACTATTGCAATTCCCTTTATTGGCATTGAAATTCTTGTTATTTTCCCATTTCCCCTTTCCCTTTTTAGCATTCCCACCTTTCCAATAACTCTTCCCTTGGAAATTATTATTTCTCCTTCCTCTATTTCCATCTCCTTGAAAATTATCTCTTTGAAAATTTTGATGCTGTGGTTTGTGACTGGGAGTACTGGTTTCCGCAATGAAAGTTGAATCTCCATCTTCCTCTACCAAAACCACCACGCTATTTCCAACTACATCAGCAGTTGTAGCAGCAAATGCATCATTTCCATCTGTATCATCACCCACATTTACATCATCATTTGCATCGCCACCGTTATCACTATCTTCGCAATCACTTGTTTCAGCAGCGCTCCCTTCAGTTGCATTCGATTCTCCACCACTGTCTTCATCAACCACTTCAATCACTGAACTGTTATCATCAGATTCAGAGTCATCAGCAGCTATTTCTGTTTGGTGCAAAATATCAAGAGTCATCCTACCTGAAAATAAATGTATATGGAATATACAGTGTACAATAACTTTAATATAAAGAAAAACAATCTTAAATCAAAATTCATCATTTCAATACATACCCGATCTTCATAAAGATGACAAATTCGAAGATAATTTGTATTTTTCCTAACCATACAAAACTTAGCTATTTACAAGGGGTTTACTTTTAGCGCAGCTGAAATGACGAGCCAATAGTTTTTAACGAGGGTTAATTACCCCCGCGCTAGTTAGCGGGGGGGTGGGGAAGGGTAGCTTGCTACCCCTCCCCCCTCCACACACCGGTGACTTGCTTCACTTCACTTAGAGGTAGGACTTGACTTGGGGGTCAGGGATGGCGGGCACATATGTGTAAATAGCTAAGGTTTGTATGGTTAGGAAAAATACAAATTATCTTCGAATTTGTCATTTGTTCCGTAACCGAAATACAAACCACGCGAGTAGGAAAGCCGTCTTCCAAGACAGGTGGCGATCGGAGGCCTGGCGTAATGGCTCGAAGGGAGGTCTCTTGAGAGACCTAAGAACTCGAACCACGTTCCAAAGAGGGGGTCTCACTTCCGACTGGGGGCAGGTAAGCTCATAGCTACGTATGAGTAAAGAGAGCTCTAGCGATGAAGAAATATCCACGCCCTTCAATCTGAAGGCCAAGCTTAAGGCTGAGCGATAGCCTTTCACTGCCGAGACAGAAAGGCGCATTTCTTCTCGCAGATACACAGGGAAGTCCGCTATTGCTGGAATAGTGGCATCGAGTGGAGAGATACCCCTTCCACGACACCAACCACAAAAGACTCTCCACTTCGCTTGGTAGACTCCCTCAGAGGACCTTCGCAGGTGCCGAGACATTCTCTCCGCAACCTGTTGCGAAAAGCCTCTCTCCGCGAGGAGACGCTGGATAGTCTCCTGGCGTGAAGCCGAAGCGAGGCTACGGCCCTGTGAGGGACACCGGAGTGGGGTTGTCTGAGAAGCTCGTGTCGTGGAGGAAGCTCCCTTGGGAGTTCCGTCAGGAGTTGCAGAAGGTCCGGAAACCATTCTGCGTGATGCCATAGCGGAGCTACTAGAGTCATGGATTGATTGATTGATTGATTGAAAGTTTTCTGGCATCCTGACATCTAAGGTCATTGACGCCGATACCATTTACTGTATATGAAAATTAAAAGCAAATTCAATTAAAACCATAAAAATTAAGAAGTCATTACAATGGTTAAATAGTTTTCAGAAGACCTGCTTCTGAAATAAATCTAAAAATTCCGCTCGCATAGTAAGACACATCATGTCCAAGAATCTTGGCAAGGATAAACCTGCCATCCTCACCTCGAGCCTCAAACAGATATCTATTTCTTAAGTTAGTAAAATTAGGGCATTTGGTCAACAAATGCCTCACTGTTAAAGGTACTAAGCAGTCCTCGCAATACGGTTGGTGTTGGCCCTTCAGCAGAAACTCGTGTGTCAACCGTGTGTGACCAATACGGAGACGACAAAGAGTCGTCTCCCATTTTCGGGGAATCATGTTATACCTCCAAGGTGATATGATATTAGTTACTTCCCTCATTTTATTGCCATCTTGACTATCCCAGTGCTGTTGCCATTTATCACATACCAATTTCTTGATGTAAGGTAGGAAATCGTTACATGGAATGGGATACCTCCTTGGTAGCAACTCGGATGCCGCATTCTTCGCCAGTAAATCTGCCTTCTCATTCCCAGACACACCTACATGTGCTGGAACCCAACAAAATCGAACAGTTATACCTTTCCGTCCAATAATAAAAAGCCATTCTAAAATCTTTAAAACTAGAGGGTTACTAGAATTAAAAACTTCTAAAGCCTGAAGAACACTCCTTGCATCACTAAAAATTGTAAAATTACCCTCCTTTTCCAAAGCTATTTTCTCAATAGCGGTTAATATGCCATACAGTTCGGCAGTAAATATGGAAGCTGTTAGAGGAAGTGCACCTCTACAGTTAAAATCATTACTATGTACTCCAAATCCAACGCCAGCATCAGATTTGGAGCCATCAGTATATATAAAAGTCGATCCTCTATGTTCTTCAACATGTTCCATAAAAAGAGACCTGGATTCTAAGTCAGTCAAATTCTTCTTAACTCCAATAAAGTATCTACAAAAAGATATGTCAGGTAATTTCCATGGAGGCGTTGATGATACCTTGAATGGAAGCACCTTATTTCTAATTATATCCAGATTGTTTAATAATTGGTTAACCCGAAACCCAAAAGGTTGAGGAGATTTTGGGTGCAACTCAAAGTAGGTTGAGTGCCTTACAAGGCTTGCAGTTTGAAAGGCTGAAGAATTGGGGAGTCTTTGCAATCTAAACCAATACCGAATAATAGAGGACATTCGGTAAAGGTCCAGAGGCAACTCCCCAGCATCAACAAGGAGACTTGTGATAGGGGAGGTTCTAAAGGCTCCTGTGGACAATCTAATGCTAGCATGATGTATTGAATCTAGTATTTTTAACCGGCTTGGGGTTGCTGAGGAGTATATTTCGCATCCATAACTAATTTTGGAAAATATCAAGGCCTTGTATAATTTTAAAATTGTATTGCGGTCTGCCCCCCATGATGTATGGGACAGGACTTTTAAAAGATTCATAGCTTCAACACATTTAGCTTTTAATGTTTTTAAGTGAGAAACCCATGTAAGCCTACAATCAAATATCAACCCTAAAAATTTTGCTTCACTTGCACATGGGATCCGTTGACCTTTGATGTATATATCCGGGTCTGGATGTACTCCCCGTATACGACAGAAATGGACAATTGTAGTTTTACTTGTTGAGAACTTAAATCCATTCATATCGGCCCAATGGATAATTTTATCAATAGAGAGTTGGATTTTTCTCTCAACCATTGCCATTCTGGCTCCAGCAAATGATATGGAGAGATCATCCACAAATAATGTTGCAAGAACATCCCGGGGAATGACTGAGGATATCCCATTAATTGCTAGTGCAAAAAGGGTTACACTCAGCACACTCCCCTGAGGAACTCCTTCTTCCTGGCATTTACTCTGTGATAGAGCTTCCCCAACTCTCACTTGGAAAACTCTATGTGAAAGAAATGACTGGATGAATAGTGGTAGCTCACCTCTCAATCCGCACTCATGGATTCTTTTAAGTATACCGTATCTCCATGTGGTATCATATGCCTTTTCAAGATCAAAAAAAACTGTCACATGGTGCTGTTTGGAAGCAAAGGCTTCACAAATGGAGGACTCAAGTTGTATCAGCACATCAGTCGTTGAGTGCATTTTCCTGAATCCACATTGAATGGGTGATAAAATATTCTTCTTTTCAAGGTACCAAATCAGTCTTGCATTGACCATCTTCTCCATGATTTTACATAAACAAGATGTCAATGCAATAGGTCGGTAGTTTGCTGCTAAAAACTTGTCCTTACCGGGTTTTAAAAAGGCTAAAATAATTGCTAGTTCCCAAACACTTGGATAACTAGTATCATGCCATATTCTATTAAAAATGCTTAAAATAAATAACTTTGTATTAAAAGGTACATGTTTAATCATTGCATATGGAATTCCATCGGGTCCAGGGGCTGTATCGTTACAAGTAGCAAGAGCAGAATCAAATTCTCTTTCAGTAAAAGGAGAATTGTATGACTCTTGCTTTCTTGTTGCGAAGTTTAAAACTTTCTTTTCTTCATTGCTCCTATACTGGTGACCAGGAGCTGCTTGACACTTGCGCGATACATTTGAGAAATGGTCAGCCAGGGCATTGCTAACTTCGGTTGCTCCAGTCATATACTGGCCATTTATCTTTAACACTGGTGGTGGGTTTGGGGTGAATTTTCCTGCTATCTTTTTGACTTTCCTCCACACAGATGATGTTGGTGTTCTACTGTTGATGGAGGAAACAAAGGACATCCAAGACTGGCGCCTAGCTTCTTTCATGGCACGGCGGAACTGTGCTCTACATTTCTTGTATATGACTAAATTCTCCTCATTACGGTGCATGCGCAATCGAGTTAAAGACTTTCTTGTGGCTCTGTGCAGGGCAGTTAGTTCTGACGACCACCAGGGGACTGGTCGTCGTCTGAATATCCCAGTTGTTTTGGGAATGGAATTCACTCCTGCTGTGTGAAGAGTTCCATTAAGTAAGTCTATGGCATCATCAACTCTTTCAAACTGTTCTGCATTTCCTTCAATTTCACTTAACTCCCGAAATCTATTCCAGTCCGCCTTATCAAGATTCCATCGAGGTGATCTTTGTAAATGTGGACCATTGTTGGTGTTTATAATGATTGGTGCATGATCACTAGTATGCCAATCATCTAATGTTCTCCAATTAAAATCGAGGAGACAGTTAGAGCTTACAACCGATAAGTCAATGCAGGACAAGGTACCTGTCTGTACATGAAAATGTGTGGGCTCTCCTGTATTGAGGAGTCCGACATCTTCATTCTCCAAAATTGACGATATAATATTACCCTTTGCATTTGCTAAAACATCACCCCATAAAGGATGTCTACTATTAAGGTCTCCTAGTAAGAGAAAGGGTTGTGGGAGTTGTTTAATCACCTCTACTATATTATCATATGAGATGTTATCATTTGGAGGCAAGTAAAGAGAACAGATTGTGTATTTTCTCCCTATATCAATCTGTACAGCCACTGCCTGCAGAGGGGTACAGATAGACAAAGATATTTGGGGAACATCTCGACGAACGTATATAAGACTTCCCCCATGGCTCCCTGCTCGTTGATCATATGGTGTCCTATAGCTAACATACTCTCGAGGACAAGGAGTATTAGCATCGAGCTTGCTTTCTTGTAGACATACTGTTATAGGGGAGTGCTCACGTATGAGGAGCTTAAGTTGTTCATATTTCGCCCTTAAACCCTGGCAATTCCATTGCAGAATGGTGGAAAAAACTATGTTTTATTTTTTGGAAGACACCTTAGATGAAGTCTTCCCATTGGCAATATTTGATCTAACAATGTTTCCCGGAGGTAACTCTAGAGAGGATCTTGATATAGTGGGTTTTGTGTTTCTCTTTTTCTTTGTGTCCTTTTGATCTAATTGTTGAGGAGGATGGTGGACCTCAACTTGAATTTCTGATTGGTTCAATTTACCTTCTAGTTGTTCAGAAACATCAGCAGACAAGATATCATATTTATTGGAAGTCGTGACTTTAATGTTTCTTATGGTAGGAGGAGAGAGGGAGGGAGGTCTCTCTCTTTTTCGATTAAAAGGTTGTGATCTGTCAGGTTTTTGCGACTTCCCCACTACGGGTTCACCAGGTAAATTGGTTTCGAGTGCAACCTCCATCAGATCAGGCAAGGAAACGGCCTGTGAGAGGTTTGTACTATTGTTTAAAATCGGAGTAGTTGGCTTTTGAATAATTTTCAGATCTTTAAGTGTCCGTTTTGATTTTTCCACAATTTCTGGATATAGATTTTCGATGGGACTTTCAACCTCTTTAACTACTTTCATTTGTTTCTTTATCTTAGAAGTAGAGATATAATTTTCGTCTGTGTGGTTTGACAAGTTTTTCTTCAGAACCATTGAAAAAGGTTGCCCTGGTCTTATTTGCTTTTCAAGAGCTCTTTTACGAGCCTCTTTAAAAGTAACCCTTTCCATGGTCCTAATGGCCTGGATTTCTTTTTCAAAAATAAACTTTACACAGCTTTTAGATGTAGCTGGGTGTGCTTCCCCACAATGTATGCAATTAGGGTTTTCTATGCATACTCCATGACTACTTTTTCCACAGTTGGCACAAACAGCTGGCTTATTGTTTAGTTTTTCTTTACATTTCTGGCTTAAATGGCCATACATTTGGCAATGATAACATCGCAATGGTGACGGGATATATGGTTTTACCTTTAAAGATAGCCATCCAGCTTTTATAACATTTGGTAATCGGCATTGATCAAATGTTATAATCAGAGTAGCAAGAGGGATACGTTGTTCTCCAACTCTCTTTCTCATTCTGACTACTTTAACTACTCCTTGACTTCTCAGTTCATCCTCTATTTCTTTCTCCTCTATATCCAACAATTCTGGAGCATATATCACACCTCTACTCTGGTTGAAAGTAGGGTGTGAAACGCATTTTACGCTATGACCATTCAATGTTGTAAGTGTTTTTAACCTTTCACCTTGTAATGGGGAGAGTGTCTCTATCAAGAGACTTCCATTTCCCTGGGGTAAAATTTTTGGCTGCCCTCCACATAAGGTAACTATTTCTCTATTAGCTTTAAAAACATTTATACGCTCATTTCTTCCGTTTTCAAATTCCAAGATAAAAAATTTTTCATAATTCACTACTTCATAGTGACCAGGTAATACTTCTACTTTTCTATATCTTTCTGTACTGTCATAATTTTTCACTCTCTCTCTCTTCTTCTCTAGCATTTTATTATTCACATGACGTGAATAAGGTTCTAACGTTACAATGTTAGAACCCGAGTTGGAGCTGTCTGTGCCGAGGTCCATGTTTGTATTTTCCAGGTCGTCAACAGAGGTGTTGGGTTTTTTTGAAAAAGCAAGCCGGGTTATCCACCTCTTATCGGAGGATGTCAGTCCTCCTATCCCATGTGGCCCAACACGAGAAGAGGCTTCAGCGGGGACCAGTCCTCTATTAGAGAGGGGCTGCCTCTCTTAAGGTGGGCGTACACTGGTCAGTGGGGGTAGTTAGCCCCTCCCACCGTCGACTCCAATGCCTGGCGTCAACCATTACCCGCAAATATGGGTGACTTAAGACCGGATCACTGGAGCCCGACTCTTAACAGACTTGGTCTGCACCCAATGGGGTCTGCCAGAGGGTGATGGCGTCTAAATTGGCACAGGTTGAGATGGAATGCACTCCATCCCACACTCTGCCAAATACAAAGCGGCATCCAAAGTAAAATCGAACATGCCAAAGTCGTCAACAATATCGAGCCCAAAAGGAAGAGATGGGAGGAAAAAAGAAATAATCAAAAGTAAAAGAGAAAGTGCTGACTGATTTAGTTGAATCGACAGCTGGGCACCGAGGTCCAATGGGAAATAGTTCCCACTGTTCATTAGAGCCCAGCTGCTAATCCCTAAGCCCCCCATCCTCGTCAAGGCTTCAGCATCTGGGGGGTAGAGTCATGGAACAGTTGACCGATAGTCTGGTCCTGTTGAGCACCCTTCTCATCAGACAGAATGGTGGGAAGGCGTACACGTCGATGTTGTCCCACCGTTGCTGGAAAGCATCTTGCCAGAGTGCCTTGGGGTCCGGGACTGGTGAGCAGTGCAGGGGCAGCTTGAAGTTCAAGGCTGTCGCGAACAAGTCCACCGTCGGGGAACCCCACAAAGTCAGGACTTTGTTGGCTATCTGAGGATCCAAAGACCACTCGGTACTCACTATCTGCGAAGCCCTGCTCAGACTGTCGGCGAGCACATTCCTCTTGCCAGGAATGTAGCGAGCTGATAGTGTTATCGAGTGGGTTTCGGTCCACCTCAGAGTCTCTACTGCAAGATGGGATAGCTGTTGCGAAAAAGTGCCTCCCTGCTTGTTGATATAAGCCACTACCGTGGTGTTGTCGCTCATCACCACCACGGAGTGACCCGCCAGGAACCGTTGGAACTGTTGAAGGGCCAGAAAGACGGCCTTCAATTCTAGCAGGTTGAAGTGTAGGCACTTTTCTGATTCTGACCAAAGGCCTGAGGCCCTCTGGTTCAGAACGTGCGCCCCCCACCCTTCTTTTGACGCGTCCGAAAACAGTCAATTCCGGGGGAAGGACGAGAAGACTCACTCCCTTTCGCAGGTTCTCGTCGGCCAGCCACCACCGCAAGTCCGTCTGTTCCAGAGACCCCATTGGGATCAGAGTGTCCGGGGAATCGAATCCTTGATTCCACCGGGACTTGAGCCGCCATTGAAGGGATCTCATCCTGAGGCGGCTGTTTGGAACCAGACGGGCCAGGGAGGATAGGTGGCCCAAGAGACGCAACCACGATTGGGCGGGGAGTTCTTTTCGCCTGAGGAAAGGTTCCGCCACCCTCCTCAGCCTTGCTATCCGGTCGTCTGATGGAAAGGCTTTCTGGAGATTGGTGTCTATTAGCATGCCTAGATAAACCAGTCGTTGGGACGGCTGCAGAGAGGACTTCTCGAGGTTTACCACGATCCCCAGATCCTGGCAAAGATCTAGAAGCCTGTCTCGGTGTCGAAGAAGGGTCGACTCCGAGTCTGCTAGGATCAGCCAATCGTCTAGGTAACGAAGGAGACGAATGCCGTTCCTGTGCGCCCAAGTCGAAATCAGGGTGAACACTCTGGTGAACACCTGAGGAGCTGTGGAGAGACCGAAACACAGCACCTTGAACTGGTAGATCTTGTTGTCTAGGCAGAATCTCAGGTACTTCCTGGAAGACGGATGGATTGGGATCTGGAAGTACGCATCCTTTAGATCCAGTGTACACATGAAGTCTTGTGGTCTCACCGCAAGTCTGACCGTGTCTGCTGTCTCCATGCTGAACCGGGTTTGTTTGACAAACCTGTTCAGAGCCGAGAGATCGATGACGGGTCTCCAGCCTCCAGTAGCCTTCTTTACAAGAAAGAGTCGACTGAAGAAGCCTGGAGAGCCATGCACGACCTCCTGGAGAGCACCCTTCTCGAACATGGTCTCGACTTCGGCCTGAAGGGCCAGCCCCTTTGCCGATCCCATGGCATAGGAGCTCAACGACACTGGATTCGCTGTCAGGGGGGGTTGAGATGACGTGAACGGGACGCGATAACCTTGGCCGATCACTGAGATCGTCCAAGCATCGGCCCCGAGATGTTGCCACCTGCGGACGCAACGCTGAAGGCATCCCCCCACAGGTGGACACACAGGGGGACTGCCACCCCTAGGGCTTGCGGCCGCGGCCGCCACCCCTAGAAGTCTTGCCTCCCCTGGAGGACTTACCGCCCCTCTTGACCTTGGCTGGAAAGGGCTGGGGCTTAGACACCACTTTCTTAGCTGCCGGTGCCTGTTTGGGAGCCTTACGAGGCTGTTGCTGCTGTTGTGGCGGGGCTGGAGGCTTATAGGGCCGAGTTGTAAGGGCCCTGTGGAGGAGGGAGTCCGTGCTGGATTTCCTCCACCTCTCAGCCGTTCGCTCCAAGTCTTGAGGCTCAAACAGGCTCTCCCCCAGGAGGGAGGCATGTCGGAGCCTACACACATCTACGGCGGGGACCTTCGGATGGAATCTCTCGGACACAGCATCGCGACGCTTCAACACCGAGTTGGCCCACAGGGTGGTAACCTGGTGCGCCAAGAACTCGATGAAGCGGGTGCCCGAGAGCAAGAAGGTCTCTAGGGCCTTCCTATTGGTCTCCTTGGACAAGTCCTCAGATCGCAATAGGATGCCCAGAGATCCTAACCAGAAGTCCAGCCACGAAGTGGCCTGCATGGCACACTTAGCGACCTTCTCGTGGTTAAGGATCTCTGCCGCCGAGAACGACACCTGCCGGGCAGAGAGTTTCTCCAAGGGAACTCCCTTCGCCAGCTCCTCCACAGAGTGATGGAGAGGAAGAGCGAGGTTGTGCTCACCCAGGATCTCGAAATACCTCCTCTGCTGAAGGCGAGGAGGAGGGATGAGTTTGTTCCCGGCAGTGGAACGACTGGAGGAGGCAAGAAGTGCGAGCTGAGCATTGGCCCTAGCTCTGGCACTCTTCAGCCCCCGAGACCAGGGCAGAGCTGCACTGGTCTTAGGGGCCTTCCGAACGTCAAACACTTCATCCAGAATCGTGTCTTTGCCTTCACGGGGGGGGATGACTGGATCCGTAAGACTGTTAAGTTGCCTTATCAGGCTTAGGACCTGCCAGAAGGCATGTTCGGACTCTTGCTGTTCTCCTCCCTGCGGGCTGGCAGCTAAGTCTCCTGCCCCAGGAATCTCTTCCTGGGGTGATACGTGGACATTCCCCTGGGTAGTCGTGGGTTCCTGTCGAATCCTTGCAGAGGATTTAGGGATGGTCTTGGAATCCTTGGGTTCCCTCCTAGGAGGGATACAGGATCCCAACAACGAGGTTCGAGGGGCCCTTTCCTCACGAGACGATTCTCCTGCCTGAAGCGAAGTCTCCCCCCCTGGTGCCGAGGGGAAGACTACCGGCCCACTGGACTCACCTGAGGACGGAAAGGCTTCGTCCATGGGAGAAGGAGAGAGTACTCGTGCAGGAGAGGGGACCCTCGAGACCGACCTCTTGGGAACCAACTTCGCCCTGGGGGAAGTCACCATGAAGTCCACTCCTCTCTTTCTCTTCAGCGTAGGAGAGACAGCCGCTGGTTTGTTACCCTGGCCGGCGAGTGCTGGTTTCATAACCCTCACTAACGCCCGTGCCAGCGGACCAAACCAAGTCTGCTGCTCAAAGGACACAGAGTCCGAAATCCTCGCTAAGGTGAAAGGGATAGGGAGATCCTTTGGAGTGGACACGACGGTACCTGCCTGAAAAGAAGGTGGGGAAGAATGCTGTAATGACCTGTCCTCGTCCTGCAATACCAACCTGTGCTTGGATGGAGGTGATCCCGAGTGCCGTCTAGGAGCACGCGTCCCTGCTGCTACCACCGGCTGTGGAATTCGCCGCGAACTATGGTCGCGCGAGGGTGAACGGTCGCGCAAAGGCGAATGGTTGCGCGGGTGATCGCGCGGGCGCGCAGGCGAGCGGTCGCGCGGGCGCGCAGGCGAGCGGTCGCGCAGGCGAGCGGGCGAGCGGTCGCGCAGGCGAGCGGGCGCGCAGGCGAGCGGGCGCGCAGGCGAGCGATCGCGCAGGCGAGCGATCGCGCAGGCGAGCGATCGCGCAGGCGAGCGATCGCGCGGGCGCGCAGGCTAGCGATCGCGCGGGCGCGCAGGCGAGCGATCGCGCGGGCGCGCAGGCGAGCGATCGCGCGGGCGCGCAGGCGAGCGATCGCGCGGGCGCGCAGGCGAGCGATCGCGCGGGCGCGCAGGCGAGTGGGCGTGAGGGTGGGCAGGTAAATGAACACGTGTCCGAGGCGACGAACGCAAGCGATGGCGCGACGGCGAGGGATCGTGCTGCCGCGTAGGTGAAGAAGATCGCTGGCAATAATGACCACGTGATGGTAAGCGATGGCGAGCAGCATGTGTAGGTGAATGATCGCGCGCAAGAGGGCGGTCGTTCAGGGTTGCGCGATGAGGAGCAGCATGCGTAAGCGGGCGATCGTGCAGGGTTGTGCGATGGCGAGCAGCATGCGCAGGTGAATGATCGTGTGAAAGGGTGCGATGGTGATCAGCATCCGCAGGAGCGCGATCGTTCAGGGTTGTGCGATGAGGAGCAGCATGCGTAAGCGGGCGATCGTGCAGGGTTGTGCGATGGCGAGCAGCATGCGCAGGTGAATGATCGCGTGAAAGGGTGCGATGGTGATCAGCATCCGCAGGAAGGCGATCGTTCAGGGTTGTGCGATGAGGAGCAGCATGCGTAAGCGGGCGATCGTTCAGGGTTGTGCGATGAGGAGCAGCATGCGTAAGCGGGCGATCGTGCAGGGTTGTGCGATGGCGAGCAGCATGCGCAGGTGAATGATCGCGAGAAAGGGTGCGATGGTGATCAGCATCCGCAGGAGGGCGATCGTTCAGGGTAGTGCGATGAGGAGCAGCATGCGTAAGCGGGCGATCATGCAGGTTCGTGCGATGGCGGGCAGCATGTGTAGGTGATCGCTGGCGAACTGGTGATCGCTGGCGAGCTGGTGATCGCTGGCGAGCTGGTGATCGCTGGCGAGCTGGTGATCGCTGGCGAGCTGGTGATCGCTGGCGAGCAGAAGGTCGACGCGTGTCCTGTGAGAGGATAGGTGGTGCGGCGCGTTCACGAGCAGGAACGGGAAGATCGCTGGCGCGTTGGCGAACATGTGTTTCTGACACACGCGCAGCACGATGTTGCGTAGCCACAGGACCAGGGAGTTCAGCAGGAACTAAAGGGTGGTCAGAGACAGCAGGGCGATGGTCCTCAAATGAGCGCTGACGCTCGGAAGAGAGCTGACGAGCAGGAGAGCGCTGGCGAGGGGGGCGAACCTCCGGAGAGAGCCGACGAGCAGGAGAGTCTTGGCGAGCAGGAGATCGTCGACGAGCAGGAGATCGCTGGCGAGCAGGAGATCGCTGGCGAGCAGGAGATCGCTTGTGCGCTGGCCCTGCTCGCGTAAGGGAAGAATCCCTTAGCCCCGAAGGGACCGTTGCCCGTCGGGTGACGAGTTCTCCAGAAGGCGAAGATCCGGCAGGAGATGGTGAGCGGTCTGCAGAGAGGTTCAAGGAGAGCGGAGCAGTCGGTTGAGGCTGACGAGGAGAGTCCCCCCCGGAGGACGAAGACCCAAAAAGGCACCTCTTAGTCCCCCTGTAAGGGGAAGGGAGACCCTTGTGGCGTAGAGGGCGGTGAGCCTTACGGCGGAGGCGGCCTCGGGGGAGATCGTCGGGACCATCGGTCCTCCGAAGGGGAGTCTCCTTCAAAACACTTCCCTCAGAAGGAAGCTGGGCAGCAGTCGAGACCGAAGGACTCACTTCCCCCTTCGAAGGATGCATGGAAGGAGGAGGAGAGCCTAGAGCACCATCACCAGCAACAGCACCTGCGTCGGAAGGCCCAGCCACGTCGGAGGCCTCTGTCACCACGACGTCGACAATAGACAGAGGGTCTACCTCCGCTACCACCGGCGACTGTTTAACAGCGGCCCCCAACGAGACAAGGTCAATAAGAGCGACCCTGGAGGGCAAGCCCTTAAGCCCCAGGGACGACCAAATCTGTAACAGATCATCACTGGATAAAGCATTATTATCAATAACCTCCCCCGGAGGAGGAGGGGGAACCGCCTCGCTATGGGAGGCGACACCCTCTCCCCCCACCGAAGGTAGGGAAACAGAACAAGGGCCTGCGCTCCCACTCGGACGACTCTCCTTAGGAGGCGGACGAGGGGGAGCTTCGGAGGAGGTTTGGGCGGCGGAAGAAGAGTCCCGAGAACCTTCCTCGTTCAAGGCTAACCCCGGAGGAGAACGGTCTCTCTTGGACTTCTTCTTACGCCGACGGCCAAACCTCTCCCACTGGGAGGCAGACCACTCCCTGCACTCACGGCCCATGTTATCCTGGTCGCACCGACGGCCCCGACATTGAGGGCAGAGGGTGTGAGGATCCGTAATCACGTCCGACATGAAAGTCCCACAAGGACGGCCGGCAACTCCAGGGCATGTCCGCATATTAAATAAAAGAAAATAACTGAAGGTCAACTTCCAACCAATCACACAAGCTGAAAAGAAAAAGAAGAAAATTAAAGGCTGTCACGAAGGCGATGAACAGACACGTCTGATCACCGCCGAGCCAAAAGTGAAGTGAAGCAAGTCACCGGTGTGTGGAGGGGGGAGGGGTAGCAAGCTACCCTTCCCCACCCCCCGCTAACTAGCGCGGGGGTAATTAACCCTCGTTAAAAACTATTGGCTCGTCATTTCAGCTGCGCTAAAAGTAAACCCTTTGTAAATAGCGTGGTTTGTATTTCGGTTACGGAACAACTTACTTTTCAGAACTACAGCTTTCTGACCTCCTACATAGGTAATATAAAATGAAGTAATTAATGGACATATTTGTCCGGATTGCTGGAAAACTAGCCACAAACTTTTACGCAAGGTATAACAACCAGCCGCTAGTTAAAGGACGCAGACCAGCCACCCTGCTCACACACACACAGTGTATTATGTCACTTTTTGATTGCAAGCACGACTGACATGGGGACAGGTGTTGGCAGCTCAAGTATGTATAAAGAGCTCAAGGTTTGTATACAGTAGTTAGGAAAAATACCAATTACAAATTTGTAATTTTTTCCATCACGACACACAAACCCTTTCACTCTTTAGCCTGGCTTTCGGCCATTTCATGACCCCACGCCATGTCAAGCATTTGTCTAGTATCAAGTTTCTCTCCCTTAAAAATCTAACTTGTAACCTTTATACAACATGACAAATTCGTAGATAATTTATATTTTTCCTAACTATTCAAACTTTAGCTATTTAATAGGGGTATTAATTTCGGCGTAGCTGAAATGACGAGCCATTAAAATTTAACGAGGGTTTACTACCCACACCACTAGTTAGCGGGGTAGGGGAGGGTAGCTTGCTAAGCACACACACACACACACACACCTGTGCTTGAGCTCACTTTGCTTGGAGGTAGGACTTCAAGGGGGATAGGTCTGGCGGCCAAGTTTGATTGAATAGCTAAGGTTTGTATAGTTAGGAAAAATACAAATTATCTATGAATTTGTCATTTGTTCCGTAACTGAAATACAAACCACGCTATCTAATAGGGGTGACACACCCATTAGGAAAGGTGGACGTCCCAGCCAGTACTGGCTTTTTGGCTTTGCCTGGGGACTCGTTATTTGAGTTTGTCAGCACCCAAGAAATAAGGAGTCCCTGCACCTCGCTAGAACCTTGCTACGCAAGGACTGCAGCCTATGCAAGCTGTGTGTGAAGCTATAATGAAGTGTGACTCGTCCCAGGAAGTTGATCTGAAGTTCTGTAGATGGAAACTTGTAGACTAGGACTTTCCCAATACCACTTCGTCAGGGTATGGGGACGTGACAGTATTAACTTAATACTAGGAACACAAGGGAACATGGTTTACCTGCAGTGGTTTGAGGTCAGCTATGCAGAGAACCCAGGATGCTGCTTTCCCCAAGAGAGGGGATGATGAAGAAAAGAATAAGGGCCAGTCAAACCTTTTCATTCATGCAGACTAAAACCGGGTAACAATACCCTCAACCTTCTGCTACTTGTCCAATAAGGAGCTTGAGGTTTTAAACCAGCTGTTGTGCAGCCACCACAGGACCGATAGAGAACGTATCGAGCCTCCTGTGGGTCACGTCTTGCAGGCAATGGGCTATGAAGGTTGTCTGACGCTTCCACAACCCAGCTTGAAGAACCTGCGTCACTGAAAAATTTCTTTTGAAGGCCAGGGACGTAGCTATGGCCCTGACATCATGTGTTCTAGGGTGACGTGACAGAGGAGTATCTGGATTCAAGGCCAGATGAATCACCCTACGAATCCATGCCGAGATGGTGTTCTTGGTGACCCTCCTCTTAGTCCTCCCTGTGCTGACGAATAACGCTGGCACATGAGGACGGACTGCCGCTGTTCTTTAAAGATATAGCCTCAAACTCCTTACTGAGCATAGTAAGAGATGGTCTGGGTCATCTGTTACAGAACGGAGATTAGAACTCCGGAAGGAGTCAAATCGAGGATCCGCTACCCCAGGATTCTGAGTCTTAGCAATAAACTCAGGGACGAAGCTGAACGTTATCTCCCCCCATCCCCTTTAATGGGTGATGTCATACGAGAGACCATGAAGTTCCCTAACATGCTTGGCCGAAGCCAAAGCTAGTAGGAACACCGTCTTCTAGGTTAGGTGGCGATCTGATGCCTGGTGTAATGGTTCATAGGGAGGTCTCTTAAGAGACCTGAGAACTTGAACCACGTTCCATGGAGGAGGTCTCACTTCCGACTGAGGGCAGGTAAGTTCATAACTACGTATGAGTAGAGAAAGTTCTAGCGATGAAGAAATGTCCATTCCTTTCAGCCTGAAAGCTAGACTCAAGGCTGAGCGATGGCCTTTCACTGCCGAGACTGAAAGGCGCATTTCTTCTCGCAAATACACGAGGAACTACGCTATTGTTGGAATAGTGGCATCGAGTGGAGAGATACCCCTTCCACGACACCAACCACAAAAGACTTTCCACATTGCCTGGTAGACTGCTGCGGATGACTTTCGCAGATGCCCAGACATCCTGACAGCAACTTGCTGCGAAAATCCTCTCTCATGGAGGAGATGCTGGATGGTCTCCAGGTGTGAAGTCGCAGCGAAGCTACGGCTTTGTGGAAGATGTTGGCAGGTGGTTGTCTGAGCAGATTGTGCCGTGGAGGGAGTTCTCTCGGTAGCTCCGTTAGGAGTTGCAGAAGGTCCGGAAACCATTCCGCGTGATGCCATAGCGGAGCTATGAGGGTCATTGAGATATTGACCGATATTCTGGTCTTATTGAACACCCTCCTCATCAAACAGAACGGGGGAAAGGCGTAAACGTCGATGTTGTCCCATCGTTGTTGGAAAGCATCTTGCCAGAGAGCCTTGGGATCTGGGATTGGGGAGCAGTACAGCGGAAGCTTGAAGTTCAGGGCTGTTGCGAACAGATCCACAGTCGGAAAACCCCACAAAGTCAGGACTTTGTTGGCTACTAGATGATCCAAAGACCACTCGGTACTCACTACCTGAGACGCTCTGCTCAGATTGTCGGCGAGCACATTCCTTTTGCCTGGAATGAAGCGTGCCGATAGTGGAATCGAGTGGGTTTCGGCCCATCTCAGTATCTCTACTATAAGATGGGATAGCTGCTTCGAAAAGGTACCTCCTTATTTGTTGATGTAAGCCACTAATGTGGTGTTGTCGCTCATCACCACCACAGAGTGACCCGCCAGGTATTGTTGGAACTGTTGAAGGGTCAGGAAGACGGCCTTCATCTCTAGGAGATTTATGTGGAGGTACTTTTCTGATTCTGACCACAAGCCTGAGGTCGTGTGGTGCAGTACGTGGGCCCCCCACCCTTTCTTAGAGACGTCCGAAAACAGCATCAAATCTGGGGGGAGGACGAGAAGATCCACTCCTCTTCGTAGGTTCTCGTCTGTCACCCACCACTGGAGGTCCGTCCGTTCCGCAGGTCCCATAGGGCTCAGGACGTCCGGGGAATCATAACCTTGATTCCACCGGGACTTGGGTCGCCACTGGAGGGATCTCATCCTGAGGCGACTGTTGGGAACTAGACGAGCCAATGATGAAAGGTGACCGAGGAGACGTAACCACGATTGGGCTGGAAGTTCTTCTCGTCTATAATCATGCCCAGGTATACCAGTCTTTGAGTGGGAAGCAGAGAGGACTTCTCGAGATTTACCATGATCCCCAGATCTTGGTAAAGTCTCAGAAGTTTATCCCGGTGTTGAAGAAGGGATGACACCGAGTCTGCAAGGATCAACCAGTCGTCCAGATAACGGAGGAGATGGATGCCGATCCTGTGTGCCCACGAAGATATTACGGTGAACAATCTGGTGAAAACCTGCGGTGCTGTGGAGAGACCAAAACACAGCACCTTGAACTGGTACTCTTTGTTGTCTAGGCTGAATCTCAAGTACTTCCTTGAAGACAGATGGACTGGGATCTGGAAGTACGCGTCCTTTAGATCCAGTGTACACATTAAGTCTTGCGGTCTCACTGCTAGTCTGACCGTGTCTGCATTCTTCATGCTGAACGGAGTTTGTATGACAAACTTGTTCAGGGCCGAGAGGTCAATGACTGGTCTCCAGCCTCCAGACGCCTTCTTTACAAGAAAGAGTCGACTGAAGAAGCCTGGGGACCCGTCGAGGACCTCTTGGAGAGCGCCCTTCTTCAACAGGGTCTGGACTTCTGCTCGAAGGGCTTGCCCCCTTGCTGATCCCATGGCATGGGAGCTCAATGACACTGGATTAGCCGTCAGGGGAGGTAGAGATGTTGTGAACGGGACGCGATATCCCTGACTGATTACGGAAATTGTCCAGGAATCGGCCCCGAGTTGCTGCTACCTGTCAGCACAACTTTGTAGGCATCCCCCCACTGGTGGACATGCAGGGGGACTGCCAATATGTTATTTTTATTAGTAAAATAAATTTTTGAATATACTTACCCGATAATCATGTAGCTGTCAACTCTGTTGCCCGACAGAATTCTATGGAGGGATACGCCAGCTATCACAATACTAGAAGGGGGTGTACTTACCAGCGCCACCTGTGGCCAGGTACTCAAGTACTTCTTGTTGACACCTCCTCAATTATTCCTCGGTCCCACTGGTTCTCTATGGGGAGGAAGGGAGGGTCAATTAAATCATGATTATCGGGTAAGTATATTCAAAAATTTATTTTACTAATAAAAATAACATTTTTCAATATTAAACTTACCCGATAATCATGTAGCTGATTCACACCCAGGGGGGTGGGTGAAAACCAGTGTACAAGATTAAAGGATAGCTAAGTATCCCATATTTCATATAACAGTTATCTCAAATAACAATGAAATAATAAGTACCTGGTAAGGAAGTCGAATTGAACCGTTACTCTGTCTCTTTTTTAAGTTCGTCTTCCTTACTGAGCGCAGCGTTCCTCTTGGAGGCTGAATCAACCCAAAGGTGCTAAAGTATACAGGGCTGCAACCCATACTAAAGGACCTCATCACAACCTTTAACCTCGGCGCTTCTCAAGAAAGAATTGACCACCCGCCAAATCAACAAGGATGTGGAAGGCTTCTTAGCCGACCGAACAACCCATAAAAAGTATTCAAGAGAAAGGTTAAAAAGTTATGGAATTATGGGAATGTAGTGGCTGAGCCCTCGCCTACTACTGCATTCGTTGTTACGAATGGACCCAGGGTGTAGCAGTACTCGTAAAGAGACTGGACATCTTTGAGATAGAATGATGCGAACACTGACTTGTTTCTCCAATAGGTTGCATCCATAACACTCTGCAGAGAACGGTTCTGTTTGAAGGCCACTGAAGTAGCCACAGCTCTCACTTCATGTGTCCTTACCTTCAGCAAAGCAAGGTCTTCTTCCTTCAGATTAGAATTTGCTTCTCTAATCAGAAGCCTGATGTAGTAAGAAACTGAGTTCTTAGACATTGGTAGAGAAGGCTTCTTGATAGCACACCATAAGGCTTCTGATTGTCCTCGTAATGGTTTTGACCTTCTTAGATAGTACTTAAGAGCTCTAACAGGGCAAAGTACTCTCTCTAGTTCGTTCCCCACCATGTTGGACAGGCTTGGGATCTCGAACGACTTAGGGCAAGGACGGGAAGGAAGCTGGTTTTAGCCAAAAAAAAAAAAAAAAAAAAAAACCGAGCCGCAAGGAACATGTAGCCGTTTCAGATGTGAAACCTATGTTCCTGCTGAAGGCGTGGATCTCACTTACTCTTTTACCTGTTGCTAAGCACACGAGGAAAAGAGTTTCTAATGTGAGGTCCTTAAAAGAGGCTGATTGGAACGGTTCAAATCCTGATGACATTAGGAACCTTAGGACCACGTCTAGATTCCAGCCTGGAGTGGACAACCGACGTTCCTTTGAGGTCTCAAAAGACCTAAGGAGGTCCTGTAGATCTTTGTTGGAGGAAAGATCCAAGCCTCTGTGGCGGAAAACCGCTGCCAACATACTTCTGTAACCCTTGATCGAAGGAGCTGATAGGGATTTTACGTTCCTTAGATGTAACAGGAAGTCAGCAATCTGGGTTACAGTGGTACTGGTTGAGGAAAACTGCATTGGCCTTGCACCAGCTTCGGAAGACTTCCCATTAAGACTGATAGACTCTGAGAGTGGATGTCGTCCTTGCTCTGGCAATCGTTCTGGCTGCCTCCTTCGAAAAGCCTCTAGTTCTTGAGAGACTTTCGATAGTCTGAAGGCAGTCAGACGAAGAGCGTGGAGATTTGGGTGTACCTTCTTTACGTGAGGTTGACGCAGAAGGTCCACTCTAGGAGGAAGAGTCCTGGGAACGTCGACCAGCCATTGCAGTACCTCGGTGAACCCTTCTCTCGCGGGTCAGAGGGGAGCAACCAACGTCAACCGTGTCCCTTTGTGAGAGGCGAACTTCTGAAGTACCCTGTTGACAATCTTGAACGGCGGGAATGCATACAGGTTGAGATGGGACCAATCCAGCAGAAAGGCATCCACGCGAACTGCTGCTGGGTCTGGAATCGGAGAACAATACAAGAGGAGCTGCTTGGTCATCGAGGTAGCGAATAGAACTATGGTTGGCTGACCCCACAGGGCCCAAAGTCTGCTGCAAACATTCTTGTGAAGGGTCCACTCTGTGGGGAAGACCTGACCCTTACGGCTGAGGCGATCTGCCATGACATTCATATCGCCCTGAATGAGCCTCGTTACCAGCGTGAGCTTTCGATCTTTGACCAAATGAGGAGGTCCCTTGCGATCTTGAACAACTTCCTCGAATGAGTCCCTCTCTGCTTGGAGATGTAAGCCAAGGCTGTGGTGTAGTCGGAGTTCACCTCCACCACCTTGTTAAGCTGGAGGGACTTGAAGTTTATCAAGGCCAGATGAACTGCCAACAACTCCTTGCAATAGATGTGAAGTGTCCTTTGCTCCTGATTCCATGTTCCCGAGCATTCCTGTCCGTCCAGTGTCGCACCCCAGCTCGTGTCCGATGCGTCCGAGAAGAGACGGTGGTCGGGGGTCTGAACAGCCAAAGGTAGACCTTCCTTGAGAAGAATGCTGTTCTTCCACCACGTTAGAGTAGACCTCATCTCTTCGGAAACAGGAACTGAGCCCGTCTCTAGCGTCATGTCCTTTATCCAGTGAGCAGCTAGATGATACTGAAGGGGGCGGAGGTGGAGTCTCCCTAACTCGATGAACAGGGCCAGCGATGAAAGTGTCCCTGTTAGACTCATCCCCTGCCTGACTAAGCATCGGTTCCTTCTCAGCATGCTCTGGATGCATTCTAGGGCTTGGAAGATCCTTGGGGCCGACGGACAAGTCCGAAAAGCTCGACTCTGAAGATCCATACCCAAGGAAACAATGGTCTGGGATGGAACTAGCTGAGACTCCTCAAAATTGACCAGGAGGCCCAGTTCCTTGGTCAGAACCATAGTCCATTTGAAAATCTCCAGACAGCGACGACTTGTGGGAGCTCTTAAAAGCCAGTCGTCTGACGGAGCCGGACACAAGATCATGATACTGCTGCACAGTCTGTAAACTGTCAATCATGGGCAAGCGAGGAAGTACAGTGACAACCCGAATCTGTCTAGACTATCTGGGTCGTACAGACAACTCCTTAACGGGTTGCTGAGGTAGCCGCACTGCGTCACAACAAGTCCCTTCTGTTGGTTGTTGAACGTCTTCCCCGTGACACATTGACTCCGTAAACAAAAAATCCTCTAACAAGGACTAAGCTTGGACTGCATGTCATGCAACACAGCTCAAGGTCTATGGGAGCAGGTGTGGTAACAGACGGGATTAGCGGCTGAAGTGGAACCATTACCTTCCCTGTAAGCATGTTATGCTTAAATAAAAGTCCATAAGAGGTTATGCAGCTAAAGGCTCCCTCCAAATGACAGAGTCCTCAAGGGAATATCAGAAGGAGGGAGAAAAGAACTTTCTCATCTACAGGGACCTTATCCTAGAAAAGCTAAGTTCTCTGAGTGAGGGTTCACTGGTGCAAAAGCAGCAGACTAGAAGGCAACGTTATGAAACTGCTTGACAGTCTAGTGAGTTGGCAACAACCCAAGATATGTTGAGAAGCATGCGGTAAGGTATGCAGAGTATGATGAATGCAGAGTATGCTGTATGCAGAGCATGCTGTATGAAGAGCATGTTGTATGCAGAGCATGCTGAATGCAGAGCATGCTGTATGCAGAGCATGTTGTATGCAGAGCATGCTGAATGCAGAGCATGCTGAATGCTGAGCATGTAGTAAGCAGAGCCTGCTGTAAGCAGAGCCTGCTGTAAGGAAAGCAGAGCGTGTGCATGGCGTTTAACATTCTCAGAAATTCCATGACCAGTGCTAGAGTGCTTTATGCATGCTTGCATGGGGTTTAAAAATCAACATAATGTTTACCTTACATTCATAACTCATGATTCATATTTTTGCCATGGTTTGAAAATGGAGGTAAGGTATGCTGAACAGCAGAGTCAGAACGAGCTGGAACAACAACAGTGGAAGGTGCAGAAAGTTCCTGTTCCTGTGGTATGAGTGGAGCGTGAAGAGACCGAGGTTGCGCAGAACAAGGTAAAGTTCCCGCAAGCAGAGGTGTCTGAGGCGCAGGATCAGGGTGCACGGGTTGAGCTCGGTGCAGCAGCTGAGGAGACTGACTCACAGGTGGAAGAGGTTGTACCTCCACCGAGAGTTGCACCACCGGTGGAGCAGCCAGGGGAGGAGGAGGAAGAGTGGAGTAATCCTCCTGATCCCAAACCAAAGGTTGCCTTAAAGAAGGCTGAGGCTGAACAACACTGGGAACAGCGAACACAGAAAGAGGTTCAACATCGTACGCCTGGCAGATGGTGCTGCGACTGGGTGCAGCGAGTGCAGGCGGGTTGAGCACAGGCTGAACGGGTGCAGGTGGAGGTGCAACACTCTCAGCCCGACACTCACGCAACAGGTCCGAAAGCTGTGCTTGCATGGACTGTAGTAGAGTCCACAACATCGTACGCCTGGCAGATGGTGCTGCGACTGGGTGCAGCGAGTGCAGGCGGGTTGAGCACAGGCTGAAAGGGTGCAGGTGGAGGTGCAACACTCTCAGCCCGACACTCACGCAACAGGTCCGAAAGCTGTGCTTGCATGGACTGTAGTAGAGTCCACAACATCGTACGCCTGGCAGATGGTGCTGCGACTGGGTGCAGCGAGTGCAGGCGGGTGCAGCACAGGCTGAACGGGTGCAGCCGGTTGGTGCACCACCGGTGCAGGCGGGTGCAGCACAGGCTGAACGGGTGCAGGCGGTTGGTGCACCACCGGTGCAGGAGGAGGAGGAGGTGCAACACTCTCAGCACGACACTCACGCATCAGGTCCGAAAGCTGTGCTTGCATGGACTGTAGTAGAGTCCACAACATCGTACGCCTGGCAGGTGGTACTGCGATCAGGTGGAGCGAGCATAGGCGGGGGAAGTGTAGGGGCACTCTCAGCCCGACAAACTGATGACTGAGGAGAGTCAGAGCTAACCCAATGACTGCATCCGGGTTGTTGAACTTTACTTCGTACGTCTGGCATAGGTCTGGACTTACGTTTAAGAGGTCTTGAGACCTGAGACCAGCGTTACTCTGCCTATATTTTCTCCTCTAAATCTCTTCTGCAGACGAGCAAAATAAGGGCTCAATCGTCTGCGGGTGGGAGTGACGGTCTCGGTAAGACACGCCCACAACCACCGAGGATACTTCTGTGCGCCGATCAAGGCCTGCCGAACCCTTTAATCCTTCGACATTGCTTCTCCCCTGGGCTTGGGAGCTTGCAAGAGGTCCCGGACTGGGAGGACGACTGGCGCGCACAAAAGTACCCTCACGCATAACACTGACATACTTTGCGCTAATCACTTATCACTTTGATTTCTGTTTGCACTTATTTCACTGAACTCGAAACTTTAAGTGGTTTGTACCTGAAACACGCAATTCTATCCTTCTCAAAAGTTAGTAATTGCGAAAACAGAATTACAATGTAACAGAAAAATCTAATGAAAGAAAATTCAGTGGCTGGAAAGAGACTAAACACTAGATCACTCTAGAAACGTTTAGTTTCTTCCCCTTAAGAGACTAGGGATAAGAGCAAAACGATAACGACGTTACTCGTACGCCTGGCAGGCTTGAGGGAAACGTTTATCCTCTTTCTCCCTCCGTCTCTATCTCTCTCTCTCTCTCTCTCTCTCTCTTGACTTAGAACCTGAGAGAAGAGCCCAATCATATATATCGTTAAAACATATTATTGTTAAAGGAAAAAACTGAAATATTTCCCAAAAAGAAAAGTTCCTTATTAGGATCAAAACCATTAAGTTAAGAAAGAATGAACAAAACGCTAGACACGGTTACTCTGTACTGCAATGTGAAACCGTGAACATTCTTTCTCTATCGTAACGATAGAGCGCAAGTTGAAACGTTCTGAACGTCAACAACTGCCGAGACAAACAAAACGTTAGTTCAACTTTGAAAAAGTACGAGACTATCAAAGAAATTCTTTCAAAAACATTAAAATAGCATAATATGTTAACAGGTAAAACCGAAATGACGGGCTCACGATAATTAACTTCGGTACCAAGAAAAGACCGCCTACTATTAGGAAGGTCGAATATAAACAAATATAAAAATTAATTTTAATAAGTTTATAATAAAAGGAAGTTAATCGAAGAGGCCTATAAGAGGCGGAGAGATATAAAATAAATCTATAACTTTTGTTAAGCAAAATTAAGAAAAAGAGTCTATACTCTCTTAGACACCAACACTTCCGTCTAAGGGAAGGGTCGGCCATTGAAAGGTGAACGAGAGTTCATACTCTCTTCGTCACCAAAATTAATCAAATTAATTCCAAAAGCTAACTAAGCTAAAATAGAAGTTTCCAGTAAAGCGACAGCCGAAATCAAAGAGAAATACTTCACCAAAGTCGTGAAAATACTCCAAGAACATAAGCGTATCCCAGAACGTCTTGTCAGAAGCACGACAGAGGAATAATTGAGGAGGTGTCAACAAGAAGTACTTGAGTACCTGGCCACAGGTGGCGCTGGTAAGTACACCCCCTTCTAGTATTGTGATAGCTGGCGTATCCCTCCATAGAATTCTGTCGGGCAACAGAGTTGACAGCTACATGATTATCGGGTAAGTTTAATATTGAAAACCTAGCGTTTGCGGCCTCGGCTGCTCCCTCTAGGATTCTTACCTCCTCTGGAGGACTTTTTGCCTTTCCTATCCTTGACAGGAAAGGGCTTAGACACCACTGTCTTCGCTGCTGCCATCGATTTCATGGTCTTGGTTGGATGGGACCGCTGGGGTGCTGGAGGCTTATAGGGCTTAGATGTCAAAGCCCTATGAAGGAGGGGGTCTTGGTGGGACTTCCTCCACCTCTCAGCGGCCTGTTCCACATCCTTAGGCTCAAACAGGTTCGTTCCTTCTAAGGAAGAATGCCTGAGCCTATTGATCTTGGTGCTAGGGACCTTCTGATGGAACCTCTCAGCAACCGCATCCCGACGTTTCAGGATGGTGTTTGCCCACAAGTTCGAGACTTGGTGGGCCAGAAACTCAATCGTGCGAGTGCCTGAGAGGAGGAACGTCTCCATAGCTTTCCTGGTATGTTCTTTGGAGAAATCCTCAGAGCGTATCAGAATATCTAAGGTCCCTAACCAGATGTCAACGTGGCTTGCACAGCACACTTCGCAACCTTCTCCTGGTTAAGGATCTCGGTTGCCGAGAATGAGACCTGCCGGTTGGAGTGTCTCTACTTCAAAATCTCGAAGTACCTCCTTTGCTGTACGCGAGGAGGTGGGAGAAGCTTGTTGCCGGCATTGGAACGGTTGGAGGAGGACAACTCGGAGAGCTGAACAGCTATCTTGTCCCTGGTACTCTTAACCCCCTGAGACCAGGGCAGAGCCGCACTGGCCTTGGAAGGTTTTTGAGTGCCAAATACGCGGTCCAAAACCGTGTCCTTACCCTCTCGAGGAGGGATCTCTGGGTCGGCAAACCCATTGAGAGCCCTCAGAGTCAAAACTTTCCCAAATGCATGCTCTGACACTTGTAGTTCTCTTCCTGACGTCGGACTTGCAGCGAAGTCTTCTGCCCCCAAAAACCTCTTCTTGGGGAGATTCGTGGACGTTCTCTGAGTGGCTAGTTGGCTCCGTCCTAGGTCATGTAAATGACTTTGGTACTGGCTTCGAGTCCTTCGACTCCTTCCTGGGAAGGATGATGGACTCCAACATAGACGGTGGCAAATTCTTTTCAGCCCCTACCCGGGAAGACTTCTCAGGGCGAGGTGGGGTTTCCCCCACTGGTGCGATGGGGGAACGTCTCACCTCACGTGATTCCCCTGAGGACGGGAAGTACTCGTCCGACAGGGAAGGAGAAAAAGTCTGGGGGGGTGAAGGAACCTGCCTGGAAGTCTTGCGTGGAGTCAACTTAGCTCTCGGAGAAGCTACCACGTCCAGAACTCCTCTTTTTCTCTTCAGAGGAGTAGAAACAGCCAAGGATCTGTGACCTAATTCAGAGAGAACAGGCTTGAAAGCCTGCGTAACCGCTCTGATTAGAGCACCGAACCATGGCTGTTGGCTGACAGTCGCGATATCAGACACTCCCTCTGGAGGGACAGGGATCGACAGATCCCTGGGAGGAGTTCCCAAAGGTGGGTTCGCCTGAAAAGAAAAAGGGATCCTGGACCTTTCTGGATGTTTCCCTTCCGCCGCAATGCGCGCTGTTATGCGTTTGCGGGAAGGGGAATGCGGCAATAGCGACCTTGCCGTACGTTGTCCCGCAGCCTCGTACGCGGGAGGGTATTGACAGTCACGCGGGGGCGCGTAATGGTGCTCGTGCGAAAAAGAAGAACCGGGGTCGCACGCGGGAGACTGCTGATGCGCGTGCGTGCGGGCGATTGCGAGGGCCCGCAGGAGAATGATGGCGCGTAAGAGCGTGCGTGGGAGACTGTAGGCGCAGGCGAAAGTTCGCACGCGCATGGGCGCGCCGGATCAGGGCGTTGAACACGCGGTAGCCCGGGCGAGGGTTCGCGCGCCCCAGCAGATGTCGTAGGGCGCGGGCGCGCATCTTGTGGGCGGGCGTCAGCATGGTAGCGTGCAACAGCAGGAGAGAATGGGCGCGTAACCTCGTGGGCGAGAGTAGGAGAATGCGCGTGTCGGCGCGATGGCGAGCGCTGGCGCGCTGGAGACAGCTGTTGGCACGTTGGTGAGCGCTGGCACGTAGAAGTCACCTTAGACTTCCCAACAGCGCCCAGATCCGAAGATCGTGGACGCGCAGGAGAGATGATCGCTGTGCGTGGGCGCTGGCGCGCGGAAGAGCGCTGGCGCACGGGAGTGCAGTGGCGCGCAGGAGATCACTGTCGTACAAGAGGCTGGCGTGCAAGAGAGCACTGACGTGCAGGAGAGCACTGTCGTGCAGGAGAGCACTGGCGTGTTGGAGAGCGCTGACACGTAGGAGGTTGCTGGTGCCCAGGAGGTAGCTGGTGTGCAGGAGGTTGATGGCGCGCAGTAGCGTGCTGACGCGCAGGTGAGCGTGGGCGCGCTGGCTCAGGCAAAGCCTGGCGCGCAGGAGAACGTTGGCGCGTATGCCTATCATCGGCATGGCGCGTAAGGGTAGTATGCGCGTAATGGAGCATACTCCCTTGATGCCCCGTATTAGGGTTCAATGCCTGACGAGCATGAAAGTCAGGATTTGTTGTTGGCGCGTAGCGCGTATCAGCCCTTAGGAACGGAGACGGCAGGTCGGCAGGTCTGACGGGTGGAAGGTCGACGTGTCTTTTAAAAGGACGACCTTCCACCGAAGGGGATCACGAACGATCCGCTGAGAGGTCCAGGACCAGAGCAGGAACAGTCGGTGATCGCTGAAGAGGCTCCTCTGCGGTGGACTGCAACGAAGATGACGAACCAAAGAAGCGCCTCCTCACCGCAGGTGAAGGAAGGCCTCTCTGGCGAAGAGGAAAGCGAGCTTTGCGGCGGATGCGCCCTCTGGGGGCCGTTGGATCAGCAAGTTGACCTTCTACAGTCCTCCGAAGAGGAGTCTCTGTAAGTGAACTCCCCCGAGGGAGAGAAACACCAGCAGGAGAGACTGTTGGACATAGTTTCTCCCTCGTAGGTTGAGCAGGAACGGGAGAAACTAAGCCTTCAGCTACTGCGGGATTTGAAGAATCAGAGGTATTAGGAGATACCGCATTGGATACCTCTGACACCACAACGTCGACAAGAGACAGAGGATCAACCTCTGACAAAGTCGGCGATTGCTTGACAGCGGCACCCAATCGGATGTAGTCAAGTAATGCTTCCTTGGAGGGCGAACCCTCGAGCACCAAGGAAGACCAAAGCTGCAAAAGATGGGTTAGTGACACATCTTCCCCCGGGGGGAGAGGTGGAGCTGCCTCGCTAGGGGAGGCAACGCCATCTCTCGAACCCCGAGCTTGGAAAACAGTACAATGGTCTACGCTAACACTCGCCGGTCTCTCAAAAGAGACCGACCGAGTGGGAGCTTCGGAGGAGGTTTGAACAATGGAAGAAAAGTCCTTGGGTTTTTCTCCTTTCAAAGAACCCTTCGAAGGAGAAATATCCCGCCTGGACTTCTGCTTACATCGCCAAGAAAACCTCTCCCACTGGGAGTTAGACCACTCCCTACACTCACCACACTCGTTATCACTATCACACCGTTGACCTCTACAGTAAGGGCAAAGGGTGTGAGGGTCTGTCTCGACTGCCGACATGAATGTTCCGCAGGGGCGGTCGAGTAATCCAGGGCAGGTGCGCATAATCGCAGAGGCCAACTTCACACACAAACATGTCACGAAGAAAAAGCAAAAAAAGCATTAATGGCTGCCAATGGGCGATGAGGATGAAAGCAGACACGTCCGACTACCATCCAAGCCGAGAGCAAAGTGACCTCAAGCACAGGTGTGTGTGAGTGGGAGGGTGTAGCAAGCTACCCTCCCCTACACCCCCTAACTAGCAGTGTGGGTAGTAAACCCTTGTTAAATTTTAATGGCTCGTCATTTCAGCTACGCCGAAAGTACTACCCCTATTAAACAGCGTGGTTTGTATTTCAGTTACAGAACAAACATCAACTATAAGAAAAATTAAAATTGTATTCACTTTAGTTGCTGGATATTCACAGCATTTAATCAAATTCCTCAGTCTACTCAGTAATTATCCATACTTTAGGATGAGCCTTGGCAAGCATGCTTGAAAACATGCCTTTCATAGGCTACATATAATGGATAAATAAATGAAACGAGAAAGATGTTCCCTCCAAGAGGAGGAACATGCCTAGGACTTTGCTAGCCTACCACCCCTAGAGGAGAAGCAACGTCTTCGGCGTCGGCCACGAGAGACCAAAGACGGACCGACAGGTAGCAGCACCTGCGACAACCTGAAGGTTCAAAAGGGCGTCGCCTACCGCAGGGGGAGGAGAAAGCCCCAGAAGAAGAGGGGTCAGAAACTCCTCCTCCCGATGGACCACCAAAGGAGAAAGTCAAGCAGGATCCTCCGGAGAAGGAGTATGCTCTGACACAAAGCTGATCACAAGTTTTCTCTCGCGAACGAGAGAAAGGTTTTCCTGAAGGAGGACATTGCCTAGGACTAGCTTTCTCCCAGCACTATTGGAAAAAGCATAGGCGTATGACACGTTGGTCACTGAACAATCTCTTTCGCGGACGAAAGAAGTGACCTTGCCTTGGACTTCACTTTTCCCTAGCCCAGGCAGGAGAAGCACAGTCTTCGGCGATGAAAAAGTAACAGCTGATCTTAGTCGAGCTGTCAACAATTCTCCCCGAGGAAGGAAGGTTTCTAAACAACTGATGAAGAGAAGCTCTCCCTCGGAAGGGAAAGCAGCCCAACACCCGGGGAGGTTAACTCTCCCTCAGAAGGAAAAGTTCTCCAACCCCTGGAGACAAACCTCCTGGCAGTGCTCTCTGCTTCCCTTCCACAAGCCTTGTTCAAGTTGAAGGTTGGTATCGATGCTACCACGTAACCAGCAAGCAGCTCACGAGCTGCCCCAGGTAGCGCAAGACTGTGACTGGAGCAGCCGAATCCATTAGAACAAACTGAAGTGCTTTCTATGTCGGCTGCTTTAGCCGAACAAAGAAGAACGGCATCGTCATCTGAGGAAAAACAAAGGTTATGATGAATTACAATTCATAAATCCGCTGCTAAAAAGACTACTCCGGGGAACACTCAACCCTCGTTTAAAAGGGAATTGCCTGAGAGTAAGCAGACCAAGTAAGACTAAGCACTTCCTCTGCTCGCCAAGAAAGGCCGTTGGCCCATCGCCGGTAAGGAGGAGAGTGGAGTTGAGAGCTGTAAAAGTCAAATTACAAGCAGTTGTTAAATTTAACTTGAAAACTGAAGAAACCAATTAACCTGCACAGAAGAAAGGTGTACCCCCGCCGAATATCTGCCGGCCATCCACGTAAGAGGGAGAGCGGCATAGTAAGGGAGTGGTAGTATCAGCACAATGACGACTCACTTGCGGCGGAAACCGCCGTGTTACGCTGTCACACAAACAGCAACTGTAATAAAAGTTACATATATATAACAACATACAAAATGTTTTCATCTAAATAAAATGAATAAGAAAAACAGAATTAATTGTTTAAAAAAAAAAAAAAGGCAAGTCTTTGCGGGAGAGAGCGGCAGTATGACCATCCTCTACTGAGCCAGAAAGAAAAAGTGGTTGCTCAATCAAGGTGTGTGTGAATGACGGGGGTAGAGTGTGGTACTCCCACTCCCACCTGCTAACTAGCGGTTAGGGTAGTTATCCCTCACTCAAGTGTCTTGTCTTTCAGCTTCGCCGAAAGTAATACCTATAAATAGCGAAGGGTTTGTACTTGTGCAGGAACAAAAAAAAGACTAAAGAGGAAAGTTTGGAAACCCTAGCATATGTCTGTATGGCTCGGCAATCGAGGTCAAAGTGGCTACTCAGTGAGCCCAACAACAACTACCGACACCTCATTAATGTATAACTTTCAAAATCCGAGTGTCCAGCTTCGCTGATATCATACGCCTATTAAAGGATAAAGGATTATATCCTGTGTAGAAACAAATTTATGGTTAATGTAATTGGCATTTAAATAAAGTATAATTACGTGTAATTTATATCAGCTTCCGCTTATGGTCTTTGCTTCGACGTGGCTCGATTCACTCGCAAATACTGTAGACAGTACAGTACTGTACGTACTTGCTCCTCTGTTTGGGCAGGCGGTACATAAATGTGCTGTTAATGCCAACAATGTGGGTCATCATTTTGGTGATATTTTTCACTTTCACATGACCAGCGAAAGCTATATAGCAAGCAGAGGGTTTTGAAATAAATTGTATTCTCTGTCCACTTTGGAAACAGTGTTTTTTGGACACAGTGTTTTTGTGAAAGTAGTCAGGCTGGTATTGAAGCAGAGGGGACAAAAATGGCTGTTGTAAAACTACATATGGGAACTTGTGCATAAACACTAAGAAGCTGTAAAATGGTTAAAAACCCAACTAATATTTGTCATACCGGTATACAAAACAGAACAGCTGCCAAAAGCAATTGCACCCTCTGTCTCCCAAAAGTAAAAAATGGACTTGGACATGGATAGTGTTCACATTTTAGCCGATGGGTACGTAAGTTTTTATGGCCAAGCCGCCACAAGTCATGTAGAGAAAATGCTAAAATAAACAGCACTTGTCTTTTATTATTAGGAATTTCAGCTACACTAGAAACCAAAGCTTCATATATTAACCGTTATATTTATATGGGGGGTACAAAAACAAAAAATCTGAAGTCATGGTCACAAAAAACACAAGATTGTAAGAATATATAGTTCACATAACCAAAATAAAGGGTTCTATAATAGTTTATTACAGGGTAATGTAACCTAGGGAAAAAACTACTATTTTCTATAGAATAGGGTCCGTTCTCTACGAAAATGACACTCGTTCCTGTCGGAAATGAATAGTTTCAGAAATATATATATAGTATATGTTATTGTAACATTGCTAATGTTAGCGAAGCGAGCCAGTGGCGGAACAATAACCATTATATTTAGCATTGCTAATGTTAGTGTGCGCAGCTCAACATAACCGCTTGGCAGTACCTACGAGCTTGATGTCTTTGTTTTCTGGAGAGCAAAGTGGGCCACGGCTGAACAAGTCATTATATTTAAAAATTTTAACAGAAAATATATGTAAATAACGTGACTTAACCGGTTTTTACTTTCTTCTCAACCGCAACAACAACAACCAGTTCGGCTACTTGAAGTTAGTCGGATTGATTGTTCTGTTAGTTTTCGGTTGAAATAAAGGTCAAATTCGGTTAATTCACGTTATTTGCTACATGAAAACAAATAATTTTCTGTTCGAAATGAGAATCTGTAATATAGTACAATTTCACCAAAATCTGAAGTCTTGGTCACAAAAACAAAAAATCTGAAGTCATGTCACAACAACACAAGATTGGAAAACCATGTAGTTCACATAACCAAAATAAAGTATCATATATCAACAGTAGTGATTTGACACTTACTAAACACCTGGTCTGGAGATTACACAAGTGCCACTAGCCAACACAACCTAACAGATTAACGTTTAGTGAATACTAAATTTTTAACAACTAGTATAGTCAATTGAAAAAATGGTACAAAGAGCCATAATAAAGTACAACACAATAGGGCAAATAGTAATTCAGACATCAAACCTTAAAATGGTAGCTTGTTCACACTACCTCAGAGTGAGGCATCATCCAGCAAGTTTATCTACAATTCTACAACTTGGATCACATTATTTTCATATTGGTTACCTGGATATTCTTACCTTACGTCTAAAATATTATCTAAAACGAGTAAATAAGCGTAAATAACTTGAAAAAACGGAGGATTTTGAGCTTGATCACCAGGGCAAAATCTTTTCGCCAACAAACGTTGGAATTTTGGAAACATGCAATGACCGTGAAATGATGTCCTAAAGCATAAGATGAGCTACCGGCAAACTATTATTTTTTTAAACATCACCATTTAATCCGCCATCTTTGAACGTGACTTCAAGGTTTTAAAATTCTAAAGATAAATTTTTCCAAGGCGCATATGATTGAAACACTTCTACGGAAAAATTAAAAGGGAAAGGCTGTTAAGCATTCATTGAATGCCCATACGATGACAGATAATATATAGCAATCAATTATATTGAATGTCCGAAATGTTTTAAAAGGTCTTATATATATATATATATATATATATATATATATATATATATATATATATATATATATATATATATATATATATATATATATATATATATATATATATATATATATATATATATATATATATATATAATCATGTATACCTAGTTCACTGCAGGACAACGTCCTTAGACATGTCCTTCCACTCCAGTTTGTTCATGGTCTTTCTACACCTGCAATTTTTCTTAGCTTGTCAATCCATAATTTCCTCTTCCTTCTAGATTTTTTTTTAGCAATCTTTAAGGACCCATCATGTTATTCTTAATGTCTATTTTTTATTTGCTGTTCTCAATATATGCCCTGTCCATGTCAATTTCTTTTTCTTACATGTTGTTAGAATATCCTCTACTTTAGTTAGCTCTCGTATAAATGTCGCTTGTTTGCTATCTCTTAGTGTTATTCCCATCATTATTCTTTCCAAAGCTCTTTGAGTTGTATCTAAATTATGTTCTAGGGCTTTATAAAGGCTCCAAGATTCTCCATCTCGCGCTTATCCTTCTCTTAATTTCAGTCTTGAGTTCTAGGGAAACACTTACTGTTTGTACTCCTAAGTAGCCTAGGCCTACGTATATTCAGTAACAATCTCTGGAGATTTGTCCATAACCCTTATTTGTTGTCTGCATGTTCATTGAACATTATTTTAGTTATAATCATATTTAGTTTTTCTCCTGCATTTCTGCTTTCTCTATTCAAATTTCCTATCATATTTTGTAATTTCCACCATGATTCACTAAACAAAACTAGGCCTATACTATCTGCAAATCTTAATTTGTTAAGGTAATCCCCATTAATTTTAATTCCTATATTTTCCCAATCTAAATATAGCTGCAGGTATGTATTTTTAAAGAAATGTTTTAATAGGCTTTCGAAATTGCTCACTCCGCAAAATAAGTTTGCGGGCACTCTATTACATAATAGATATATGCAAAGCTTCTAAGCCTTTAGCTTGAAAAGCTAAAGGCAAAAATTTTCACAAAATCAAAACGAACTAAATTGCCTATCTTAAATGTATGAATTGATCTACTTGTATTAACTAAAGTCAGGAGCTTATCCTACGAAATAAAGGAATCGAATACAGAATAAATGTATAACATCTGAATAGAAAAAAAATAATAATAAAGTAGTTGATCAACGCTTCATTTTCTGTTACATGTCACAGAGATGGAAGAAAATGAAATCTTAGTGTGCTATAAATTACTAAGGAGGACTTCACTAATATTCCCCATCCCCCATTTCTCTCTGGGCCCCTCTTTGTGGTATGTTTATGTATGTATGTATGTATGTATGTATGTATATATATATATATATATATATATATATATATATATATATATATATATATATATATATATATATATATATATATATATATATATATATATATGTGTGTGTTTATTACAGTTTCCTTATAAATTAGGATATCGATTGTTTTCTTTATTTTTAAATGTTTGCTTTTTTAAGATTATCCAATTAACTGCAATTTTGGAGCCCATAAGTCCTTCTAAAAAGTACGTGTCAGTAGTTGACTGTCATGGATTCCGTTGTGCGGACGTGCAGTGGTTGTTGCTCCTCATATTTTGAGGTTATTAGCCTGTTTTATGTGTCACCAACATTCAACATCTGATTCTGTTTAAGGTAAGTGAACTAGTTAAACAAAATGTTATGAAAATATTTTCTGATTACGCTTTTAAGTTTGTATGGTTGATAATCAATGCCGGGGCTAATGCGCGTAGTGAAACATGGCCCGCTTGCCAGAACATAGGAGCAATGAGATCATGTTTAATCGTGAGTGAAGTGAGAATAAGACAGAGCAAAAAAAAACAAAGCAAAAAAATAAAAGAAAAAATAGTTCAATGAAGTCACGAAGTATTCGTAAAATAATACAGACTGCTAGGCCTACAAATGACTAGACTCTATAGAAAACGGGATGGAAATCCCGTTTTCTATGCGGCCCGGAAGCGTGGCCAGCGAGTCTGGTAATGATAATAATGTCTGTTGGATAAAAGATGTTTACATACAAAAAAGACTCAGTCCAAGCCCATGTGGGAGCAGAGCTCTTCGAGCAATAATACAACTAAAATAATATGTGTTTTGATCGTGTTTTATTACTATTACTCAATTTTGATTGCTTTAACATTTTTTTTATTACGGTGATTGGTGTGTTTAGGCTAGACAGCTTCTCTTATTTTACCATTTTTCTGTGCTCTCCCACCCAAAAATCCCGATTCCCTACTGTAGAACCTAAGGCTAAATTCTTTTAATTAAGGACATAAATAAACTACAAGAGAAGTAATGAATACAAAATATCTCAAGGTTGGTAACAACGTTAAAATATATCTGTCATATATAAACTATGAAAAGAAGATTTATGTCAGCATGTTCAACATAAAAACATTCGTTGCCAGTTTGAACTTGTGAAGTTCCACCGATTCAACTGCCTAGTTGGTTTGGAAGATCCTTTCCCAATCTGACTTCTTCTTTGTCTGCATCCTTTCCCACTTCTATGTGGGGTCGATGTTTCTGGTCAGCTTTCTCCATCTACCTCTGTCCCACACTTCATCACCGGTTAATCCCTTTGATCGAAGGTCATCCTTGATACAGTCCATCCACCTTCGCTTTGGTCTCCCTCTCCTTCTTGTTCCCTGTACCTCCATTTCCATCACTCTCCTCCCAATATACTGATCATCTCTCCTCATGACCATACCACCTCAATCTATTTTCTTGGATCTTATTTGATAGTTTTCTAACTCCTGTGGTACACCTAATTACTTCATTCTGTATCTTATCTCTTCTTGTCACCCCAGCTGGATTAAAATTTCTATAGAATATTGTGTATTACTGAACCTTATTTGCAGGTCTGACTTTTAGAATTAACTGCATAGTGAGTAGCCTACTACGTAGGCCTACAGAATGGATATGAAGTTGAACCCTAACAAAAAAAAAAAAAATGTATTCTAAGTAGGTAAAAGACAGTAGCTCCTCAATATTTAGATCTGCAGTGACACTGTCCTTTTAACTGTATACAACTCATTTAAGTTTCTAGCTGTGATTTTTTTTATTGAAATTTTATTTCTAAACACATTTGGTCTGTTTCTCTTTCAGTTGCTCAGAAAATACCCTTTGCCTATCGGGTCTTTCAAGTTTTTTTTTTCTTCTTTTTTTGACTACACATACACCGAATAGTCTGGCCTATTCTTTACAGATTCTCCTGTCCTCATACACCTGTTAACACTGAGATTACCAAACAATTGTTCTTCACCCAAGGGGTTAACTACTGCACTGTAATAGTCCAGTGGCTATTTTCATCTTGGTAAGGGTAGGAGAGACTCTTTAGCTATGGTAAGCAGCTCTTCTAGAAGGACACTCCAAAATCAAACCATTGTTCTCTAGTCTTGGGTTAGAATTCTCTTGCTTGAGGGTACACTTGGGCACAATATTCTATCTCATTTATCTTTCTCTTGTTAAGGTTTTCATAGTTTATATAGGAAATATTTAAATGTTACTGTTCTTAAAATATTTTATTTTTCCTTGTTCTCTTTCCTCACTGGGCTATTTTCCCTGTTGGGGCCCCTGGGCATCATGCTTTTCCAACTAGGGTTGTAGCTTAGCTAGTAATGATAATGAAATGTTCCAACTCTTTGTCTTTGTTTCGAGTTTATTCTTATGTTTGATCTTCAGCTGCTGACTCTATTCTTAATTTGTTGGACAAAAATTTGCAGTCCATCGAAAATCTTACTCGGGATCTGGATATTAATCTCTAACACAGCTATTCAGTCAGTTATGTGTACATGTTGCCTGAATTTTTCATAATTCTGATCAACTTTTGTAGTCAGTTTCCACTGTACCATCCTGTACGTAGTGCTAGCTATGCAGTTAATTCAAAGTCATGTAGTCTCCATCATAAGGTTCAATATTTCATAATTATGGTAAGCAGCTCTTCTAGGAGAAGGACACTCCAAAATCAAACCATTGTTCTCTATTCTTGGGTAGTGCCATAGCCTCTGTACCATGGTCTAACACTGCCTTGGATTAGAGTTCTCTTGCTTGAGGGTACACTTGAGCACACTTTTCTATCTAGTTTCCCTTCCTCTTGTTCTGTTAAAGTTTTTTATAGTTTAAATAGGAAATATTTATTTTAATATTGTAACTATTCCTAAAATATTTTATTTTTCCTTATCTCCTTTCCTCACTGGGCTATTTTCCCTGTTGGGGCCCCTGGGCTTACAGCATCCTGCTTTTCCAACTAGGGTTATAGCTTAGCATTTAATAATAATAATAATATAACAAAAGTATTATTCCACCTGTTACTAGATTGAAGAACGATCATTCTAATCTAGCAGCTGAATTGGTGGAACTTCATTAATTCAAACTTGTTGCAAATGCATTTTCGTTTAACAGATTAAGGTGTACATGTCTATAATGGTCAGCCTATTTCAACACTGTTACCTGTTAATTATTACTTACTTCACTGTTTGAGCATCCAGAGTTTCCAATTAGGGTTTATTATTATTATCATTATTAATTGCTAAGCTACAACCCTAATTGGAAAAGCAGAATGCTATAAGCCCGAGGGCTCCAACAATCGCAGTGAGGAAAGGAAACAGGGACAAATAAAATATTTCAAGAACAGTAACATTAAAATGAATATATAATATATAAACTTTAAAAAACTAACAAATTAAGAGGAAGAGAAATAAGATAGAATAGTGTACCCTCAAGCAAGAGAACCCAAGACAGTGGAAGACAATGGTCCAGAGGCTATGGCATTACCCAAGACTAGACAACAAAGGTTTGATTTTAGTGTCCTAGAAAAGCTGCTTGCCATAGCTAAAGTCCCTTCTACCCTTACCAAGAGTTAAGTCCCCACTGAACAATTACAGTGCAGTAACCCTTTGGGTGAAGAATTTTGTTTATGTGTTGTTGGGTGTGAGGACAGAGAATATGTAAAGTGTGTAGGCAAAGGGAAAATGAACTGTAACCAGAGAGAAGGATCCAATGTAGTGCTGTCTGGCAAGGCCAAGGGTAGTCTTTCCCGGTACCTTAGGAATTGGTGTTTTATTCCAGTTAAGTTCTAATAAACTTCTTGTCAATATCCAAACCTTTGTCACTAGTAAAACAATGGTTTGTTTTTCCTAAGCAAGCAGTTCTTAAACCACACCCAACTTTTAAGGTACTCTTTCAACATAAAAAAAAAAAAAAAAATGGTTTATGTAATAACTTAATCTGTGGGGGATAGATACGTAACAATAAAGGATTCCTATTTAAAATGTATTGTAAACCTTTATTCATTAAAAAATATATTGACAGATGTTAAGCAATTTACACAAAAAAACAAAGAATTTGGGTACTCTTTCATGAGCAACAATATTGTCACAAAACTTCAGTACATTTGTTCGTCAAAATATCCAACCCAACATTTTGGAATCCCCACTTTATTTGAAAAGCCTAAAATCCTTCTACCTTAATTTACAGCCATGAGCACATTGCTTAAAAACTGCATTTCCAAACTTCATAAGCAGTAAATGGAAGTACAATGAAAAACTATAAAATATTCATATAAAATTTATTTATACAAAACAGTACAGGAAGGCAAAAACGATCACAGTAGACGGAATGTCTTATTAGAAGACAAGTTTACTTTATTGAAAACTTTGTGACATGGCTAATTGAAACGCCAATTCTTCCATGCATTAAAAAAAATGACCATGGATACATAGCAATATGTACTGAAAAACAATTGAAAATAAAATACTCTTTTACTCGAGAAACTTTACAATTACCCTAGAAATACTAGATACAACTACTATCACAAAATATAAGGCACATATATTCAGATTTTATTAATGTATATAAAACAAAAGGAGTTGGCAGCAGAGACCAAAATAATGAAGTTTGTTAAAGGATAAGGTTATTTTTTACTTTAGTTAACTGCAAAAAGGGTATAAATTAAATTGACACCTATACACAGTACATCTTAGTTGCTTTTCTAAAAAATAACAGCTGCAAGATGTCAAAAAAAGGGTAAAATAAAAAAGGAAAGCAAAGTAAATACATAGATAAATATACCTATACAATTGCCGACTAATTCTCCGTAGATATGAGCACTGCACGAGTACAACCCCATGCAAAGACTAGAACCACTTCACAGCAGGACTTTAGCATTCGACCACCAGGGGAAGAATGCAAAGAAGTCCAGACTATATATAAAATAAAACAAAAATGATTACATGACTAATCATTACTCGAGTCAGAAATCACTGGTGCTCAGACTTCTGTTCACCTTTTTCCCTATTAGTCTGGAATTTCTAGTGGTAGGTCCTGATCTTTGGGAGGGAAACTGAGGAACACCGACAGGAGCTGGTGCAATTCCTGCCAGCACTCCCGATGCTACAGCAGCTATTGTTGAAGCTACTCCCGGAGTTAGACTTTGCAAACACTTGGCTGCTTCTTTCAACTGTCGCGATAAAATCTCATTCTTCAGCCGCTCTGCGTTGAGCTCACGACGCAATTCTGTGCGTGACATGCTTGTGGGAGGGCACAATGCAGGATGATTAACCAGCTGGGCAGCTGTGGGACGAGCAGCTGGATCGGCATTGACCATGTGTTTCAGCAACTTTTGAAATTCCATGGAATACCCAGGAATGTGCTCCAATTCACCATTACGAATATTATGCCATTCTTCTCCATTGAGGGGCAGTGGTTTTCCCCTCGCAGCTTCGTACATGGTGAGTCCCAGGGCAAAAATATCTGCCTTTTGTAAATGACTGAAGTCGTCCTGTAATATTTCCCGAGGAAGATACCTGCAATCTCCTTCTTCCACTTGAGGATTCAAGATTGATGTTACATGACCCAGGTCACCTGCAATTAAAGAGAAAATATTACTAAAAATATTCATAAATAAATATATACCTAACAATATTAGAACCTATTTTCTTTGTGCCAAAAGCCACCAAAACACCTTACACGAGGAGGGAAAGAAAAGACAGCTATATAGTACTACAATCAATGCAAGTACAGTATCTGTGAAAAGTAAAGACCCAAGATTTATAGGAAACTATACCAATACATGCGTAACTGCTAAACAGCCAAATATTATTGACTGTTTAGGCATATTATATAATGTGCATCTCACTGACACTGTAATTCTCTTTCTTCATATCCTTCCATTGAACCATGTACTAATTTTGTTGGAAACTTTATAAAATGTAATAAATCAATATAATTTCATATCTAATAATTTTGTTATGTAAATTGGACTTCCAGATTTGTCACTTGAGGAATAGATATGTTATCCAAGGATAACTTTACATGAAACAAAAACTGTTCTAATTGAATTGCATTACTTCACTTAGTAGAACTTGGTAATTTGAAGGTATTCAGTACATATCGCAAAACATTTTTTGACTGTCAGGTACTATTCCTGTTATTTTGATGGCTCTTCTTAAAATATTTAGATATACATACACACAAACACAACCCTCGGTGCTATTATAGTATGCTATCTACCTTCGAATTTCTACTATAGTACGGTATCTACCATAAAGTATGTTATCTACCGTCAATGTTAATCCTCCTGTTTGATGAGGATTATCAAACAGATTACTTACCACCAGTATGTTATCCTCATTGGACTTTAATGATAGTTTAATAATATTTATTGGCAGGACAACATTGGTGTATAATTATAAGCAGTTTATAGGTTAGGTTAGGTTATCAAGTCGGTAGTGATCCTCCTTATTAGAGGCAGATTAGCAAGTAGACCGTATCCTTAGGGACTGATGGTAGGTATCATACTATAGTCAGAAAGGGGTGTTAGATAGCAAAATCGGCAGTAGATAGCATACTATAATAGCACCCAACCCTCCCTACAGGTTATTTCTATTCCCTTCCCCTTACCCCAGGGATGGGGATTGCTAAGTGTGCCCAAAATTAAATATGTACTTGACCTTTATGAAGAGATACATTCAATACCTTGTATCTTTTATTCCCAAACTAATTTACGTTAGAATTGATGTTAATAACACAATGTCAAGGCTAGACTATACTGTACTGCAATGTATGACTCCTGTTTGTTCCTTTTGAACCTAAATAAATTACAGGACAAACGTTCCTTTGAGGAATCAGATAAAATTAAAATGCTTAGATCATCAAAAGCAAGATAGTCTAAAGAATCTATTAAAAATAAAAATACAACTACTGTACAAAATGAACAACAACAAAATTGCTTTCAAACAATAACTTACCAATTTTGTAAGTGACTTCTTCGATGTCCTCCACCTGTTCATCTTCAAAACCATCATCGGCTGAATCTTCTCCGGGTAACTTGACTTTTTGTTCTCTAGATATGAAAATGTTGGCAGACTTAATGTCCATATGAACAAGCTGTTGGGAGTGAATGTACCTGTTGAAAAACAAATCAAGACCGGATTAGAAATAGAATTTTAACAAATGTCTGCAATTAAATCTATAAACCAAATGGAACTGTGGATAAATACTGTAACATCACGTCATTTCTGGCTATAGTTTAAACAGGAAATATTTATCTTAATGTTACTCTTCCTAAAATATTTTAGTTTTCCTTATTTCCTTTCCTCACTGGGTTTTTTTCCCTGCTGGGTCCCCTGGGCTTATAGCATCCTGCTTTTCCTACTAGGGTTGTAGATGAGCAAATAATAATAATATGGCTACTGTACTGTAATGTTACTTTTCTTAAAATACTGTATTTCATATTGTTCATTATTTCTCTTGTATTTACTTATTTTCTTCCCTCACTGGGATATTTTTCCCTCTGTTGGGGTCCTTGTTCTTAAATAATAATAATATGGCTACTTTACTGTAAGGTTACTTTTCTTAAAATATTTCATTTTGTTCATTATCTCTCTTGTATTTACTTATTTTTTTCCCTCACTGGGCTATTTTTTTCCCCTGTTGGGGGTCCTTGGGCTTATAGCATCTTGTTTTTCCAACTAGGGTTGTAGCTTAGCTAGCAATAATAATCATAAAAAGGATTAAACAATTAATCAATACTTACTTCAAACCCTTCGCTGTGTGAAGTAAAACTTGTTTGATAAAATTTTCATTGAGTCTTCGACCAGTTCTTCTACAGTTCTCGACCACATCGGCTAAGGAGCCTCCATTACAATACTCATTTTGGATGATCATGTGATCGTTTTCTGCCCACGCTGAGTAGTACCTAACGACATGGGGGTGTTTACCCAGGACAGCATGTGCGTATACTTCATTTAGTGCTATTCTCCTGGAAAAGAAAACAAAATATCAATACTAGCCTTAGAAAGTCTGTTGCTAAGGAATACAATTAGCAATACTAGCCTTAGAAAGTCTGTTGCTAAGGAATACAATTAGCAATACTAGCCTTAGAAAGTCAGTCAAGTAAAAATGTCAATACTAGCCTTAGAAAGTTTTTAAAAAGTAAATATATCAATATTAGCCCTAAAAAGTCAGTTGTTAAGTACAAATATCAATATTAGTCTTAAAAAGTCTGTTTTCAAGGAGTCCAATAATCAATACTAGCCGTAAAAAGTCTGTTGCTAAGTACAAATATTAATACTAGATTTAAAAAGTCAGTTAAGTACAAATATCAATACTAGCCTTAAAAATCTGTTGTTTAGTACAATTATCAATACTAGCCTTAGTCAGTCAAGTACAGTTGTCAACACTAGCCTTAGAGTGTCTGTTAAGGAGTACAATTACCAATACTAGTCTTAGAAAGTCTGTTGTTAAGTACAAATGTCAATAATAGCCTTAAAAAGTCAGCTGTTAAGTATAAATATCTCTAACAGCCTTAAAAAGTCAGTTGTTAAGGAGTACAATTAAGCCTTAAAAAGTCAGTTGTTAAGGAGTACAATTAAGCCTTAAAAAGTCAGTTGTTAAGGAGTACAATTAAGCCTTAAAAAGTCAGTTGTTAAGGAGTACAATTAAGCCTTAAAAAGTCAGTTGTTAAGGAGTACAATTTAGCCTTAAAAAGCAAGTTGTTAAGGGGGTACAATTAAGCCTTAAAAAGTCAGTTGTTAAGAACAATATCAATAATGACCTTAAAAAGTCTGTTGTTAAGGAGTACATTTATCAACACTAGCCTTAGAAAGTCAGTTGTTGAGTACAAATATCAATATTAGCCTTAGAAAGTCAGTTAGAAAGTACAAAATATCAATACTAGCCTTAGAAATTCAGTTGTAAAGTACAAAATATCAATACTAGCCTTAGAAAGTCAGTTGTAAAGTAAAAAATATCAATACTGTCCTTAGAAAGTCAGTAAAGTACAAAATATCAATAATAGCCTTAGAAAGTCGGTCGTAAAGTACAAAATATCAATACAGTACTAGCCTTAGAAAGTTAGTCGTAAAGTACAAAATATCAATACTAGCCTTAGAAAGTCAGTCGTTAAGTACAAAATATCAATACTAGCCTTAGAAAGTCAGTAAAGTACAAATTATCAATACTAGTCTTAGAAAGTCAGTAAAGTACAAAATATCAATACTAGCCTTAGAAAGTCAGTAAAGAACAAAATATCAACACTGTACTAGCATTAGAAAGTCAGTAAAGAACAAAATACCAATACTAGCCTTAGAAAGTCAGTTGTAAAGTACAAATATCAATGGCCATAAAAAGTCTGTTGTTAAGTACAAATATCAATACTAGCCTTAGAAAGTCTGTTAACAAGCATAACACCATACTTACTCATTCACCGATCCAGCGACGGGCTTGAGAGATTTCTTGATGGCATAAATGCAACCATCCAATCTATGCCTACATTTGTACACCCCTCCGAATTCCCCTTGGCCAATCAACATCAACTCCAGAAATTCATGGTTATATCGTGAAACGTTCGCATCTTGCATGGCTAGTCTCTTCGTAGGTCGGCCAGTTTCATCCTCGCATTCATCACAGGAATCATCACAGTAGAAATCATCAAAACTAGTGTCCATGTCGGTTGTTGACATTTCAGTTTCCCTGTAAACAAGAGATGAGGATCGATTAAAATGATGTATGTATAAATATCCAAAAAGGGAAAATCCTAAAAGTAAATTAAGACATTTAGAAGTGACATGAGATACTAACCTAAGACTTATCAATCATGAAAAATGATGTGTTAAATATATGGCGAATTTAATAAGTCTTTGTAACACCTATTTCAGAAGAGACCATTAATATCTGAATAAAAATGGCATGTCACTAAATTTACACCCCTTGCTACATCCCTCATGCTTAATTGTGCTATTTTCCCTGTTGGAGCCCTTGGGTTTAAAGCATATGGCCTTTCTAACTAGGGTTGTAGCTTAGCTAGTAATAATAATAATGTCACTAGGGCTTCATTGCAGGTACCAAATTCTTCAGAGCTTCTTATTGTGTCCAATACTTATGCTAAAACCACAATAGAAACTTAGGCCAATTTTAAAATACAATGTATTTACTTCTGGAAAAAAAATAAATGTAGCTGACTATACAGGGTTCCTTTCATTAAACTTGTATAAAAGTTTATAGAAGTCTTTTATTTACTTGAATGTAAGGGGTACCATACAATTCACGTGTTTCTATTTAATAAAGGGTACAATGCACCCTTATCAACATTTATTAGTGTTAAAGAATTAAGTTGCCTTCCCTTTAATGTACTCCAAAAAAAAAAAAAGCTTTGTACCAGTGCTTTTAAGAAAATTTACATTCGTTGCTTGTAAAATCTCATAAAACTCTCGATATATACATACATTATACACACACACACATATATTATATATATATATATATATATATATATATATATATATATATATATATATATATATATATATATATATAAATATGATTATTATATACAGTAATTTTTAGACAAAATTAAAATAGCAAGAAAGACTAAAGCAATATTAATGCATGTAAAATTTATTCCTATTTATTACTGAAGTTATCAAACCCCCGAAAGTATTGATGAGTTGGGAAACTAAATCCAATAATGGTCTTGACAGACAAAAAAAAAAAATACTAGTTACGGTCATTTAGTTATCTAATTTGCTTCCATGCTTAACTACCGAGTTGATAGACTTCGAGTCGTTTAAAAATAGGATTTTATTTTCCGGCTAATTTCTCATTCCTTACAGTAATAACCTCCTTTGCTGCGAAATTAATGTTGGTTTAACGTATAGGCTGTCTACATTTTGTATCAACAATCAAGAACATGGAAATTTAAATATCATGGTTAACTGCAAGATTCGAAAACGAGAGAGAGAGAGAGAGAGAGAGAGAGAGAGAGAGAGAGAGAGAGAGAGAGAGAGAGAGAGAGAGAGAGAGAGAGAGAGTGTGTGTGTGTGTTGAACGCCCCACTGATCATGACAACAGTAGGCTTTTCAAAAAACAGTAAGCTCTGATGAGAACTAAAACTCGTCACTAAATTTTACCATTATTGCCAATTGTCATGAGAATGGGTAGACATGGAACAGACAAACGTCATAATAATACACATCTTGCATTACTAAATTGAACTGGAATGTGGAGAGGAGTATTTTCACATTACCCTTTTCACCACACCGGTCCGGATACATGACGCGCATAGCAACAGAATTCTAAATCTTACTATACATCTATACATTCTCATTACTATCTTATACGCTCTACCTGTACATGAACATAATAAGCGAATCCTTAATATAATAAACTGCATAACGGTACACGCTAACAATAAATCCTTTAGGTTATTATAAAGCGACTGAGTAAAACGTTAACTAGCAACCGCATGGCGTGGTAAGACCAGTGGGCCACCCTTCAGATTACATTGAAGATGGTCAAAAATTTTGCCTGGTAAAGTTCTTTCTCAATCCCTCTGTCCTCCCTCCCCCCTTCTCTAAGCCCTCACAAATGTCAATCTATATATAGCGGAAGTTTTGTCATTCTACAAGTTGCAGATACTGTGCGTCATTCTTCAATGTGCAGATACTATTACTAAACATTTAAACAAAAATGGGTAGCATACTAGCATGAGTCGAATCATAGCCTGCCAAGTCCATATTGTATACCCAGTACTTATTACCGGTATATACCAGTATGAGGACTCGGTTCCTCTACTGGTCTGTGATAGGATTTAGGAGCTTTGGATTGACAGTTAATAGATTTTTGAGAGAGAGAGAGAGAGAGAGAGAGAGAGAGAGAGAGAGAGAGAGAGAGAGAGAGAGAGAGAGAGAGATTCTTGTACTGGTTATACTGATTAGGAACGTTGGAATGACTTAGTGAGCGAGATGAGAGATGACTTAAACATGATCGTTAGGTTTTTTTAAAAAACACCACTTACCCCAAGTTGGCCTCGTGATCCCTGCGCGACCTTGTTCTCTTTCTTGAGGATAACAGCATCCCAGATGGGGTGAAAGGATTAATATTGGCTACCTCCCTGACCTTACTTCTCGCCGAGCCATTGCTATTCGTGCTGCCTCCGCATCCGTGCTGGGAGGAGAGGACCACGGCGCTGGCAGCAGCAGCAGGTGGGGAAGGAGTGACGGGCGTCGTGTTATTCCACGAAGCAAGTGTTCTCGCCCTTGCTGAAGGGAATAGTCTCGTTCGGGATACGGGTCTGCTGTGATGAGAGGAAGAGTCGCCTGAAGATGCCGCGGAAGTCGTGCTCTTGAGCAATAGCGTTTTCGGAGTAGCGGGAGAGTCGAAGAGCCTCAACGCTCGGATTTTTTTATACGGAGGCGATTCTAGCGTCGGCGCTGTCGTGTTGTCGATCGTAGGGCGGACGGCAGGTCGTAAGGCCTTTCTCGGACTAAACATAC
>NC_090769.1:24910879-24922764 GCF_036898095.1 Palaemon carinicauda
TAGAACTGAAAATAAACCCTCTCTCTCTCTCTCTCTCTCTCTCTCTCTCTCTCTCTCTCTCTCTCTCTCTCTCCAAGTTCCCCTGAGCCTAAAGTGGTGTAATTCTTTCACATTTTCCTCTCTGATTGACTTATCGCTTACCATCAACATAACATTATCTGATACGTCAATTTTATGTTATTCTATAGGAAGAGGAATTGAAGTACAAAAAATGCTGTGGATAACGTCAATGAAATTTTGCAATATCTATAATGGATTTAATTACAATCGATAATTGTAGGCCTATTCTTGCAATATGTGACATATCAGTTGGTTACAGGCATCAAATAATAACAATTAAAACAGCTTTATGTTACTGTTAAGATATACATTTTCTTATGTATAATGTAATAATATACACATAATTAGGGACTATTTCTTTCTAATGTAAAGGCTAAGATATATATTTTCTGATACATAGTGTAATAATATACATATAATAGGGACTAGTTTGACTATTTTTCTCATGTAAAGGCAAAAGACACAACGCACGCTTTACACCCATTCACCTCATTGTAGATAACCCATGTGTATACTATATACCCTTTTACAGCAAGGTTTATGTAAACATCCTGGGACACATTGATTACGTAATTGGTTTGATTATCGAATTTGAGGACATTGTCACAAAATCTAAGAACCCCCTGATAAAGAATTAATCCTTGATTTAGATAATGTCAACTACAAGTTATCGTTATCAAAATAGGAAACCACAAAATATACGCTTATATAAGGCAAACCTTCAATGCCCCGCGGGAGAACTCCCCTTACGCAATTGGCGCCAAAATCTCGCAACAATTTGTGAAAGTCGCGTAATTAGGTTACTGCTAATGTTGGGATAATGCTGATTATAAGCTATGAAGTATATTTTACGGTGAATATTTTACTACAAGAGAATCATAGAATGAATAATCCACATCTTGGTAAGCAAATAAAGCAGATATACACATTAACAATAAAGCCATTGGCAACTCCAAGCAGCATGAGCAGTGAGGAAAAGTGGCGGGAAGATTGGTTTCTGGGCGGGAATCGGAGGGACTCACCACTCCACTTCGCAGTTAACTTAGCCGACGTTGGGTAACTCGGTCAACGGGGTGCTCTACTCACACTATTTAGGATGATGACCTGACTGTGACCTCTTAAACCACAACTATTACAGTGTTCTTGGTCACGAAGTTTACCGGTCACAGATAGAAAGTTTCTTAATTGTTTGCCCTACAGTATTTAACTATTGAAACCAGCTGATTAAATATTGTAATTCATGGAATAGAAAAAAAAACATAAGTAGATTTATGATGACGACGTAATTGGTAAATTAATTAAATGAATAATTTGAAAAGTAAACAGGAGTCGGTTGGGTAACATCGAGGTCTCGCTACTATGACGCAAATCCCACGTGCGATTTGATGATGCAATCATTTTTGCGCGCCAGTTCTGAATTGCGTAATTAAACATTTGGCGTTCTGGATTGGAGGCATTGAAATACCCGTAGTTTGCTATTGATAGAATGAAGCTATAAAATAGTCTGTGTCAGGAAGACATCAAGATTTCACTTGGGTCTTTTGCGTAGGTATTTGATTTGCTTACGCAAATGAACCAAAAATCTTACTTTATCGCGCAAAAAAAAGTCAAGGTCACGCTATCTTCTCGTCCAATGGTGTTGACTCCCGCCATTCAAACGTCACTAGCATTCACGTCTCGTGTTTACATGCAGTGTTCTAGACTTACGTAATGTAATGTCTCGCCTTTCATAAATAAATATCACAATACATACACATTCAATGTTGAAAATCAAATAACAAGCTATAGGCGAGGTATATCTATAATGCGTATCCTTATTAGGAAATATATAATAAGCAGCATTTTATACGGAGGAAGTTGTGAAACATTAAAGTAGGAAGCAGTTTGTATCTTTCACAATATATAACCGTTCGTATGTCCGGATTGTGGGGAGGAAGATGAGGTTGGCGGTGTTGCACAATCCTGAGTGGTTGCGTTTATATAAGATCATTTCCCTAGAATATATATATATATATATATATATATAGATAGATAGATAGATAGATAGATAGATAGATATACCACTCAAGGCTCTAGCTGTTAGGAAACCAAAACTGCAAGTTTAATTTTAAAAAATCTTTTTCCATCAAGTAGCTATATGTATAGGCCTATATATATATATATATATATTAACATAAAATACCAAAAAAAAAATAAAGCAATACTAGCTAATATACCATTGATCCCCTGTTATTCATACATAGGCCTATAAAATATCTAAGAAAAAATTACTTAATCATCCTTTAAGAAAAAAATCTCAGTTATTATTTATTTGTTTATTACTAAAAATTCGTATCATCTTTAGATAATGCCTTTATAACCAATAACACAATTGGTTAACGGTGTGAAATAACATGACATTCCTACTGGTTGTTTTTACACGTCGCAGAACCACGATGTTGGTATTAGCGGCATCTTAAGACTGCAAAATATCATTTATAAGAAATTTATATAAGTTATGATTTGCCAGTAACTGTTGGGAAAATTGTTTGACAGATGACAATTAGTTATACAAGCCAGAAGGAATTGTATTTATCAATGAGTAGGATTTTTTCGACTGGTATTTATTATTATTATTATTATTATTATTATTATTATTATTATTGTTGTTGATATTATTATTATTATTATTATTATTATTATTATTATTATTATTAGCCAAGCTACAACCCTAGTTGGAAAAGCAAGATGCTACAAGTCCAAGGGCTCCAACAGGGAAAAATAGCCCAGCAAGGAAAGGAAATAAGGAAATAAGTAAACGAAATTAAGAATTAATTTGGAATTTTCAAGGTTTATCCTTTTTTATGTGTCGTGAATATTATTATTATTGTTATTATTATTATCATTATTATTATTATTATTATTATTATTATTATTATTATAATATCTGATTCGTATCAGACTAATGGCTAGTGTTGATAAATAAATATGAAATCTAAACGACTCTACAATAACATTTTAATAATTTTAAAATGTTAATGTATATTTCCTAATAAAAAAAAAATACTATATTTAATTTGACTGTTCTGAAAATTCTATTAATAATTGTCACGCATTTGCATGCATCGTGTCAGATTCAAATAATCTATTTCAATATATATCACATTCTGACTGTCCGGTAAAAAAAAAAAAAAAAAAATTTTCTGAGAAAACAATAAAGGCATCATTTGGGATCCATATTTGTACAGTGAAATAAGTTGTTATTAATTTATTCTCATCATTTATTTATTTCCTTATTTCCTATCCTCACTGGGCTATTTTTCCCTGTTGGAACCCTTGGGCTTATAGCACCTTGCTTTCCCAACTAGGGCTGTAGCTTGGCTAATAATAATAATAATAATAATAATAATAATAATAATAATAGCGTTTCTTAAACGGTTATAAAGCGACCTTTGGCAAGAAAGATTTCCTAGTATTGATTAAGGACGGGGTTCCGACAATGATTGCGTATCTGGGAGAAATTGAAGAATTCTCTGAAAATATGTCTTAAGTTGGGATTACACAGTCGAACGGTTCGTCGAACCTGGTTGTCGAACCTGCTTGTAAATCGGTACGAAGAGGTGGAATCAGCCATTAATGCTTAAACGTCTTGCAAAAGATAAAATAGTTCTCTTGCTTTGGAGTAAACTCGGGCACACTATTCTATCATGTTTCTCTTCCTCGTTTTGTTTGAAGTTTTTATAGTTTATATGTGAAAGATTTATTTTAGTGTTAATGTTTTTTTTTTAATATATTATTTCAATTGTTCATTACTTCTCTTGTAGATTATTTATTTCTGTATTTCCTTTCCTAACTGGGCTATGTTTTCCTGTTGGAGCCCTTGGGCTAATAACATCCTGCTTTTCCAACAAGGACTGTAGCTTAGCTACTACTACTACTACTACTATTACTACTACTACTACTACTACTACTACTACTACTACTAATAATAATAATAATAGGGCGTACGTCCTCACTGGTTACAACTGTTTGAATGAAGAGTGGTGGCAGTGGGAGCGTTGTGGTGTATATAACTATGCGGGAGTGAAGGGCTGCCCGCCCTCACATGATAATTGAATCAATGGTGCAGTTCTCGTCCTTAAATTCCATAGTACCCACTCAAGGACTCAAGGTTACCACACTTCAAGGTCAACAGATTATGGCTATAAGTCCTGTCTCTTGTCCAGTGTAATTGCGAAGAGCTTCTTGATTAGGCCCAAAATCTTTTAAATTCTTGGAAGTTAGAAAGAACCCTTTCGACATGCCATTAAGCAAATGAATTAACTCCTGACAAGCCGCGAAAGGACGTATAATGGTGGCGGGTTGAAAAATTAGCCCGTGAAGCCAGGGTTCAGTTTAGCGTTACATTACATAGGTCTATGAGGCGCCTTCTTAACCGCTACTGATAACATAGGCCCTAAAGAGTACGGAGGAGGGCCAGATATGTCGATCATTCAGTGTGCTTCTGGTGGGACTAGGCAAGAAATAAAACCTCAGATAGGCAATTATATATATATATATATATATATATATATATATCAATTATACTCTTCCTCGATTATTTGAAATGTGATCTGTTAATCCAGAGGAAGAATTATTGAAGTTCAATCTTTTTATAAATAATTTTCTGTTGGACATGTTGAAATAAGTCTCGTTCAATAGTTTGCTGAATATGGATGATATATTTTAACGATGTTACGATCTTAAAATATTCTATATTTTTATTCATTATTTAAAATATCGTTTATTTGTTATTTTCCTTTCCTCGCTGGTCTGCTTTCCCTGTTGGAACCCTTGGGCTTGTGGTATTCTTTTCAACCCTGGGTGGATAATAATAATAATAATAATAATAATTTGTATTATTGATAATACTTGGTTACTAGCTCCAAGAAATTCATATATGAAATTTAAAAGAATTTAACTTGAAAACAATGATTTATTATCATTGGTTTAACCAAGAATCATGGGTACAAATGAATATTAGGTGAAAGTTGCTATAGAATCAAATAAAATCATATCTGCAGTAAATTATTTCCTTAGATAGCGTATTTTGCCCCTTCTTCAAGAGCCCTTATTTGCACCATATATAAAAAATCAATTTTGATAAGAAATGGCCTATCATCCATACCGAAGCCTGCAAGCTTATGGGAACAAACTATAATCCCCTGCAAGTGACAAACTGCAAAGCTCGAGAGCTCTACAATAAAGCTATGCCAAAAAGGGCAAGAATGTTTAGCTAAAAGAGCCACTACTATACGCGAAGATGAAGCTGTCAAGCTAAGCTGTGTCACTGGGTGGCTAGACCAGGGCTAGACCAACCCACTTCATTTTTCGTCTTCGCGGCTCGATGCCTCATAATGGGGGTGCTAGTCTCCTCTACCTTTCTCCCTATGCGAGAGAAAGAAAGAATTTGCATTTTTATATTAGCATATTGTATTGGGCTGGAATGAAAGCCGGTAGATAAACATTTTGATGAGACAAGAGGACGGAGGGCTGAGAGCACCCTGTTCCCATTCGGAGCCGTGAAATGGGAGGGAGAACTTATAGCCGGGGGAGAAGTTATAGCCGGGGGAGAACTTATAGCCGAGGGGGAACTTATATTATTATTATTATTATTACTATCCAAGCTACAACCCTAATTGGAAAAGCAAGATGCTATAAGCCCAGGGGCTCCAATAGGGAAAAATAGCCCAGTGAGGAAAGGAAATAAGGAAATAAATAACTGAAGAGAACAAATTAACAATAAATCATTCTAAAAAAAGTAATGTTAAAAGAGATATATCATATATAAACTATTAACAACGTCAACAACAAATATGTCATATATAAACTATAAAAAGACTCATGTCCGCCTGGTCAACAAAAAAGCATTTGCTCCAACTTTGAACTTTTGAAGTTCTACTGATTCAACAACCCGATTAGGAAGATCATTCCACAACTTGGTAACAGCTGGAATAAAACTTCTAGAGTACTGCGTAGTATTGAGGGGCGCATTACATTTGCGCGCATTTAGGGATTAAGAAGTGTTACGATTGCGCGCTGAAATTTATTACAGTTGCGCGCCTCTTTTCCCCTCTTTTCTTTCAGCCATTTCTTGTCAAACTACCCTATTACATATGGTTTTGATAAGATAACGAGCACTTTCGGACACCATGACAGTTCACAGTTTATAAGATGCATTCACTCGAATTAAGATACGTTAGTTTCAATAGCTCTCTCTTTTAGTCCGAAATTAGCATCATGGAATTCACACTATCTGAAACCGAGAAAGGAAAGAAATCCTTGATTCACGATGGATATACATACAGAATCGACAGAATTCTTAAATCATCGGAAATTTCATGGCGTTGTACAGTGAAAACCTGCAAAGGAAGGCTAAGAACCGATGATAGCTGTACAACTATAATCAGTGGAACGTGTATTCACTCACATGAGATAGAAAGCAAAAAAGTTGAACTTCAAGCTATCCGAGCATCTGTGAAGAGGAAAGCGTTTGATGACATTAGCACGAGACCTATGAAAATAGTTCGAAGCGAATTACAGTGTGTTGATGACGAAAGTCTGGAAGTGAAAGATCTGAAAAATTTAACAATGGCAATCTACAGGAAAAGACGTACAAAGTTTCCAACTTTACCCAAATCTAGAGAGAATGTTCACGATGCTCTTGACGTCATGGAATTGGAAACTAATAAGAAAGAAAAATTCTGTTTGCTTAATAGTAAAGAACATGGAATTATAATATTGTCATGCAATTCAAATCTCCTCGCACTGTGTACAAAAGTTAGTGAAATTTTTGTGGACGGAACTTTCAAGTGCTGTCCAAAATATTTTGAGCAATTGTACACTATTCATGGATTTAATCTGGGACACTATGTACCTCTTGTGTTTGCTTTATTACCATCGAAATCCGAAGAAATTTACTCTACATTGCTTAGCATGATCTCCACCTTGTGTACAGATAGAAATCTTGAATTTAAACCTAGTCTCGTTCACATTGATTTTGAAGTAGCTATGCATAATGCATTTAGGTCTATATTCCCAAATGTAATAATACAGTGTTGTAGATTCCATCTAGGCCAAAGCTGGTGGAGAAAAATTCAGAAAATAGGCCTCAGTTCTGAATATAAAGACAAGGAATCGGAATAGGCTTGTGGCTAACTCAGTTTTTTGGTTTAGCATTTCTTGATCCTGCGGAAGTTGGTGACAGTTTTGCTGAGGAACTCATGGCAAACATTCCAGATGATCAGCGCTGTGTTAAGTTTGCAGATTACGTTGTTGACAACTACATCCTTCCGGAGGCATTATATCCTCCAATTCTATGGGCATCACGACCGTCAGTTGAAGCACGTCGAACAACAAATGGCCCCGAATCGTTCCATGCTCATTACAATGAGCAATTTTATTCACCTCACCCATCAATTTCTGTGTTTTTAGATAACATCTTAAAAATCCAAACAACAACATACATTAAATTGCGAGGGCTTGGCACACCTGCAGTTCTAAGACGAAGCGAGAGAGAAAAGACTACTTATCTAATGGATCAATTCAACAAGATGCAGGAAGGGGAACATAATCGATATCAGTTTTTGAAGGCTATTGGTTTTAGATATTCAGCACGAACAGACATCTGTTAAGTTTGTTTTTCATTTATATATATACATAAATGTATCTCATTTTTTATTATAATAAACATTCTTGTGAATAAATGTCTTGTATGTAATCTGTATTTACCGGTAACCTAAACATCGACTCCTGAAAAAAAAAAAAACTTCGTAGGGAAATGAAAAACAATAAAGCTACATTGAATGTAACTGGCATAAAATTAGTTGAGCCAACAACTATTATTATGCATTGACATGAAAACCCCTTGCAAAAGAAAAAAAAAAAGATAAATAGAATTTAACTACCTTAAAATCCATTGAAATTCATTGACATCTAAAGAACTAACGTTCTCTTTGGAATGGGTTTGACAACAGGGATTACTGGAATACCCCTGAGAAATGCATGCGCGCAATAGTAATGGAAAGATGCGCGCAATGGTAATGGTTTTAGAGCGCAATTGTAGGGGCAATGCGCGCAAATGTAATGCACCGGTATTGAGTCTTATGATGGAGAAGGCCTGGCTATTAGAATTAACTGCCTGCCTAGTATTACGAACAGGATAGAATTGTCCAGGGAGATCTGAATGTAAAGGATGGTCAGAGTTATGAAAAATCTTATGCAACATGCATAATGAACTAATTGATCGACGGTGCCAGAGATTAATATCTAGATCAGGAATAAGAAATTTAATAGACCGTAAGTTTCTGTCCAACAAATTAAGATGAGAATCAGCAGCTGAAGACCAGAAAGGAGAACAATACTCAAAACAAGGTAGAATAAAAGAATTAAAACACTTCTTCAGAATAGATTGATCACCGAATATCTTAAAAAGACTTTCTCAATAAGCCAATTTTTTTGTGCAATTGAAGAAGACACAGACCTTATATGTTTCTCAAAAGTAAATTTGCTGTCAAGAATCACGCCTAAAATTTTGAAAGAGTCATACAAATTTAAAGAAACATTATCAATACTGAGATCCGGATGTTGAGGAGCCACCGTCCTTGACCTACTTACAATCATACTTTGAGTTTTGTTAGGATTCAACTTCATACCCCATAATTTGCACCATGCATTAATTTTAGCTAAATCTCTATTAAGGGATTCACCAACCCCAGATCTACATTCAGGGGATGGAATTGATGCAAAGAGAGTAGCGTCATCTGCATATGCAACAAGCTTATTTTCTAGGCCAAACCACATGTCATGTGTATATAGTATGAAAAGTAATGGGCCAAGAACACTACCCTGTGGAACACCGGATATCACATTCCTATACTCACTATGGTGCCCATCAACAACAACTCTTTGAGATCTACTACTTAAAAAATCAATAATAATGCTAAGAAACGACCCACCCACTCCCAACTGTTTCAGTTTGAAAACAAGGGCCTCATGATTAACACGGTCAAAGGCAGCACTAAAATCAAGGCCAATCATACGAACTTCCCGACCACAATCAAGGGATTTATGTACTGCATTGGAGATTGTAAGAAGGGCATCACATGCTCCAAGGCCTTTCCGAAAACCAAATTGCAAACTAGGGAATAGATGATTACCTTCAGCAAACCTATTAAGACGTTTTGCCAGAAGACGTTCAAAAACTTTAGATAATATGGGAGTTATGGAAATTGGGCGGTAATCAGTGGGACTTGAGCTACCACAAACACATTTACATAGAGGAGTAACATTACCAATTCTCCAACAAGTGCTAAAAGCTCCTCTTCTTGCTAACTTGCGTAAAATAACAGATAACTTTGGAGCTAAGAAATCTGCTGTCTTTATAAAAAACAAAGGAAAAATACCATTAGGGTCTACACCTCCATAAGCATCAAGGTCCATCAACAGAGCTTTAATCTCACGAGATCGAAAAGCTAAACTAGTTAGTTTAGCCTCAGGAAAACAGGAATGAGGAAGTTCAAGTTTTTCATAACTCTGTTTACTGTCAAAAACATCAGCCAAAAGGGTTGCCTTTTCCTTTGGACAGTGAGTGACTGAGCCATCTGGTTTAAGTAAAGGAGGAACTGTTGCATCTACACCAAAGAGTGCAGATTTAAGGGTAGACCACCATTTATGTTCCTGAGTTGTACCAGAGAGGGTTTCTTTTATGATTAAATTGTACTCCTTTTCAGTTGAGGCATAAACTCTCTGAGAAGTTATAGCCGAGGGAGAACTTATAGCCGGGGGAGAATTTATAGCCTAGGGGGAACTTATAGTCGGGGGAGAACTTATAGCCGAGGGAGAAGTTATAGCCGAGGGAGAACTAGCCAGGGGAGAACTTATATTCGAGGGAGAAGTTATAGCCGAGGGGAGATCTTATAGCCGGGGGAGAACTTATATTCGAGGGAGAAGTGATAGCCGGGGGAGAAGTTATAGCCGAGGGAGACCTTATAGAAGGGGGAGAACTTATAGCCGGGGGAGAACTAATAGCCGGGGAGAACTTATAGCTGGGGGAGAGTTTGGGGGCTTGCAAGTTCTCAACAGTTTTCTTACTCTTGAAGGATTAATTGATCAGTCATATGTTAATTGATAAGTTGATTTCAATGACCAATGAGGGTAGAGTTCTCTTGCTTGAGGGTATACTAAGGCATACTATTCTATTTGTTTCCTTATTTCCTTTTCCTCAGTGGGCCATTTTCCCTGTTGGAGCCTTTGTGCTTATAGCATCTTGCTTTTCTAACTAGGGTTGTAGCTTAATAATAATAATAATAATAATAATAATAATAATAATAATGAAACCGGCTTATAATGACAGGTTATCAGATCCGCTTGTTAGAGCAAGGCCACTCTTTGGATTTCGAATCTATTTTACACCGAGCATCAGATTTACGACTCATTTCAAAATTATGAACGTGGGTAATCCTCTCTCTCTCTCTCTCCTCTCTCTCTCTCTCTCTCTCTCGCTCATAAACTCCTGCTTGTATTACGGTGTAGACTCTAGACCGAGTACTATAGCGATGTATTTGAAATTTCCACAAATTCCATAAACATACAAGGATCCATTGCTTTAATTTACTTGGAATTTACTTATCCAAAAAGCTCCTCTACCTAAACGAAAACAAAAATCCCATGACAGAATTTCCTTTAGCGACCTAACTGTAGAAAATGAACACATCCACAAGAAAATATTTTTCTACGTGCTTTTTATCGGGGACACGGGCTTCACTTGTCATATTTTACTGTCAAGCGAACAGCCAGCTTTTGACAGCGTGGAAAAAAAGTCATTGAGGACCAACAAAAAGTCTGAATGGCTGAGGTTAGAAGGTGATTGTTGTTTGGCTTGGAGGCACAGCGCTGCTTTCAGGACCGAAGGAAAAAGAAAAAAACCGGGTGGCAAGAAGGACCCCGTCTGTACCCCATCCAACTTCAGAAGTTTATTTCAGTTTTGTGAAACTCCGTCTGTAGGTGTGTTTCAATCCATCCAAGTTCAGAGTTTTATTAAATATGAATAGGTATTAATCTCATCGATGAAAAATTAGGTTTTCTGACATAACTAATTGTCAAATGTCACTTTAATTATGCTTTCAGTTACGTCCACAGTATGCAACTTGTGATTAAAATCAGGTTAGATGTTTGTTTGAGAAAATGTTTGATGATATGCTTTGTTTGAAATGAAACACACACACACATTCTTTATATATATATATATATATATATATACTTCAGTCCCGTTATATATATATATTATATATATATAAAACGGGACTGAAGTGTAGCTTTCATTAAAATGAGATCAATCAGGAAGCAAGGTATAAAATAATCTTTATATGGCAATGCCGATTAGCTGTGCCCACGTACAGGTATACTGTATAAGCAAAGCGGAAAAAGATAGAAATAAGATAAGAAAGCTTAAAACCAGAGATATTTTATTACTCTATTTTCTAGCTTATTCCCCCCAAGCTTCAATATCTTGAATTAATCTAAATCATTTCAATGAAATGGGGACGAAAAATTGATTTCATTTGTAAATAATTTGTGTAAACTCCTTTTTTATATTGAATTTTCATATTTCAATGGCTGTTTTTGAATCATTTTTGTTAAGAGAACTTATTGAATTATTTCTGTTTAAAGAACAATAATTCTCTTCTCAATGAAAGAAGAAAGGAAGAAGAGGGGACGATTAGCACGATAGCTGCGCGCGCACACACACACACACACACACACACACAAAGTATATCTAATGGGCCTCGGTAGGCCTACGGTTTAGC
>NC_090769.1:24933264-24935764 GCF_036898095.1 Palaemon carinicauda
ATGAATATTAATCTTTTACCTCTGCCCTCTTGGTTAAAGAATAATCTGCTTAGTCTCCCACCACCAAATAAGCGATCTTAAGAGCTCCTACCAAGATCACAGGTGTTGATCAACCCAAACACAGAGAACAGCTGGTGTATGGGAGTGTTTGCGCAGATACACACGCCGGTTTCTACTGTATCCTTGCAGTCTAATGTGTTCATGGAGATTTGAAATTCGCAAATTAACTTTTAAATTTGAAGATTAGCGCAAAGAGTGCGTCTTTATTCCTGTAACGGTTTGAATATGATATAAAGGAACCTGTAATTAAGAAGTATTAAAGTCTGTGGCTATTATTTTTCATAGCTTTCGATATAATTATTGTGAATATGATTATTTAACCGCATATCTCATTTGGAAGAAATTAAGAGATTTAATTTTTTCAGTCGTTTAACAGCTAATTTATCTAAAGTTTTCCAAATTAGATTTCAAAGGATATTACAATAAAAAGAAAGTCTGTGGCAATTATTTTTCATAGCCCTGTATATAATTATTGTGAATATGATTATTTAACCGCATATCTCATTTGGAAGAAATTAAGAGATTTAATTTTTTCAGTGGTTTAACAGTTCATTTATCTAAAGTTTTTAAAATTAGATTTCAAAGGATATTAAAAAAAAAGAAGTCTGTGGCTATTATTTTTCAGAGCCTTCGATATAATTATTGTGAATATGATTATTTAACCGCATATCTCATTTGGAAGAAATCAACAGATTTAATTTTTCAGTGGTTTAACAGTTCATTTATCTAAAGTTTTTAAAATTAGATTTCAAAGGATATAAAAAAAAAAGAAGTCTGTGGCAATTATTTTTTCATAGCTTTCGATATAATTTTATTATGATGAATATAATTATTTAACCGCATATCTCATTTGGAAGAAATTAAGAGATTTAATTTTTTCAGTGGTTTAACAGTTCATTTATCTAAAGTTTTTAAAATTAGATTTCAAAGGATATTACAATAAAAAGAAAGTCTGTGGCAATTATTTTTTCATAGCTTTCGATATAATTTTATTATGATGAATATAATTATTTAACCGCATATCTCATTTGGAAGACATTAAGAGATTTAATTTTTTCAGTGGTTTAACAGTTCATTTATCTAAAGTTTTCCAAATTAGATTTCAAAGGATATTAAAAAAAAAAGAAGTCTGTGGCAATTATTTTTCATAGCCCTGTATATAATTATTGTGAATATGATTATTTAACCGCATATCTCATTTGGAAGAAATTAAGAGATTTAATTTTTTCAGTGGTTTAACAGTTCAATTATCAAAAGTTTTTAAAATTAGATTTCAAAGGATATTACAATAAAAAGAAAGTCTGTGGCAATTATTTTTTCATAGCTTTCGATATAATTTTATTATGATGAATATAATTATTTAACCGCATATCTCATTTGGAAGACATTAAGAGATTTAATTTTTTCAGTGGTTTAACAGTTCATTTATCTAAAGTTTTCCAAATTAGATTTCAAAGGATATTAAAAAAAAAAGAAGTCTGTGGCAATTATTTTTCATAGCCCTGTATATAATTATTGTGAATATGATTATTTAACCGCATATCTCATTTGGAAGAAATTAAGAGATTTAATTTTTTCAGTGGTTTAACAGTTCATTTATCTAAAGTTTTTAAAATTAGATTTCAAAGGATATTAAAAAATAAAGAAGTCAGTGGCAATTATTTTTCATAGCCCTCTATATAATTATTGTGAATATGATTATTTAACCGCATATCTCATTTGGAAGAAATCAACAGATTTAATTTTTTCAGTGGTTTAACAGTTCATTTATCTGAAGTTTTTAAAATTAGATTTCAAAGGATATTACAATAAAAAGAAAGTCTGTGGCAATTATTTTTTCATAGCTTTCGATATAATTTTATTATGATGAATATAATTATTTAACCGCATATCTCATTTAGAAGAAATCAACAGATTTAATTTTTTCAGTGGTTTAAGAGTTCATTTATCTAAAGTTTTTAAAATTAGATTTCAAAGGATATTACAATAAAAAGAAAGTCTGTGGCAATTATTTTTCATAGCCCTGTATATAATTATTGTGAATATGATTATTTAACCGCATATCTCATTTGGAAGAAATTAAGAGATTTAATTTTTCAGTCGTTTAACAGTTCATTTATCAAAAGTTTTCCAAATTAGATTTCAAAGGATATAAAAAAAAAAGAAGTCTGTGGCAATTATTTTTCATAGCCCTGTATATAATTATTGTGAATATGATTATTTAACCGCATATCTCATTTGGAAGAAATTAAGAGATTTAATTTTTCAGTGGTTTAACAGCTAATTTATCTAAAGTTTTCCAAATTAGATTTCAAAAGATATTACAATAAAAAGAAAGTCTGTGGCTATTATTTTTCATAGCTCTCTATATAATTATTGTGAATATGATTATTTAACCACATATCTCATTTGGAAGAAATTAAGAGATTTAAATTTTTCA
>NC_090769.1:24940764-24960764 GCF_036898095.1 Palaemon carinicauda
TCAATTTTATGCAAGGGAAAAAAAAGTAATAGTCGGAAATAAGAGCATCTTAGTAACTATTTCCTTTTTTTTTTTTTTTTTTATAAAATGAAAATTTTGTTGTTTTGATATATCACCGAGTTATAGTTTTTTTTTTTCCGAAACAATATTTTTTTCTATGATATAAGATAAATAACAAGGGGAACTCAATATTTTTTTTTATGATATAAGATAAATAACAAGGGGAACTCAATATTTTTTTTATGATATAAGATAAATAACAAGGGGAACTCAATATTTTTGTTATGATATAAGATAAATACCAAAGAGAACCCACCGTTGAAATGTTTAATTATCCCCTCAGCTCGTTTCATTTTATGCAAGGAAAAAAAAAATTTATGATATAAGATAAATACCAAGGGGAACCCACCGTTCAAATGTTAATTATCCTCTCAGCTCCTTCCATTTTATGCAAGAAAAAAAAAAAAAAAAAAAAAAAAAAACTTGCCCTGGCGCGTGGCTGCTTCGTTGCAGCAAACACCTCCCATCTGGCAAATACAGGTTTATAGATACGGTTTATTTATCCCGAAGACAGCTGGCGAACCTTTGCACTCTTGAGGATGAGCAGAGAGTTGAAGAAAGGACTTCGCGGTTCTTGTTTTTTGAAATGGGACTAAGATAAAGGAAATACCACCTGGGCTAAAACAGAAGTGGGTGGGCTGTCAACGGTTGTAAGAAGTGATAACAGAATTTGCTAATGATGTAGATTGAACTTTAATTTGGTATGATCCTACACTGAATGGCCAGCTTGTTAATTCATTAGGTCCGTTTGCAAAGTGGGAAGTGAGTTTAACTTTGTATAATTACTTTTTGGCACGAATCTAGAGTTATTATTATTATTATTATTAATATTATTATTATTATTTTTTTTTTATTATTAACTAAGCTACAACCTTAGATGGAAAAGCAAGATGCTATAAGCCCAAGGGATCCATCAGGAAAAAAAATAGCCCTGTGAGGAAAGGAAATAAGGAAATAAATTAACGATATGAGAAATAATGAGCTCCATCAGGGAAAAATAGCCATGTGAGGAAAGGAAATAAGGAAATAAAATAACGATATGAGAAATAATGAACAACTAAAATGAAATATTTTAAAAACAGTCACAACATCAAAACATATATTTCCTATATAAACTATAAAAGGACTTATGTCATCCTGTCCAACAGAAAAACATTCGCTGAAACTGTACTTTAGAAGTTCTGCCGATTTAACTACCAGATTAGGAAGATCATTACTTTTTGGCTAGATTCGGTCTACAGTTGATTCGCTTCCACGAAAACCATCTCTCCTATTTTATAGATTATGACTTTGGGCAGTATTAATGTTGTATAGATTGATATACTATAACTATAGTCCATTTTCTTTTAGCGATGCAGATTTGCACCGACTCGCGGCGGTGCCCTTTTAGCTCGGAAAAGTTTCCGGATCGCTGATTGGTTGGACAATATAATTCTAACCAATCAGCGATCAGGAAACTTTTCCCTGCTAAAAGGGCACCGCCGCGAGTCGGTGCAAATATGCATTGCTAAAAGAAATGGACTATAGTGTACCCGAGCCGTCAAAAATGACCTATGCCGAGCCAGCGTGTTCTAGTTAGGAAATGGGGAAGGGATCCGCCAGGGAAACCACCTAGGGGCTAGACGCACCGTCAGAAAAGCCCCTGTCCGGAGAGAAGCTCCGGGCAATCTAAAGAACTTAAGAAGAAGAAGAAGAAGGGTAAGGGATGGGAATGGTTGAATCTGTGTTTACTTGTGCGTGCATATCTATCTTAATCTTTAGCCGTCATTCTTGACGGGTCGCGTACACTAGTGTGTGCGTGTGTATATATATATATATATATATATATATATATATATATATACATACATACAGTATATTTATATATATATATATATATATATATATATATACTGTGTATATATATATATATATATATATATATATATATATATATATATATATATATATATATATTAATTTGCTTACACGAAAACCATCTCTCCTATTACATAGATTATGATTTTGGGCAGTATATATTGGTGTTATATAGCTTAATTTACTATAACTAGTGTACACGAGCCGTCAAAAAAGATGTATGAATTGCCGAACCAGCGTGTTGTAGTTTGGAAAGGGTTGGGAGGGATGGGAAGGGTTGAATCCGTGTGTGCTTGTGTGTCCATATCTATCTTAATATTTAGCCCAATTTTTTGACGGGTCGCATACACTAGTGTGTATGTCTCTGTATATATGTATATATATATATATATATATATATATATATATATATATATATATATATATATACAGTATATTATATATATATATATATTTATCAAGGTCTATATATACCTGGACCGTGATATATATATATATATATATATATATATATATATACATATATGTATACATATATATATATATATATATATATATATATAAATATATGTATATATTATATATATATATATATACTGTATATATACATATGTATATATATATATATATATATATATATATATATATATATAATATATATATATATATATATATATATATATATATATATATATATATATATATGAATTTATATATGTATATATATATGTATATATATATATATATATATATATATATATATATATATATATATATATATATATATATGTATACATATGTATGTATACATACATTTATTTTTGTATGCATATTTTATTTGAAAACTAGCTATCAATAAATACCACCGCTTATGAACCTAAAAAAAATAGCAAGAAAAATATATTTTTTTCTTACCGAAGGTCGTCAGGATAAAAAGACTAATTTACTTCAGAATGTGTACGTTATCCTTGAAGATCTCACATAAAGGATATCCGAAAAGATCCTTGCAAGTGACCGCAAGGAATCCTTTGAAAAGACCGATTTTTTTTTAGACCGTCAACGGCATTTATTTGAACATTTAGTTCCTTCCTTTATTTTCTATAAGATAGAACTTTTATTCCAGCTGTTACCAAGTTGTGGAATGATCTTCCTAATCGGGTAGTTGAATCAGTAGAACTTCAATAGTTCAAAATTGGAGCAAATGTTTTTATGTTGACCAGGCTGACATGAGTCTTTTTATAGTTTATATATGACATATCTGTTTTTGACGTTGTTAATAGTTTATAATAGGACATATCTGTTTTGACGTTGTTACTATTTTTAGAATGATATATTGTTAATTTATTCTCATCATTTATTTATTTCCTTATTTCCCTTCCTCACTGGGCTATTTTTCCCTATTGGAGCCCTTGGGCTTATAGCATCTTGCTTTTCCTACTAGGGTTGTAGCTTGGCTAGTAATAATAATAATAATAATTAAGATACTGATGGAAGAATGCTTGAGATAAACGCTTTTTATTATTATTATTATTGATAATATTATTATTATTATTATTATTAGCTAAGCTATTCTATAGACCTTGAGATAAGATACATCCCTAGTTAGAAAAGCAGGATGCTACAAGCCCTGGGGGTCCACAGAGAAAATAGCCTGTGAGGGGTTGTGGTGGCCGATATGGTAACGTCTCTGACTGGTGAACGTCAGACTGCTGTTCGATTCCCTCTCAAACTCGATAGTTTCTTTGGTCGCTGCAACCTCCCCATCCTTGTGAGCTAAGGATGGGGTGTTTGGGGGAGCCTATAGGTTATCTGCTGAGTCATCGACAGCCATTGTCTGACCCTCCTTGATCCTAGCTTGAGTGGAGAGGGGTGCTGATCATATACTGTATATATATATATATATATATATATATATATATATATATATATATATATATATATATATATATGGTCAGCATGGTTTAAACGAGCCTGTGGCCTTTACCTTAGATGCTGCTTTTTTTAACCTTAGATCACCTTAAAAATTTCAAAAATCCTTAAATTTGAAGGTACCAAAACCTAAATTACCTTAGATTTACCTTAAAAATTACCTTGAAACCATGCAAATTACCTCAAACTAAGGTAAATTGCTTTAAAAGTTTAAACCCTGATGGTCAGTCTCTAGGGCATTGTCCTGCTTAATAGGAAAATATCACTATCCCTTGTCTCTGCCATTCATGAGCGGCCTTTAAACATGACGAATTCATGGTAATCCAAAAGGGGAGAATTGGGTCTCTTGTAGATCGAGAAGACAATGAGCAAGCTCCCTACCGAGGCATTATGTCCCTTTGAGGGGCATGATGGAAGAGCCTTGTAGGTTATTATATGGTCAAAAAAGGCGTCACTTTTAGGCCTACATATCCTTCGATAGGCCTTGCGGATGAGACTCATAATTATGACATGATTACAAATGAGGAGGTCCACTGTAGTGAGTCAAAACCTAGTCGCACTTTTAGAAAAGCTGCGGGTCTTGTTTTGAGAAAAATGGCTGCTAAATTCATGAAGGTATTATTATTATTATTATTATTATTACCAGCTAATCTACAACCTTAGTTGGAAAAGCAGGATGCTATAAGTCCAAGGGCTCCAATATGGAAGAATAGCCCAAATAGGAAAGAGAACAAGGAAAAAATACGCTACAAGTAAAGAAATTAACAATTAAAATGAAGTAACTGGAAGAGGATTCTTATAATATGATGCACTCCTCATAATCACAAACTACTATATTCATATATATATATATATATATATATATATATATATATATATATATATATATATATATATATATATATTTATATATATATATATATATGTATATAATATATATAAATTTATATATACATACAGTATACAGTATATACAACAGTAACAACCAATCCAGCCACTTCCAGTCCACTGCAGGACAAAGGCCTCAGACATTTTCTTATTCATCTGTGGGGTTTGGTCATTTTTGGGGAAACTTTTGCTGATCGCTCACAGCAAACCGACCTAGTATGGATGCCTAACTAGTACAGCTTTGCTGATTATGGTGATACACCAACCTTTCACCACATTAAGATACCCCCACTCAGAAAGGAGGTATATTTATATATATATATATATATATATATATACATATATATATACATATATGTATATATATATATATATATATATTATATATATATATATATATAAATATTTATGTCCCATTTTGACAGATAATGAGACATCGGAACATGGGTTTTTTCACTTTATTACAAAAGGTTCGTAAGTACACTTTACTCAGCTTACATTCGCGGACGAGCACCTTGTCTCAGAGAACGCGCAAAGGCAACTAACTACCCCTCGCTATCAAAATGCAATCTTGCTACAACAACATGCTGAATAGTTAGGTTTTGTGGAATTCTCATGATTATAGAGTTCATTTAATTTGACGTACAACACATATCTTCATACAAGAATTAGGACAGAGAGAGAGAGAGAGAGAGAGAGAGAGAGAGAGAGAGAGAGAGAGAGAGAGAGAGAGAGAGAGAGAGAGAGCATTTATTCACCTTGGTATTTGTGTACTTTTATTTATGACCACGAGAACTTCCCGATCGGATCAGATATACTTTATGTGTGTATATTTGAGAGAGAGAGAAAGAGAGAGAGAGAGAGAGAGAGAGAGAGAGAGAGAGAGAGAGAGAGAGAGAGAGAGAGTTTTTCGACTTGTATTCGTGTTTTTTTATTTATCACAACGAGAACTTCCTTATCGGATCTGATATATAAATGACCTTGACCTTTACGTTTGATGGTGACCCTGACCTTTAATCACAAAAATGATATCAGAAATGAATTCCCCGGGTCAAACTTGTTTAGAATAGTGATATTGCACACGATTCTAGGACGCTTAGTAAGAAATTTAATTTTTAATTAGAAAACTGTGTCTACATTTGAGAGAGAGAGAGAGAGAGAGAGAGAGAGAGAGAGAGAGAGAGAGAGAGAGAGAGAGAGAGAGAGAGCTCGGTTCAGAAGTCAAAGAGACGATTTGCTTCTTAAAATACTATGTCGTTAACTGACTTCGACTCAAAGATTAATAGATGTAGCTGACTTCTATCTCTACCTGTAATTTAAGGGAACAGCGAATGCCAGGCAATAATGAATCGTACCTTTCATGGATTAGGAAGAGAAAATTACGGAGTAATTTACATATGGGCTGAAATACACGTTGACCTATCAGAACCGTGGCTACTGGCTTCTTATCATCGTTTCTAAGTGGTTTGGATTACTTCTTTTCAGAGGTGATTTTGGATTACTTCTTTTCAGGTGTAATTTTGGATTACTTCTCTTCAGATGTAATTTGGGATTACTTCTTTTCAGAGGTAATTTTCGATTACTTCTTTTCAGATGTAGTTTTGGATTACTTCTTTTTAGATGTAATTTTGGATTACTTCTCTTCAGATGTAGTTTTGGATAACTTCTTTTCAGATGTAATTTTGGATTACTTTTCAGTGTTAATGTTGGATTCCTTCTTTTCAAATGTAATTTTTGGATTACCTTTCACAAGTAATTTTGGATTATTTCTTTTCAGAAGTAATTTTTGTATTACTTCTTTTTAGATGTAATTTTGGATTACTTCTTTTCAGAAGTAATTTTGGATTGCTTCCTTTCAGAAGTAATTTTATATTACTTCTTTTAAAATAAATTTTGGATTACTTCTTTTCATAAATGATGTTGGATGACTTCTTTTCAAAAGTAATTTTCGATTGCTTCTTTTCAGAAGTAATCTTAGATTACTTCTTGTAGAATAAATTTTGGAATACTTCTTTTCTGCTGTACTTTTGGATTACCTCTTTTTGAATGTATACTGTTAGTTTCCTTCTTTTTAGATGTAATTTTGTTTTACTTCTTTTCAGAAGGAATTTTTGAGTCCCTCTTTTCAGAGGTAATTTTGGATTACTTTTCAGATATGATTTTAGATTACCTCTCTTCAGAGGTAATTTTGGATTACTTCTTCTCATATGTAAATTTGGATTACTTCTTTTCATATGTAAATTTGGATTACTTCTTTTCAGGTATAGTTTTGGATTACTTCCTTAGAGAAGTAATTTTGGATTACTTCTTTTCAGAGGTAATATTGGATTACTTTTTTTTCAGAAACGATCCAGAAGATTTATTGTTAGAAGCATTCTGCTATGATGAAGTAATAATCCCCCTACTCTCTCTCTCTCTCTCTCTCTCTCTCTCTCTCTCTCTCTCTCTCTCTCTCTCTCTCTCTCTCTCTCTCTCGGTTTGATAAAGATTAATTAACTTTCGTGGAGAACAGCTGCGCTTCACCAAGGCCTACGCTTCTCTCAAAGACACTCAAAGGAAGCATCCGCTTCTTTCTTGATCACTCAGACCGTTATAATAAAAATAAAATCATTTTAAAAAATTCTGATAAAAAATCTAATTTTTAGTCTCCATATCGAAACTCCTTCATTTTTATATTCCCTTTCTATAGAAATTCGAAAGTTCAAATTTGCAGCATTTTTTTATTTCTTTTTTTTTCTTTTTTTTTTGTATGTTGAACAGGCTGACATAATTCTATTTTTATAGTTTATATATGAAAGATCTGTTTTGATGTTGTTACTGTTATTAAAAGGTTTCGTTTAAATTGTTCATTAATTTTCATGTAGTTTATTTATTTCCTTATTTCCTTTCCTCTATGGGCTATTATTCCCTATTTGAGTCCTTGGGCTTATGGCATCCCGCTTATTTAACTAGGGCTGTAGCTTAGTTAGTAGTAATAATAATTATGATAATGATAATAATGATAATAATAATAGTAATAATTATAACAGCAACAACAACACCAACAACAACAACAATAATAATAATAATAATAATAATAATAATAATAATAATAATAATAATAATAATAATAATACAGAAAGGGGAACAGAAACAAACAATAGTAAATAAAAAAATTCACCTGACCATCATATGCACCTGTGTGAGAGATTATAAGTTAAGAACAGAAACTAAGGGTAAGTCACCCTACCACCTGTATATACCGTGAAAGAGCCCCTGGCCTCCTGTATATCCTTCTTTGCCCAGGTAGGACTTCCATTAATTATTCCAAAGGATACGGGAGGGTCGGACCCAGAAGGGAAACACCTGTGGTTGGGACCTGGCTTAATTAAAACACCAGAAATCATGACAAAAGGCAGTAGCGCTCATAAATAACTTTTTTTTTTCTATTGATAGATGGGATGTATGATTTAGGAGAACGAGCTAGTGTCTTTCAATTTGCTTTTTTTTTTTTTTTTTTTTTTTTTTGAGAATTTTTTTAATTGATAGTGCATTGATGTAGAATTGGATTTTTATAAATGTAGTTATTGGAAATAAATGTAAAATGAACTTTTTTCTATTGATAGATGGGATGTATGATTTCAGAGAACGAGCTAGTGTCTTTCAATTTGCTTGTGTTTTTTTTTATTGTTTGAGAATTTTTTTAATTGATCGTTCATTGATGTAGAATTGGATTATTATGAATATATTTATGGAAAATGAATCGTCTTTCAATTTTTTTTTTTTTTTTATTGTTTGAGAATTTTTTTTTTAAATGATAGTTCCATTGATGTAGAATTGGATTATTATGAATATTTTTATGGAAAATAAATCGTTTTTAAATTTTTTTTTTCATTGTTTGAGAATTTTTTTAATTGATCGTTCACTGGTGTAGAATTGTATTTTTATAAATGTAGTTATGGAAAATAAATCGTCTTTCAATGTTTTTTTTTATTGTTTGAGAATTTTTTTAATTGATCGTTCATTGATGTAGAATTGGATTATTATGAATATATTTATGGAAAATAAATCGTACTTCAATTTTTTTTTTTATTTGAGAATTTTAATTGATCGTTCATTGATGTAGAATTGGATTATTATGAATATATTTATGGAAAATAAATCGTCTTTCATTTTTTTTTTTTTTATTGTTTGAGAATTTTTTTAATTGATCGTTCATTGATGTAGAATTGGATTATTATGAATATATTCATGGGAAATAAATCGTCTTTCAATTTTTTTTTTTTTTATTGTTTGAGAATTTTTTAATTGATCGTTCATTGATGTAGAATTGGATCATTATGAATATATTTATGGAAAATAAATCGTCTTTAATTTTTTTTTCTTTTATTGTTTGAGAATTTTTTTAATTGATCGTTCACTGATGTAGAATTGGATTATTATTAATATATTTATGGAAAATAAATCGTCTTTCAATTTTTTTTTTTTTTTTATTGTTTGAGAATTTTTTTAATTGATTGTTCATTGATGTAGAATTGGATTTTTATAAATTTTAGTTATTGAAAATCAATGTAAAATGAAGATGTTTTCTTCAGTATATTATTGATTCAAATAATTCAAACTTGATTGACGATTTCATGGTCCTAGCTTGGGTGGAGAGGAGGCTTGGACGCTGATCATATATTATATAATCAGTCTCTAGGACATTGTCCTGCTTGCTAGGGCAATGTCACTGTCCTTTGCCTTTGCCATTCATGAGCGGCCTTTAAAATCTTTAAACGTTTAGTGTGAAAACCTGTCCAGTTGAAAACGCTAATAATGAAACTTTTCATTCGCTACTACTACTACTACTACTACTGCTTAGCATTATGATCTCTTGCATCTGCCATTCATAAGTGACCTTTTAAAACCCTTAAACCTTTAGTGTGAAAATCTCTCCGATTGAAAACGCTAATAGTTAAACTTTTCATTCACTACTACTACTTCTACTACTACTACTACTACTACTACTACTACTACTACTACTACTATTATTATTATTATTATTGCTTAGCATTATGATCTAGCAAAAGATGGCTTCAACATTTTCTTTACAGTCAGCTCACGAATATTCTTTAGACCCTCAGAGCATATTTCCACAAGGCTACTTACATCCTGGTACCAACTCTTAGGGTTGTGGAAGCCTATTGGAAACGTCCCTGACTGGCGATCACCGGACTGGGGTTCGAGTCCCGCTCAAACTCGATGGCTTTTTTTAGGGTTTGCAACCTCACCATCCTTGTGAGCTACGGATAGGGGTTTTGGGGGAGCCTATACGTCTACCTGCCGAGTCATCAGCATCCATTGCCTGGCCCTCCCTGGTCCTTGGACTGGGGTTCGAGTCCCACTCAAACTCGATGGCTTTTTTGGGGTTTGCATCCTTACCATCCTTGTGAGCTATGGATAGGGGTTTTGGGGGAGCCTATAGGTCTACCTGCCTAGTCATCAGCATCCATTGCCTGGCCCTCCTTGGTCCAATCTTGGGTGGAGAGGGGGAGCTAGAGCACTAGTCACTCTCCAGTGCATTGTCTGGCTAGGTAAGGCATTGTCACTGTCCCTTGCCTCTGCCTTTCATAATGGCCTATCATCCAGTTTTGTAACTGGATATTTCTCATTTCCAAACGACAGGCAGAGGATTATTATGTATAGAATATAAATTTCCTCTTAAGTCACCTCAAATAAAACTTTCTCTTGGCTTATTATAGGTCAAAGTTCAGACATTGTAACAATTCGTGACTTCTCAAGCCCGCACAGACTTGGGTAATCTATAGTGCAATGGGTCCAACGACAATAGAACCAAAATGCGCCTCCTGATTGGCCGCCTGAGTGGTATTGCGCATAGCCAATCAGCACGCGGATAGCACCTGGCATCGTTCGCCATGTCATCGAGACTCGAGGAAAAAAATAGGGAAATTTAGCATAATCATCGCATGATATAAGACACTTTCTGAGGAATTCCACCTTAACGAATATAATTTTTATACGTTGAGAAGGCATGTCTGAGTTATTTTTTTTTTTAATCTATTGAAAACGCTGAGAGAAAAGAAATACCAAATTACTGTATTCCCGTTTTCCTTCCTTTCTTTCTTTCTTTCTTTCTTTCTTTCTTTCTTTCTTATTTGTTAATTAATTTATTCATGTATTTGTTTATTCGTTTCTGTATTTATTCTTCGAAAAAATAAGAAATAAAAATATTTTTACGATGAGAGTGTTAATCATAAAAAGAAACTTATGTATATATATATATATATATATATATATATATATATATATTTATATATATACATATATATACACATATATATGTAAATATATATATGTATATATATATATATTTATATATATACATATATATACACATATATATGTAAATATATATATGTATATATATATATATATATATATTTATATATATATGTACATTATATATATATATACATACATATAAATATATATATATATATATATATATATATATATATATATATATATATATATATATATATATACTGTATATATAACGTGAGTCATACAAAAAGTAACATTGTTTCTTTACATATATATATATATATATATATATATATATATATATATATATATATATATATATATATATATATATATATATATATATATAACGTGGGTCATACAAACAGTAACATTGTTTCTTTTCCAGTATAAAAGACAGATCTTAATCGCCAGAGACTTGTATCGCTACTGTAACAGTTTTACGGAGAATTCAAAATCGTTATTTTTCACTACATTTTTGTGGTTAAGCAAAACCTTGAAAACTCCCTGAATATTTCGGTAAGATTTCCTCATCTTTTATACGTTATTTTCTTGACCTATGGTATTTCAGACGACCATTTATTTTTTGCACTTGTATTTGCGTTTTTTTTTTTTTTTTTTGCACATATATTTGCGATTTTTTTTTTGCACATTTTTGTGAGGTTTTCCTTGGCTATTTTGTACCACACTTGTTGTTGTTGTTGTTGTTGTTATTATTAATATTATTATCATCATCATTATTTTTATTATTATTATTATTATTGTTGTTATTATCATTATTATTATTATTATTATTATTATTATTATTATTATTTTATTATTATCATTATTATCATTATTATTATTATTATTATTATTAGCACTATAATAATTATTATTATGATCATTATTATTATTATTATTATTATTATTATTAGCTAAACTACAATCCTAGTTGGAAAAGCTGGATGCTATAAGCCCAAGGGCTCCAACAGGGAAAATAGCCCAGTGAGGAAAGGAAATATGGAATAAATGAACGATATGAGAAATAATGAACAATTAGAATAAAATACTTAAAAAACAGTAACAACATTAAAACAGATATTTCATATATAAACTATAAAAAGACTTATGTCGCCCCATTCAACATAACATATTATTTTAATTTCTTCTCGTAAAAGGACAAATGTAACCATCTTTTTCAATTAGAACTGAAAAGACTCATTTGATTTATTTTCTTGTGTGATGAAAATTGGTCCAATTATTTCTGTCAAGAATTCTGTTATTTTTACAAATGAATAATTCGTTAATGAAAAATTATATTTCATCAAAAAGCAAATTAAATTGAAAATTCATTTTATTTTATTTTCTTGTGTGATGAAAATTGGTGTAATTATTTCTGTCATGAAATCGGGTATTTTTACAAATAATTCGTTAATGAAAAATTATATTTCATCAAAAAGCAAATTAAATTGAAGACTCATTTTATTTTATTTTCTTGTGTGAGGAAAATTGGTCTAATTATTTCTGTCATAAATTTTGGCATTTTTACAAATGAATAAATCGCTAATGAAAAATTATATTTCATCAAAAAGCAAATTAAACTGAAGACTCATTTTATTTTTATTTTTTTCTTGTCTGAGGAAAATTAGTCTAATTATTTCTGTCATGAATTCTGGTATTTTTTACAAATGAATAAATCGTTAATGAAAAATTATATTTCATCAAAAACAAAATTGAATTGAAGACTCATTTTCTTTTATTTTTTTTTCTTGTGTGAGGAAAATTGGTGTAATTATTTATCTCACGAAATCGAGTATTTTTACAAATGAATAAATCGTTAATGAAAAATTATCTCATTTCAACAAAAACAAAATTATATTGAATACTCGTTTGATTGTTTTATTTTTTATTTTATTTTTTTTGTATAAGGGGAAATTGGACCAATTATTTCTGTCACGAATTCTGGTATTTTTTTGACCAATGAGGAAATCATTAATAAAAAAAAAAATTTTATTACACCAAAACCAAAATCAAATAAAAAAAAATATATATATATTGTCTTTGCTATACCAGGTTACCTAAGAAATTGTATCAAATATCAAACTGGGGAAAACGGTTTCCGTCTAAAAGAAAAAAAAAACAGCAAATTGTTAATTAGAAGTAAAATTGGCAAGGAAAAAATGGCAGTGAGAAACGATACGTTTTAAAAATAATGAGCAAAATAAACTGGGCGGTCGAGATACCTTTCTTCTTCCTCCCCCTCCTCCTCTTTCTCTCCTCCCTCCTCCTCCTCCCCAACTCCCTCTCCTCCTACTCCTCCTCCTCCCCACCGTCCCTCTCATCCCCCTCATCCACCACTCCTCTCTTCTTCCCCACCTTCCTCCATCATCTCCCACTCTCTTCTTCCTCCCCCCTTCTCCTTCATTCTCCTCCTCCCCACCCTCCCCTTCATCCACCACTCCTCTCCTTCTCCTCCCCACGTTCCCCATCATCCCCCACTCTCCTTTTCCTCCCCACCTTCTCCATCTTCCCCCACTCTCCTCTTCCCCACCTTCCCCTTCATTCCCCTCCTCTCCCCATCTCCCCCTCATTCCCCACCTCATCCCCCACTCCGTTCCTCCTCCTCCCTATCTTCCCCATCATCCCCCACTCTTCAACTCCTCCCCACCCTCCCCCTCATCCACCACTCCTTCTCCTCCCCAACTTCCCCTTCATTCTCCCCCTCATCCCCTACCTCCTCTCCTCCCCTACCTCCTCTCCTCCCCGCATCCTCTCCTCCCTGCATCCTCTCCTCATCCTCCCCACTTTCCTCCTCCTCCTCCCCACCTTCTCCATCATTCCCCTCCCCTCCCCATCTACTCCTCATCCCCCACCTCCTCTCCGCCTCCCCCACTTCCTCTCCTACTCCTCCTCACCTCCCACATCTTTTTTCTTCTATTTAGGGAAAATGATTTTTCCCATTCTTGGTTTGAAGGCAACAACCACTAATGGACACGTAATTACGTCATGATTAATAGGCCGTTTTCCTTAACAAGCAGGTTCCAATAGAGGTTTGAATTTTCTGCCTTGAAATACGATAAGGCAATTTACTAACGGTTTGTGCATCGTGACTTATTATTATTATTATTATTATTATTATTATTATTATTATTATTATTATTATAACTTTTTAAGCTACAACCCTAGTTGGAAAAGCAGGATGCTATAAACTCAGGGGCTCCAACGGGGAAAATAGCCCAGTGAGGAAAGGAAACAAGGATAAATAAATTATTTTAAGAAGAGTAACAACATTAGAATAAATATTTCCTATGTAAACTATAACAACTTTAACAAAACAAGTAGAAGATAAATAGGATAGAATAGTGTGCCCGAGTGTACCCCCAAGCAAGAGAACTCTAGCCCAAGACAGTGGAAGACCATGGTACAGAGGCTATGGCACCACCCAAGACTAGAGAACAATGGTTTGATTTGGGAGTGTCCTCCGATGAGCGAGCTCGCTTTGGGATTAACTTTAATATCGTTCCGGGACAAACCCTTCCAGACTTCGCTAACATGCGTCCGGAAGAGGTTCTTTGGGTTGCAAGTTGAGAGTAGTAACATTGATCCCGAGGGATGAAACATAACATGATAATCTCGCTCTAGTTTGTTATCCAGTCGGTCATTTATTTAGACCAATACATATATAATTATATTGTAGTAGATGATACTTGAGAAAATTAGCTGAGTAATGAAATATAATCAAGGGACTATTATTATCGATTGGGTATTAATTTATTATGGATAAAAAGTCGTTTATCAATTCTTTGAATAAAGATTTTACTGACTAAGAATCTTTAGCAACAAATAGCACTATAAAGGTTTACATTTGTTTACATATGCAAATGGAATTTTTTTTATAAAAACAAAGATCTATATAGATTTAAGTATACTGTAGTTTTTACAGTAAGCAGACGGTTCTTTCCGACTCGTTCGAATACTCTGAGGAAAGATAGAGATCTTAAGAAACACGCCTAGGCCCTATGAACATCCACCAGTATTTTCAAAACTTCCAGGCCCTATGAACATCCAAAAATGTTTTCAAAACTTCCAGGCCCTATGAACATCCACCAATTTTTTCAAAACATCCAGGCCCTATGAACATTTTCAAAACTTCCAGGCCCTATGAACATCCACCAATGTTTTCAAAACTTCCATGCCATATGAACATCCACCAATGTTTTCAAAACTTCCAGGCCCTATGAACATCCACCAATTTCAAAACTTCCATGCCATATGAACATCCACCAATGTTTTCAAAACTTCCAGGCCCTATGACCATGTAATGTTTTCAAAACTTCCTGGCCCTATGAACATCCACCAATGTTTTCAAAACTTCCAGACCTTATGAGCACCCCCAATGTTTTCAAAACTTCCATGCCCTATGAACATCCACCAATGTTTTCAAAACTTCCAGACCTTATGAGCACCCCCCAATGTTTTCAAAACTTCCATGCCCTATGAACATCCACCAATGTTTTCAAAACTTCCAGGCCCTATGAACATCCACCAATGTTTTCAAAACTTCCAGACCTTATGAGCACCCCCCAATGTTTTCAAAACTTCCATGCCCTATGAACATCCACCAATGTTTTCAAAACTTCCAGACCCTATGAACATCCACCAATGTTTTCAAAACTTCCAGACCTTATGAGCACCCCCCAATGTTTTCAAAACTTCCATGCCCTATGAACATCCACCAATGTTTTCAAAACTTCCAGACCTTATGAGCACCCCCCAATGTTTTCAAAACTTCCATGCCCTATGAACATCCACCAATGTTTTCAAAACTTCCAGGCCCTATGAACATCCACCAATTTTTTCAAAACATCCAGGCCCTATGAACATTTTCAAAACTTCCAGACCCTATGAACATCCACCAATGTTTTCAAAACTTCCAGGCCCTATGAACATCCACCAATTTTTTCAAAACATCCAGGCCCTATGAACATTTTCAAAACTTCCAGACCCTATGAACATCCACCAATGTTTTCAAAACTTCCAGGCCCTATGAACATCCACCAATTTTTTCAAAACATCCAGGCCCTATGAACATTTTCAAAACTTCCAGGCCCTATGAACATCCACCAATGTTTTCAAAACTTCCAGGCCCTATGAACATCCACCAATGTTTTCAAAACTTCCAGGCCCTATGAACATCCACCAATGTTTTCAAAACTTCCTGGCCCTATGAACATCCACCAATGTTTTCAAAACTTCCTGGCCCTATGAACATCCACCAATTTTTTCAAAACATCCAGGCCCTATGAACATTTTCAAAACTTCCAGGCCCTATGAACATCCACCAATGTTTTCAAAACTTCCAGGCCCTATGAACATCCACCAATGTTTTCAAAACTTCCAGACCCTATGAACATCCACCAATGTTTTCAAAACTTCCAGACCTTATGAGCACCCCCCAATGTTTTCAAAACTTCCATGCCCTATGAACATCCACCAATGTTTTCAAAACTTCCAGACCTTATGAGCACCCCCCAATGTTTTCAAAACTTCCATGCCCTATGAACATCCACCAATGTTTTCAAAACTTCCAGGCCCTATGGACATCCACCAATTTTTTCAAAACATCCAGGCCCTATGAACATTTTCAAAACTTCCAGGCCCTATGAACATCCACCAATGTTTTCAAAACTTCCAGGCCCTATGAACATCCACCAATGTTTTCAAAACTTCCAGACCCTATGAACATCCACCAATGTTTTCAAAACTTCCAGACCTTATGAGCACCCCCCAATGTTTTCAAAACTTCCATGCCCTATGAACATCCACCAATGTTTTCAAAACTTCCAGACCTTATGAGCACCCCCCAATGTTTTCAAAACTTCCATGCCCTATGAACATCCACCAATGTTTTCAAAACTTCCAGGCCCTATGGACATCCACCAATTTTTTCAAAACATCCAGGCCCTATGAACATTTTCAAAACTTCCAGACCCTATGAACATCCACCAATGTTTTCAAAACTTCCAGGCCCTATGAACATCCACCAATTTTTTCAAAACATCCAGGCCCTATGAACATTTTCAAAACTTCCAGACCCTATGAACATCCACCAATGTTTTCAAAACTTCCAGGCCCTATGAACATCCACCAATTTTTTCAAAACATCCAGGCCCTATGAACATTTTCAAAACTTCCAGGCCCTATGAACATCCACCAATGTTTTCAAAACTTCCAGGCCCTATGAACATCCACCAATGTTTTCAAAACTTCCAGGCCCTATGAACATCCACCAATGTTTTCAAAACTTCCTGGCCCTATGAACATCCACCAATGTTTTCAAAACTTCCAGGCCCTATGAACATCCACCAATTTTTTCAAAACATCCAGGCCCTATGAACATTTTCAAAACTTCCAGGCCCTATGAACATCCACCAATGTTTTCAAAACTTCCAGGCCCTATGAACATCCACCAATTTTTTCAAAACATCCAGGCCCTATGAACATTTTCAAAACTTCCAGGCCCTATGAACATCCACCAATGTTTTCAAAACTTCCAGGCCCTATGAACATCCACCAATTTTTTCAAAACATCCAGGCCCTATGAACATTTTCAAAACTTCCAGGCCCTATGAACATCCACCAATGTTTTCAAAACTTCCAGGCCCTATGAACATCCACCAATGTTTTCAAAACTTCCTGGCCCTATGAACATCCACCAATGTTTTCAAAACTTCCAGGCCCTATGAACATCCACCAATTTTTTCAAAACATCCAGGCCCTATGAACATTTTCAAAACTTCCAGGCCCTATGAACATCCACCAATGTTTTCAAAACTTCCTGGCCCTATGAACATCCACCAATGTTTTCAAAACTTCCAGGCCCTATGAACATCCACCAATTTTTTCAAAACATCCAGGCCCTATGAACATTTTCAAAACTTCCAGGCCCTATGAACATCCACCAATGTTTTCAAAACTTCCTGGCCCTATGAACATCCACCAATGTTTTCAAAACTTCCTGGCCCTATGAACATCCACCAATGTTTTCAAAACTTCCTGGCCCTATGAACATCCACCAATGTTTTCAAAACTTCCAGGCCCTATGAACATCCACCAATGTTTTCAAAACTTCCTGGCCCTATGAACATCCACCAATGTTTTCAAAACTTCCTGGCCCTATGAACATCCACCAATGTTTTCAAAACTTCCAGGCCCTATGAACATCCACCAATTTTTTCAAAACATCCAGGCCCTATGAACATTTTCAAAACTTCCAGGCCCTATGAACATCCACCAATGTTTTCAAAACTTCCAGGCCCTATGAACATCCACCAATGTTTTCAAAACTTCCTGGCCCTATGAACATCCACCAATGTTTTCAAAACTTCCAGGCCCTATGAACATCCACCAATTTTTTCAAAACATCCAGGCCCTATGAACATTTTCAAAACTTCCAGGCCCTATGAACATCCACCAATGTTTTCAAAACTTCCTGGCCCTATGAACATCCACCAATGTTTTCAAAACTTCCAGGCCCTATGAACATCCACCAATTTTTTCAAAACATCCAGGCCCTATGAACATTTTCAAAACTTCCAGGCCCTATGAACATCCACCAATGTTTTCAAAACTTCCAGGCCCTATGAACATCCACCAATGTTTTCAAAACTTCCAGGCCCTATGAACATCCACCAATGTTTTCAAAACTTCCTGGCCCTATGAACATCCACCAATGTTTTCAAAACTTCCAGGCCCTATGAACATCCACCAATTTTTTCAAAACATCCAGGCCCTATGAACATTTTCAAAACTTCCAGGCCCTATGAACATCCACCAATGTTTTCAAAACTTCCAGGCCCTATGAACATCCACCAATTTTTTCAAAACATCCAGGCCCTATGAACATTTTCAAAACTTCCAGGCCCTATGAACATCCACCAATGTTTTCAAAACTTCCAGGCCCTATGAACATCCACCAATTTTTTCAAAACATCCAGGCCCTATGAACATTTTCAAAACTTCCAGGCCCTATGAACATCCACCAATGTTTTCAAAACTTCCAGGCCCTATGAACATCCACCAATGTTTTCAAAACTTCCTGGCCCTATGAACATCCACCAATGTTTTCAAAACTTCCAGGCCCTATGAACATCCACCAATTTTTTCAAAACATCCAGGCCCTATGAACATTTTCAAAACTTCCAGGCCCTATGAACATCCACCAATGTTTTCAAAACTTCCAGGCCCTATGAACATCCACCAATTTTTTCAAAACATCCAGGCCCTATGAACATTTTCAAAACTTCCAGGCCCTATGAACATCCACCAATGTTTTCAAAACTTCCAGGCCCTATGAACATCCACCAATTTTTTCAAAACATCCAGGCCCTATGAACATTTTCAAAACTTCCAGGCCCTATGAACATCCACCAATGTTTTCAAAACTTCCAGGCCCTATGAACATCCACCAATGTTTTCAAAACTTCCAGGCCCTATGAACATCCACCAATGTTTTCAAAACTTCCTGGCCCTATGAACATCCACCAATGTTTTCAAAACTTCCAGGCCCTATGAACATCCACCAATTTTTTCAAAACATCCAGGCCCTATGAACATTTTCAAAACTTCCAGGCCCTATGAACATCCACCAATGTTTTCAAAACTTCCAGGCCCTATGAACATCCACCAATGTTTTCAAAACTTCCAGGCCCTATGAACATCCACCAATGTTTTCAAAACTTCCTGGCCCTATGAACATCCACCAATGTTTTCAAAACTTCCTGGCCCTATGAACATCCACCAATGTTTTCAAAACTTCCAGGCCCTATGAACATCCACCAATGTTTTCAAAACTTCCAGGCCCTATGAACATCCACCAATGTTTTCAAAACTTCCAGGCCCTATGAACATCCACCAATGTTTTCAAAACTTCCTGGCCCTATGAACATTTTCAAAACTTCCAGACCCTATGAATATCC
>NC_090769.1:24979490-25006990 GCF_036898095.1 Palaemon carinicauda
TAATAATAATAATAATAATAATAATAATAATAATAATAATAATAATAATAATAATAATAATAATAATAATAATAATAATAATAATAATAATAATAATAACAATAATAATAACTGACAAGATTTCTTTGTGAAATTTATATATATTAAACCTCCAAAATAGATTTTTAGGCTCTACAATCAAGTCAGTGGAAAGCAAGCATACGTGCACACACGTACGTAAATCATGCGTACCGATACGTACACGAAAACATCTTTACGGTAATAATATTAATATTTGATAAGATTTATTTTTGAAATTTACGTCTATTGAACCTCCAAGTCAGATTTAGGCTCTACAGTCAATCCAGTGGAAAGCAAGCATACGTGCACATACGTACGTAAGTCTCACGTACACACTTACGTACACGAAGCATCGTTAGGGTAATAATAATAATAATAATAATAATAATAATAATAATAATAATAATAATAATTGGCAAGATTTCTTTGAGAAATTCACGCATATTAAAGTTCCAAGACAGATTTAGCCTCAAGACAGTAGAAAGCAAGCTTACGTGCACACACGTACGTAAGTCATGTGTACCGATACGTACACGAAAGCATCGTTAGGTCCATCCCACGTCCCTGGTGACGAAAGCGACCGAAAGCGGCCTTGAGGACCAACGGTCGTCATGATTGCGGCCAAGTTTTCGATCAGTGAAAGTTTTTCGGCCTCTGGGAAACCATTTGTTTACGCCCAATCGACGCCCAAACCCACCCACCCACCCACCCGCCCACTCCCGATCTGATAGGCCAGGACACACCTTCGAGTTTCCCTATCGTCCTTGCGGCCCCCTCCCCCTCTTCAAAAAGGAAAACTTTCTCTTTCGAAGTGCATTCATTTCCTTGTTCTAAGGAACCTAGGGAGGGAGGGGGAGGGGGAGTGAGGGCGATACGTAGAGAGGGAGGGATATAAGGAAGGAGGTAGGGAGGGAGATACGGAGTGAGGTAGGGAGGGATGGAGGGAGATATGAAGGAAGCGAATGAGATAAAGATGGTTGAAGAAGTCAAAAGAGATTCTTAAAAGGGACTTTTCCCTAGCCCGCATTGACACGCCCCTCCTCCTCCACCCCCCCCCCCCTACCGAAAAGTTCTCTTTAATTGACTTTCACCTATATATAGACCTTGCTTTCACCTCAGGACTTTCTTTTTTTTTTTTTCATTAGAGTCCCTTTAAACTGAATTTCTTTGCCCACCGCGTGTTGATGTAAATCGTCTTTCTCCGAGTATTTCACAAAACCGTTTCTTTGAATCAAAAGGAATTTCATTACTTCTTATTTCGTTTGTTTATATCCTTATTTCCTTTCCTCATTGGGCTGTTTTTCCCTGTTGGGAGCCCTTGGGCTTATAACAACTTGGTTTTTACAACTAGGTTTGTAGCTTAGCTAGTAATAATAATAATAATAATAATAATAATAATAATTTTTCCTGTTGGAGCCCTTGGGCATAAATTATAACACCTTGCTTTTCCAACTAGGGTTGTAGCTTAGCTAGTAATAATAATAATAATAATAATAATAATAATAATAATAATAATAATAATAATAATAATAATAATTTTCCCTGTTGGAGCCCTTGGGCATAAATTATAGTACCTTGCTTTTCCAACTAGGGTTGTAACTTAGCTAATAATAATAATAATAATAATAATAATAATAATAATAATAATAATAATAATAATAATAATAATAATAATAATAATAAAATGTGTTTCAGAACTTCCGGAAAATATAAGATTACAGATAATTCTTGTAATACTTGCAACAACGAAAAGTTAGAAACATGTTAATATACCCAACGCGTATGTAGTCGTACATTTGTAGTTAACTGCATTTACAAAATCAATTTGCCAACTGTATTTACGATTGGGGAAAACTATCAGAAACCAGACTATTAGCAAAGGAGTAAAACTTTAAGAACTGGGTTTTTTCTTTTATTATAAAAATACAATTACATTTTACTGATTTATATTATTTTCGTAATTATTGTATTACAGAAATATACAGTAGATTTGAACTTATACACTATTAAAAAAATCTATGAATCAAAATATGTAGTTTATAGCATATAGTTTAATGGGGTCTGGTCCAGCTTTCTCGGTTATTTTGGTAACCAATATAAACACATCACAACCTTAATTTGAGCTAAAACGTCAGAACTTCAAAACCTAGTTTTTTTACACTATTTTTTTCACGACGAATTCCAACTAATATTAAGGACTTAATCATCACAGCGGTTATGACAATGGAATGTCTCCCTGTTCCACACCTCACTCTACCCTAGCCCTAGCCCTTGCCCTAGCCCTTGCCCTAGCCTTAGCCCCAATCCTACCCCAAGCCCGAACCCTATCCATAGCCTTACCCCAACCCTAGCCCTAGCCCTACCCTTACCCCAACCCTATCCTAACCCCAACCCTATCCCTATCCTTAACTCTAGCTCCAACCCTAGCTCCAGCCCTAGCCCTAGCCTTATCCCCAACCCTATCCCTAGCCTTAGCCCTAGCCCCAACCCTAGCTCCAGCCCTAGCCCTAGCCCTAGCCCTAGCCCTAGCCGTACCCCAACCCTATCCCTAGCCTTAGCCCTAGCCCCAACCCTAGCTCCAGCCCTAGCCCTAGCCCTAGCCCTAGCCCTAGCCGTACCCCAACCCTATCCCTAGCCTTAGCCCTAGCCCCAACCCTAGCTCCAGCCCTAGCCCTAGCACTAGCACTAGCCCTAGCCTTACTCCAATCCTAGCCCTAGTCCTAGACTAACCCCAACCCTAGCCATAGCACTACCCCCTCCCGGAAAAATATGAAAGGATGGAAGGGATATGTCAGAAAAAAATATGGCCGTTAATGTTTAAGGACCTAAAAAGAAAAAAAAAAGAGACAAGTAAAAGAGAAAATTAAGAAGGGAAAAAAGGGGGAATAGGTCTATTGAGATACCAGCCGAGTCGATGACAAAGGGAGAACGAGCCTATAAAAAGTAAATAATCCGGGAGTTAATCGAAATCCCCATTAACACCAATTAAAAGCTTCACAGGAATTTCCAGATTTTTTATACTGATTTCTTTTTATACGTTTTATAAAGTTTTATATGTAACGAATGATTTGGAAACGAATGAAGTGGAATTAAAAAAGAATGTCATCTAGGATTTAATAATGATGGAATGACGACTTCAGGAATGTTAACTTTTATGGGGAATAGTATTAGGGGATAACAGGCCTGAGAGAGAGAGAGAGAGAGAGAGAGAGAGAGAGAGAGAGAGAGAGAGAGAGAGAGAGAGAGAGAGAGAGAGAATGTCATCTAGCATTTAATAATGATGATATGGTGACTTCAGGAATGTTAACTTTTATGAGGAATAGTATTAGGGAATGACAGGCCTAAGAGATCATTAAAGGAGAGAGAGAGAGAGAGAGAGAGAGAGGAGAGAGAGAGAGGAGAGGAGAGAGAGAGAGAGAGAGAGAGAGAGAGAGAGAGAGAGAGAGAGAGAGAGGGATGTCATCTAGCATTTAATAATGATGAAATGGTGACTTCAGGAATGTTAACTTTTATGGGGAATAGTATTAGGGGATAACAGGCCTGAGAGAGAGAGAGAGAGAGAGAGAGAGAGAGAGAGAGAGAGAGAGAGAGAGAGAGAGAGAGAGAGAGAGAGAGAGAGAATGAACATGAGTGATAAACAAGTGAAAAATAGAAAAATTATGAAATTCGGCATAGGCTGTCAACCTTGATGATGTTAAATATCCCCAAACGATCCTGAGAAGGATTTTGTCCCCATCGTTAGGATGTCCAAATCTTCGATAGTATTTAAATCAAGTTTTTCAGTGTCAAGTTTACAAGAACTTGTTAATCTCTGATTATTATTATTATTATTATGATTATTATTATTATTACTTTTACTATTATTATTATTATTATTATTATTATTACTTTTACTATTTTTATTATTATTATTATTAATAATAATAATAATAATAATAATAATATTATTATTATTATTGTAGTTGTTGTTGTTGTTATTATTATTATTGTAGTTGTTGTTGTTGTTATTATTTATATTATTATTGTTATTATTATTACTTACTTACTTTCTAAGCTACAACCCTAGTTGAAAAGGCGGTATGCTATAAGCCCAAGGGCTCCAACAAGGAAAAATAGCCCAGGGAGGAAAGGAATTTATTGTTTTTATTATTATCATTATTATCACTTACTTAATTACCTACTTACTTACTTACTTACTAAGCTACAATCCTAGCTGAAAAGGCCAGATGCTCTAGGCTCAAAGGCTCCTACAGGGAAAAATTGCCCAGTGAGGAAAGGAAATTAGGAAGTAAAAAAACTACAAGAGAAGTAATGAAAAATCAAGATAAAATATTTTAAGAACAATAACAACATTAAATTAGATATCTCATATATAAACTAAAAACTTAAAAAAACAAAAGTAAGAGAAATAAGATAGAATAGTGTGCCTGAGTGTACCCTCAAGCAAGAGAACTCTACCCGGAGGCAGTATTTATTTGTTAATAAACTGATATCAGGTTAGATATAACATGTAGAAATTTTGGGAAAATATTAAAACTGTGATTTATACAAAAAAAACGGAAACTTTTTTTTTTTTTTTTTTTTTTTTTTTTTTTTTTTTTTTTACAAACACAGAGAAGTCAAACAAAATTAACAAACTACCTCATATTTACCTCGTACTTTCCCTATAAAACGGATAAGGCCGAGCGGTTAATCTCCAAGTTGTTTTAGGTTCAATGACTCACGCACGGTCTAGCAGCCTCAACCGTGATCTCACATAAATGGGATTCGATCTCTCTTCAACATCCAGATCACTTCCTTTAATGACAGTTCTTCCCATAGAGTTCTCTTGCTTGAGGGTACACTTAGGCACACTATTCTATCTTATTTCTATTATTCTTGTTTTTCTTTGGATGTTTTCAGTTTATTTATGAAAGATCTATTTTAATGTTACTGTTCTTAAAATATTTCATTTTAATTGTTCATTACTTCTCTTGTAGTTTATTTATTTCCTTGTTTCCTTCCTTCACTGGGATATTTTTCCTGTTGGAGCACCCTGTTTTTCCAGCAAGGGTTGTAGCTTACCTAGTAAATAATAATAATAATAATAATAATAATAATAATAATAATAATAATAATAATAATAATAATAACTTCAATATGAGACTAACTAACGAAAAAGAATCCTTCAAACCGTGATGTAAATCACAACCAAAAATTAACTAATTCCAGTAACGGCATTCGGGAAATAGTTCCGGTATTGAGGAAGGGCGTCGATCATAGACGGGCGTGGGCGTGTTGGGCAATTTGCTGTGACGGAAGCATAAATTAGACCGATGAGGGCAGATGGGTTTCAACCACCTGCGGGGCAGACCAACTGAATGATCTCACCATAGTTTCCCCCATTATCTGTCTCTCATTGTCAAAGAATAAGTCTCTCTCTCTCTCTCTCTCTCTCTCTCTCTCTCTCTCTCTCTCTCTCTCTCTTCCTTTAAAGATGTACCCGGTGGGACTTGTAAATATCAAGATAGCCAAAACTTTTTGCATTTCAAAGCAACATAAACCTATTGTTACTTCAACTCTCTCTCTCTCTCTCTCTCTCTCTCTCTCTCTCTCTCTCTCTCTCTCTCTCTCTCTCTCTCTCTCTCTCTCTCTCTCTCTTCCTTTAAAGATGTACCCGGTGGGACTTGTAAATATCAAGATAGCCAAAACTTTTTGCATTTCAAAGCAACATAAACCTATTGTTACTTCAACTCTCTCTCTCTCTCTCTCTCTCTCTCTCTCTCTCTCTCTCTCTCTCTCTCTCTCTATATATATATATATATATATATATATATATATATATATATTATATATATATACATATATATATGTATATATATATATATATATATATATATATATATACATATATATATATATATATATATATATATATATATATATATATATATATATATATGAGAAAATTCCCTTAAATTCAAGGTACTAATATTCTTATGTGATATTCTACTGTCTTTGGGTAGTTCTCTTGCTTGAGGGTACATTCGGGCACACTATTCTATATCATTTCTCTTCTTGTTTATTTTTTTTTTTATATCGTTCATATATTATTGATTTATTTTGATGATGTTATGTTGCCCTTAAAATATTTTGCTCTAATTGTTCACTACTTCTCTTGCAGTTTATTTATTTCCTTTCCTCGCTAGGGCTATTTTTCTCTGTTGTAGCCCTTGGTTTTCCAACTAGGGTTGTAGCTTAGCTAGTTGAGAATAATAATAATAATCATAATAATAATCATCATCATCATCATCACCATCATCATCTACTCCTATGCCTATTGACGCAAAGGATCTCTGTTAGATTTCGCCCGTCGTCTCTATTTCCTACGGGCCAACCAAGGGAAAGGCCCGTGCCAACAACAAGTGTTGGCTTTAATACCCCAACAAAGTCTCTATTTTGAGCTTTTCATTCAATACTTCTCCAATCATCATCTACTTCGCGCTTCATACTCCTCAGCCATATAAGCCTGGGGCTTCCAACTCTTCTAGTGCCTTGTGGAGCCCAGTTGAACGTTTGGTGAACTAAGCTCTCTTGTGGAGTGCTGAGTATCAGTTCCTTTTCAAAAGCAACAATCCTTAAAGGGAGAATCCTATTATCCCAGATAACCAGCCCTTCCTTCCCAAAATAGGAACATTTTCTGCATGACATGTTCCTTGGGGGGGGGGGGGGGAGATTGCTTAAAAAAAAAAAAAAAAAAGTCTGCATTCAACTCAATAGGGAAGCTGCTGGTAACTTCCACCTGCTATAACGTCCCAATTTTTCGAAAAAAAGGACCACTTCCTCTATTGCCGTTTTTATAGCGGGCAGTCAGTGGTTGCTTTTTACGCTTGGGGAGAGATAAAATGCTCGACTGTTGAATATGGCCGCTTGCCATATAATACATCTTATTTAAAAGGATGGCGCTCTATTGGTGTTCGTATAACCGGATTCAAGCCTGCTTGGACTTATATAGACACACGCTAATGGATCGTTTTCCTTTTACAGAGATAAAAAGCAGTTTCAATGAAGAGTAGAATAGTGTCATGGAATAATGATACTGCATTCTTCGGTCAATTGCCATGTCATTGCTAAGTCAGAGAGGAAACTTTATGTATGCACATTTCCCAAGTACAGAAACAATGTTTTAGTTTTTATCTTGATTCGTCATTTGTGATATTTTGGCGTTACATAAATTGTGATTGCTGTCAAAAATCATTTTTAATATTACCTTCAAGTGATTTTTTTTTTTTTTGCCAAAATTATAATATCACAATACCCAACATGTATTAAGAACTGTCCTTCTAGTAAATCGTTTCAACTGGACTCCTAATTTCTAGTTTATTAGTTCCTTTTCTTTATTTTGTAAACAATTTTGACTTTTCCCCTTTTTATGCTCATGGATTACCCTCATACTCATTAATGTGAGCTTTTCGATTTATTTTCATGAGATTTTTTATCAAACGTTCGCAGTGTAACGCTATTTTTCACATTTTTTTTTACATGTTTTTCGCACAATTAGTTTGATCTGTATTTTCCCATCATACATTATCCAGGGTTTAATCTTGAGCATGTGGCCATTACCTTAAATGCTGCTTTTTACCTCAGATTACCTTAAAAATTTTCCAATTTCCTTAAAATTGGAGCCAGTAAACCCAAAATTACCTTAGAAATTACATTAAAACCATAAAAATTACCTCCATCTAAGGTAATTTCTCATAATCAATGCGACGCTACATAACGGGAAAATTAATTTTAGTAGTTTAAATTGACATTAGTCTCAAGTTTTTGCTATATTGCAACATTTTCCCTTAACCACCACGTGCAACATAAAACTCAAAATCCACCCAGAAATACTTATTGTGAATATTATAGGACCTGCATCCATCTTACCTCGAGCCATTACCAGGTACATGTGTTCAACAGGTGACTCTCGACCACTTGAATAAGTCAAAAGTCATTATAGGTAGTAGGTTGGCCAGGGCACTAGCCACCCGTTGAGATACTACCACTAGAGATTTATGGCATCTTTTGACTGGCCAGGCAGTACTACATTAGATCCTTCTCTCTGGTTACGGCTCACTTTCCCTTTGCTTGCACATACACCGAATAGTCTGGCCTATTCTTTACATATTCTCCTGTGTCCTCATACACCTGACAACACTTGAGATTACCAAACTATTCTTCTTCACCCAAGGGATTACTGTACTGTAATTGTTCAGTGGCCACTTTCTTCTTGCTAAGGGTAGAAGAGACTCTTTAGCTATGGTAAGCAGCTCTTCTAGGAGGACACTCCAAAATCAAACCATTGTTCTCTAGTCTTGGGTGGTGCCATAGCCTCTGTACCATGGTCTTCCACTGTCTTGGGTTAGAGTTCTCTTGCTTGAGGGTACAATCGGGCATACTATTCTACCTAATTTCTCTTCCTCTTGTTTTGTTAAAGTTTATAGTTTATATAGGAGATATTTGTTTTAATGATGTTACTCTTAAAATATTTTATTTTTCCCTTTTTCCTTTCCTCACTGGGCTATTTTCCCTGTTGGAGCCCCTGGGCTTGTAGCATTCTGCTTTTCCAACTAGGGTTGTAGCTTAGCAAATAATAATAATAATAATAATAATAATAATAATAATAATAATAATAATAATAATAATAATAGCCCAGTAATTATTCTTCGACACCGGCAACACCTTTGACGACTTGAATCCTATTATCAATAAACCCAGTGCCACAAGATGAAGTGATTGATAAGGACATGTCTACTTTCATGATGGTTTAAAGGTGACTGATGAATGGCAGGAGCATGAGACAGTGACTGCGCTACCAGGACAATTTGGTGAATGATTGTCATGCTATTTTCCCTGTTGGAGCCCTTGAGCTTATAGCATCCTGCTTTTCCAATTAGGGTTGTAGCTTAGCTAATAATAATAATAATAATAATAATAATAATAATAATAATAATAATAAACGTTTTCTTAGCGGAAGATAAAGCTGGTGAGGCCTACTTAAGAAACCAAACTCTTGAAATCATCTCAAAGGGCCTCAGTTAGATTTCACCAGTCATCTCTACCTTGAGCTTTTAAATCAATGCTTCTCCAATCGTCCTCTCCTACTTCACGCTTCATAGTCCTCAGCCATGTAAGTCTGGGTCTTCCAACTCTTCTAGTGCCTTGTGGAGTCCATTTGAAAGTTTGGTGAACCAATCTCTCTTGGGGAAGAGCGAAGAGCATGACCAAAAGATAGGAGTTAATTTAAACTAGGATAAGCGGGAATAAGGAGAGACGTGAAATGCTTGGAAGTAGGCCAGAAATAATTAAAGACCAAATCAGTAGGCCTATTTCTTAACAAAGTTTCGTTGCCTTATTGAGAAACTAGGCCTACAATAGAATTTATAATTAGAAATTATTAGAAGTAATTCTTTATCCAAACTAGCATTAGACAACATGATTATTATTATTATTATTATTACTAGCCAAGCCACAACCCTAGTTGGAAAAGCAAGAAGCTATAAGCCCAAGGGCTCCAACAGGGAAAAATAGCCCGTTGAGGAAAGGAAATAAATAAGTGATGAGAAAAAATTAACAATATATCATTCTAAAAACAGTAGCAGCGTCAAAACAGATATGTCCTATATAAACTATTAACAACGTCAACGTCAAAAACAGATATGTCATATATAAACTATAAAAAGACTCATGTCAGCTTGGTCAACATAAAAACATTTGCTCCAACTTTGAACTGTTGAAGTTCTACTGATTCAACTATTATTTGAATGTTCAAGTATTTGCTAAAATCAATAACACGGAGTAGATAACGTTTTTGCCACGTGGCCTGAAATTGCTCCTAAGTGCTCCTCCGCAAAGGACATTCAAAACGGTGGAGTTTATCCGCCGCTCCAAACGGATTAATTGGCGGCCACTTCTCAGAGTGAGAATAATAGAGCCCGGATGTGCGACGTTTACTGTATATTTTAATTTCCGCAGTTAGGAAAAGGTCGTTTGGATATTGATCGCTTTTTATTTTGTGGCAATTGACATATTCTCTGCTGTCCAATTGCAATAGTTTTAATCGGGTAAAACCCCTAAAGTTTTCGTGCTTTTTGGAAATTAGTCACCTTCACTTCAAGCAAAGTCTTCTTCACATTGCTTTTAGTTTCTAGTTTATATATATATATATATATATATATATATATATATATATATATATATATATATATATATATATATATATATACACATATATATATATATATATATATATATATATATATATATATATATATATATATATATATATATATATACACACACACACACACAGTATATTGCTGGCTATTGGAGAAAAATATGCCCGATTTGGTAAGAGTAGAATATCTGATTCAAGGCAGGTTAGACAATACTTTCTACTAATAAAGTTGAAATATGTCCACTTGGATATATTTTGTGATACTAAAGCGAATATTTGCAATAAATTTAGTCATGGAAATGTGGTCGAAAGCTTAACAGGCATTTTAACCTCTGGATGACAGAGTAAATGACCATATACTTACATATGGGAAATTTAATTATATAAAATTGTTAGGGAATCGGCGAGAATAAAACAAATAAATTTTTAATCTAATTTATTTATATCTTTATTTACATACAATGTCATACATTACCCCTCAATACAACGAAAATTTATTCCACAATATTAATCTTGGTTACATTATGACCAACTTTATGCAACAGATACTAAACTATCAGAATTTCTCACAGTATTGTTAAAATTTATAAGAAACACCAATCAGTATGTACTAAGTCAATGGAACTACTTATTATATACAATCCTCAGCCAATCCTTTAATAACAATGAACTTAATCCTAAATTCAATAGGTAACACTGTAACAATGTAGCTATATATATAAATATTTATGAAACCACAATACTTCCCTAGTAACGAATCTTTTAGTTGACTTCTATTTGAAAGGAGCGAAATAGCGCTAGTCTCATAATTATAGAAGTGCAACGGAAGCTATCCTCAATATCAGGTTAGGCTGCAAAAGAATGCGGGAATCGGAGGCAAATACAATATATTCATAACATTGATTGAAAGATAATACTAAATATCAATTTTTAAATTAATATACAAACTTAGATACTTAGAAAACTTAGATAGCCTATTGTTATCTTAATCTCAACTAGGTACTGTAGGAACTTCGGTTTGGTTCCGGTTTGTTTTGGTTGCGGCATAGCGATCCTCTAAGTCGTGGTGAGGTGTTGACGGTTCTAAGAAGCGTTGTGTCAAAATACTTATTTTCATTTGTCTAACTGTTTTTATAATTGGTGCTATGTTGTATGAAGTTATATCGAAACGAGAAGTGCTCAGTGCAGTTATGATTTTGAAGATGGGGGAAACTTGGCCATTTGCAAACTACAATCACTTCAAAAGTGGTAGGCGACATCTTCACGGTTCGTCTTTTGAGGGTAAGCCACGCGAATTTGATATAGCTTAGCCTTATAGTAATATTTAGTGATTTGTTTGAACTAATTGGGAAATTAATTGAATTAAATGCCATTTTTAGATCCTTGTTATCTGTTCTACATCTAATGGCTTCCGCTGAGGAAATCGAAATTAGATACTCGAGCGGTGGCCAGACTTGAAAAATTAACATTGTTGTCTGAACGCCGAAAGAAATGGGAATTTTACTAAATGTTTCAAGATTTACTATGAGATTCAGGGCCTCTGTAACACGGTTTTTCCACAATAATTTTTTATCTATGAATCTCATAGATATAACGCTTCTTCAGAATGCACATTATATCGACACATAAATTTTGACTATATTCTGCAATACGTAGGTTGAATAAATTTGGTACTTATAATGTAAAAGTGACGTTTTTTGAAGACGGGCCAACTTACTCAGAGAAAAGGTTTCGAACGCACTCGTTACGTAACTTATGACGGCATTTCTTCCCTCTTTCTCGATCGATGATTGGCTATACGTAACGAAGGCTATACCTCTGCCAACAATGACACAAAAGTTAGAATAAAAGCAAAGCAGTACACCTTCATGAACTCCGAAACCTCTCCACTGATAATTGTCATAATGAACAAACCAACAAAATATGTTAATAAATACAAAAACACTTCGATTATTAGTCTAACTCCCAAATAAGTTTCCTAAGAAATTACAGTCTACTTTATAGGTCACAATCAGATTGACAAGGTGTTGGGAATAGTTGGTAATTTTCAAAAACGTAGTAGACAAGCTTGACTTGATAACTGCTATATCCTATGTCCAGCAATTTTTATTTGTGGTCTATCTACCTACCTATTTACTGTATTAAAAAAAAAAAAAAAAAAAAACACCAGACGGTACCGTATTTTGGCTCGAAACCTTCACCAATAATTATCGTCAGAATGATGACTGCATGAGGCTCCACCCACTTTGGCCTGGTTATAATTCAGGATAACACTGAAGGCTATCATGGGCATTGTTGGATCAGAAAATTCAAATTCTGGCTATAAAAACTCATTTCTCGAGTAGTTGTAAGAAGTGCTAAACGATCCTCAAGGATCCCAGCAGTTGGCCTAAACGTTTAATTCATTTACACTACTGTTGCGGCACTTCTGCTACAGTAGTATTACTACGCTAGCACAGATACCCCACCCACATTTATGTATCGTTCCGCCATTCATAAAGTCTTTGTAATGTTTTTTTCACTGTGCAATATGCCATGGCTTCCTCAGAAATTAAGTTTAACATTAGATGATAGGTTATTTCATTAAGCTGACAAATTATGGCAACTGGGTATGTTATTGCCGTTGTTGAAGCTAAAGATAAAGTATGGTATCATTCCTTTATTGCATTCTCATCTTTACTACTATTTGTTTTGCTACATATAGTAATTATTTTAAAGGATAAATTAATTATGTTCACTTTACTCCTATAAATTCCCATTAGATATACAAATAAAACTCCTAAAACTATTCCTGATTTATTTAGAAAATGCAGTCATGCCCAAAACATATACGGCCTAAGAAGAAGAAAAAAAATTATATCGGATGATCCGTTGGTCTGATGGAGAGTTTAGCACAAAATTCTTATTTTAACAAAAATAGTTATATAAAGACACTTTACATACAATCTCTCTTTCTCTCTCTCTCTTGGTGGCATAGTGAATAGTTTATGGAAATTTTCAAAAGCCTGAATGACATTACAAGTATTATAATCATGTTACGCTATATACAAATCAGACCTTAAATATTGGATTTAAACTAAAAACTGAATAATTACCTATTCAGGCTATAGTAAATATGGCCACGGGCTTTCTCTTGACTGTATAAAGTTGCAAGTCGTAAGACAAATGCAGTTTTGCAACCAAGGGGGCAATTCCAAATCATGTTAGCCATTCTTGACTTATGGTTTTCAGAGCCGATGGAACAAGGTGAATGGGTGTCTGGTGGATGGGCGGGGCAAAATTTTGTCAAAAGGTGTTTACATTGCTTACGTAATGAATGTTTTCAACTCTTGGCTCGTAATCACTGGCCATGACGTCGGCTACGTCATTTTTACTCTATAAAAATTAAAACTATCGGGTTTAGGTTATTGATAATGCTGACAAAATTTGTGTGTGGTTGTAAAATATACATATGTCAACTTTCAGCTACATCCGATGCTTTGATAAGGAGCAAAGTCCAAAAAACCGTGTTACAGAGGCCCTGAATCTCATAGTAGGAAATTTCCTATCGTGTAAATATCGGTTCATTTATACATATTTCGTAAATTAAAAGTAGTAAATTTCCATGCCACGTAATATTAGGCCTACACAAAATTAAGTCGTGTTATTTCTTTGTTCAGTTGATATAATACTTTTATTTCTAGCAAAACTGGAATTCGCTATAAGAAATAAACAAGTGCTGGCCTTCTCTGTATGACAAATCGTATGGTTGGGCAAAATATATTTGTTACCGATCGTTTAAAACCCAACTCTTTTCAAGACTTTTTGTAATTAGTTTTATAGTATATATTCTGAGGCATCCAGCATTTCATACCGTATATTACTCGTTTAATGTCAAATCAACCCAATCGAAGCACTTGGAAAACAGTCTTCAGTTTCCTTTAGAAAGCCTTAATATCTTTAGTCTTACAGTTGTCTAGTGGGAACTTACTTATAGTCTTTGACCCTCATATTTTAAAGCTCTATTATTATTATTATTATTATTATTATTATTATTATTATTATTATTATTCTTGTTGTTGTTGTTGTTGTTGTTGTTGTTGTTGTTGTTGTTGTTATTATTATTATTATTATTATTATTATTATTATTATTATTATTATTATTATTATTATTATTATTATTGCTAGCCAAGCTAGGACCCGCAGTGCATGCATGCACACCTTGATTCCAATATTTCGAAACCATCTTCATCTATTCTCGTGTCAACACGATTTGTTGGCTGCATAAGTAGTAATTATCTTAGATATTTTGGACAACCGGCTCTGATAATTGATGGGATATTTTACATATTTTAAACCTGGTTCTTGCTTTAATAGTCATTACATATGGATGGTTTACGGAAACTCATGTAGCCTATATACCAATATATATGATCAGAAATTATTTAAACAAGATAAAGAGTAAGAAAAATATATGGTTCGTCTATTAAATACTGTATTTGAATAGAAATTAAAGTATCCCCTATAAACCCATTGTTAAAAGTGACGCAAAGGGATAGTGCATTCAGTGCACCCCAAATGGCGCACTGTAGCTTCACTTGAAAGGTTTATGTGGCTTCCTTTCGACCTCTCAACTGCACTCTCTTGCAGTTCCCCCGCCCCCCATCTGCGCACGAGCGGAAAATGACAACCATAGTCCCATGTCTGAAATTCATATATCTATTTCAGATTTAAGGTTAGCTAACCATATTTTATAGAAATCTCCATAATTGGAAATATTTGAGAAATCACAGTGCTAAAATTGCTTAAGCACAAATTAAGATGATAGATTATTGGAGTTCTGCAGATTAAGAAACTGATCTTTAAACAGTTTCAACTTCCTTTTCAACTACCGAATAAGTATAAGTCGTCTAGAAACGACTTTTTTTCGTAACGTTTTACTCGATCCTATAATTGTGTACTGAATAAAAATTCCTGATGTCATTATTATTATTATTATTATTATTATTATTATTATTATTATTATTATTATTATTTTAAACGAGTTAAGAGATGCTCGTTTTCCCATCGTGTTCTATAAATTATCGAAAATTCGCTTTCTTCGATTTTTAACATTGATTATATATATATATATATATATATATATATATATATATATATATATATATATATATATATATATATATATATATATATATATATATATGTGAAGAATTTTCTTCACTCTTCTTCTTTTAATCGTATTTTTAGCTCTCTTCTACTAATACTATAGCTACCCCTTAAAATTCTCTCCTACATCTAGTTTTCTTTAACGAAATATAGGGAAGACTAATCTAAACTTGTTGACAGTGGCGCACGCCAAGCTCGTGACGTCACAGCGTAGATACGCACAACAGATGGCCTTAGTGGTAACCCCGGCGTATGTTGGTTCTTTCCTTAACTACATGGGTCGAGATTAAATTCATAAACTGCCTTTTTGATACAAATTCCAATAATGCTAAATTAATGCATCTTATATTTCTCAATACCAATTAAGGTTTGTTAATTTTAAGATGTATGCCCATCGTACCAGTCCATTGCTAATTAATCATTTTAAATATTAATTTTTAGCAAGCCAGATTAGGTAGGATTGTTGTATATATAACCTCCCTCAGAGCAGCAAGATTTATCTGAGTATTTAGTACAAAATCCTGCCTCCTCTGCACTCCTTGCAAGAAAATATTGCCCTGTCCTGAAGTCCCGATATGGCATCCCCAATGGATTACCATACGCATCGAGCTCCTCACCTGTCTGGAAAGGTGAAGCCAGGTGATCTCTTCGACCGGAGTGTCGGCCACATTCTACGAGGAGCTGCCCTGGCCTGCTGACCTGCCTGGTCATTGAACCCGGCCACTTCTGGCTCACCCCACTCTCTCTCCCAAAACTCGACTCACAAAAGGTTGCTGCCGGTCGGAGAGATTGAGAAGAAGAGGACCCTGATGTACCTAGTTACAGCTACAGTGAGAATTCTTGGGGTGAGCCAGGCAAGAAATTAGTGCGACAACCAGGTCAACAGCTATCACGGGCATAGGACTAAACTTCAAAGGAGTGCAGGTACTACATCAATGGCCATTTAGTTTTCCCCCATTTTTTATTAGCTTAGACTAATTTTAATTTGATAGGGTACCTGGCTAATTACAATATTCGGACTGTGTGCGGTGGGATTGTGTGTAAATATTTTTCCATTATTATTTCTTGCTTGGAGACTAGCATAGTCTCTGGGTCACGTGGGCCACGTGCCAGACCCCATTTTGATTTTGATTGTTGCAGACCACGTGTCTAACTAACTAATTTTCATCATTTTGAATTGCATTTTTATGATTCCATTTTGTCTTTGTTAAGATGTCCGTTTTGTTTCAATGTAAATTTGTGAATAAATCAATATTAGGTTAATCAAACCTCCTTAGTATTTTTGCTCCCTCATTTATTTTAATGTGTGAAATGAATAGTTGATTCCGGGACAAAATACCCAATATTTAAAGAGTAAGTCTATAGGTGGTAACAGCGAGGTACTTTGCATTAATATATTTGCTTCGAAGGTAAAGATCCTTATCTTTAAACTTTTAAACTACTTTACATCACTGCTCCCATTTTGGATTTTGTCTACCTTACATTAACGTAAAATAACTGTCCAGCATTTCATTGGGGTAGCTGGGACGGAGCCGGAACAGAGCCTGAGAATGAGATGACTATAGACCTGACAAAGCTAGAGTAGGCCATAAAATTACATATATATTCTACGTGTGGAGTACTCCGGCCTCTGGACAGTAAATTCCCCCTTTTGTATTTGAGTGATGGTTAGTGAATTGTGACAGTAAAGTATTAGCAGGGTGTTTGTGCCCCGAGAGTAAGTGCTCCTATCCTCCCCTGTTGAACTTTGTGTAACTGTTATAAGGAGACTTTCCCGGACTAAGTTCCCACTCAGAACATAACCATTAAAAAATTCTCCACACGAGTGGTCCTTCGAACCGGATCTTTTACCTTTGACTTGTGAAGCATTAACGTAATTAATCAGCTTGATTAAGCATATAGTAACTCGCTATATCACTTACCCACACGCACACAGCCAGTTTGTCGAATGTGTAAAGCCCAGACTTTAATTGGGAAGAGAAATTTGTAATCAACATGATCTTTTTGTATCGACCACGTGTTTAAGGAAAGAGCTACGTAACCAGGTTAATTTGTTGCTTGAATGTTCTCTACAGAAAGACTAGAATTTGTCGTAGGAACTTCATTTTGTCTCGGATCCGTTCACCCACGTGTGGCGGAATCCACTTATACCAGAAAGTTCTAAGCTACTTGAACTAAGGTTTTTGTTGTTCAGACGCCCGTGATTACTGCTCAGCTAGAGCACCGGTGTACTCGTCCTGTCAACTAATTTTGCTAGCTAAGCATCTAATTTGTAACATTTTGTACCTTGGTCTACCTTCCTTTGTGTCGTTTACCTTCCCTAACCAACCTTAACTTTTCTAACTAACATCACCGTATACCTAGCACGTGTCCTTGTCCTACCGAGCGAATTGGCGCAGCATAATTTTAAGTGTTCTTACAAATAACGTAGAAACTTAATAACACCAAGTCCGTTTCATTCCACGTGTTTGTTCCGAGATGGCGGATCTTGTTTACAGCCCAAACTAAGGGTTCGTAATTGTTTGCTACCGTAAGTAAATTACTGCGTGTAGTTAATTTAATTTCCTTTAGCGAGGAAATATTGTTTTTGTCCTTTAGCGAGGATATTTTTTGTTTTACCTCCGCGTGAGGGAAATTTTATATTTATTTAGCCTCCACGAGAGTGCTCTTTAAAGTCGCTGCCTTGTGCGCCAATCTACATTTTGAAAAGATCAGTGGCTGCCTTAGTGCGCCCGTAATTGTGAAATCGTCACAACAGTGTCAGCCTCGACCTGTTATTTTAACTTTCAACTTAAATCTTTGCATTTATAAGCCCTAGCGCTTTCTCATATGTTTTGCTTCTCACAAGTAACTTAGTTCAATCATTTATCGCCAAATGCGTATGTCATTTCTTTCAGTAAAGTCACGTGACCTGGGCATCGTCTGCTTTGTTGGACCCGGTCACTTTGAATTTTAAAGTAATTTCGTGATTTATATGTTTTTTGTCCATTTAACCATTTTCCTCCCATCATGAGTAAATTTAAATGTTCAATTATCAACCTTGTAAACTTGTAAAGTTTCATTTTTACATTCCTTTAAAATTCAGATTTATCCCTTGTTTTGTTTTACGAATCCGTTCATCAAACGTGGTCATTCCAAGATGGCGGACTTCATGCTTAACGTAAACAACCCTTCACCGCCTAAGGCGGAAACGCTTAGCCCCGAGGAGATTAACGCTAGGCTTAAGGAACAGGAGTTGACGTTCACCTTTGTGTGTGAGGACGCAGACCTAGCACTTCATGCTCTTGCTTCTGTGGATTTTCCCAGCATGGGTCCAGAAGCCGTAAATCATTTTAAAACCCTTATTGGTAAAGTAAGAGATGAACTTAACCATTACAAGAATTTTTGGAGACGTCATTACGACCATCCCATTGTTAAATTAAATTATCCCGTACTTGCTGCCTGGTCGAGTAAAATTGAGATTGCTTTTAATAGCCTCATGGCTCATCCAAATTTACTTATAAAACCTAATCAGTCTTGTTCTTCAACGAGGACGACACCTTCAGTGACACGTCCCGTTGAAAATGTCATTAATGATCCCCTAGTTGATCCTTTTAATGTTATGGCAGTCAAGCCCAATGTTCATAATTTTGTCTCAATTCCCCAACCTGTAAAACCATCACATTTCAATACTATGTTGCCAACACGGCATACGATTAGTGAATTTGTGTCAGTCACACGTGCTCCGTCCTCATCTCCAAACCTTAAGCCACCAGCGTTCCATCGCCCTCAACCCCCTTTGTCTTTGCCGCCGGTGACAGTCCGTCCCGGAGGAAATACCGTTCATTGTCTTGTCATGGACCCCCCTCGTGGTAGCTCAAATACCCCACAACTTAACCGTGTGCGTGATGGCCAGCAGAGGCCTGTACCGGTTGTAAATTCAATGACTAAAACCGTAGTTACCGTACCATTCCATGGACCAGTGCCCACGTTGCCTGATCGTCCTATCTTTAAGCCAGTAACTTCCGCTCCTACCCGTGTTGACGCTAAAATATCCACGTCAAAATCTGAAACTCGCTCTCAGAAGGAGCTGCGTGATCGCAATGTTGAGACTTTAGTTGTCAGAGAGGAACCTTTTGCGCTGACGGCGGATTTAGCGAAGGTCACACATGTAGACCTAGCACCGGAGCTTAGAGCCTGTTTACAAATCAATTTACTTAAGGATAACGGTACATTGAACGTTATTTATTATTTTCATTCAGTCATTTATGACGTCACATTAAACTTTTATTATTTTTGCCAAGTCATACAGCAGCATTTTCCAGGTCAATCCCATGCTTTAACTTCGAAACGTAAATGTAGCTTTTGCCTTGACAACTTGTCATGTTTCTATAATCCCCCTGATATCCTTCAGCTCGTGCTGAATATAAGCTTTGCTTTAAATGTTCACCTTGCAAACATTTCCCTTGAAAATGACATCCAAGACCTTAGTTGTCAGAAATACGATGTCCCCATGGACCTAGTTTGTCCCAGTTTGTCATTCAGGCTAGTGTCAAATAACTTTTCACCTTTTAACACCGAGAAGGAGGTAACTTTTCTCCTTTTGTCAGGCGACAAATTCAAAGCTTTCATCACGCCAGTCATTTTATATATAAAATCATTTAATGTAAAACGTTGGGTGTCAGACCGGGATTGGGATTCACCCCCATAATTTTTAATTTGTCATTTGGCCTGACTTGTTGCTGAACTCGACTGACATTGGATTACGTTTTCTTTGCTCTATCCGTACCCCTAGGGTGGGAAGAATTGAGTACTTTTAATCGTTCTATTATTATTGCATCGTACGTTTAAAGTTAAAACTGATCATATGCTTAACTTAGCGCTTCCGTGAAGCATTGCCTGCGTGGTTCAATTTTCCCCAAATTCGCGTGAAAGCATAACTTTTGATTCAATTGATTTCAATTAACGTTGACAGCGTTTTGTTAACTTTAAACGGACGTTGATGTGAAGAACAACTTCACTCTTCATTCAGCCAGTATCCTTATCTCACTCATACTAACAAGTAGTTGAATCACATTTGCCGGAACTAACCCCTCTCCCTTTTTTCTCCCCTTTATCCCCAGGGTGTGAAGAATTTTCTTCACTCTTCTTCTTTTAATCGTATTTTTAGCTCTCTTCTACTAATACTATAGCTACCCCTTAAAATTCTCTCCTACATCTAGTTTTCTTTAACGAAATATAGGGAAGACTAATCTAAACTTGTTGACAGTGGCGCACGCCAAGCTCGTGACGTCACAGCGTAGATACGCACAACAGATGGCCTTAGTGGTAACCCCGGCGTATGTTGGTTCTTTCCTTAACTACATGGGTCGAGATTAAATTCATAAACTGCCTTTTTGATACAAATTCCAATAATGCTAAATTAATGCATCTTATATTTCTCAATACCAATTAAGGTTTGTTAATTTTAAGATGTATGCCCATCGTACCAGTCCATTGCTAATTAATCATTTTAAATATTAATTTTTAGCAAGCCAGATTAGGTAGGATTGTTGTATATATAACCTCCCTCAGAGCAGCAAGATTTATCTGAGTATTTAGTACAAAATCCTGCCTCCTCTGCACTCCATGCAAGAAAATATTGCCCTGTCCTGAAGTCCCGATATGGCATCCCCAATGGATTACCATACGCATCGAGCTCCTCACCTGTCTGGAAAGGTGAAGCCAGGTGATCTCTTCGACCGGAGTGTCGGCCACATTCTACGAGGAGCTGCCCTGGCCTGCTGACCTGCCTGGTCATTGAACCCGGCCACTTCTGGCTCACCCCACTCTCTCTCCCAAAACTCGACTCACAAAAGGTTGCTGCCGGTCGGAGAGATTGAGAAGAAGAGGACCCTGATGTACCTAGTTACAGCTACAGTGAGAATTCTTGGGGTGAGCCAGGCAAGAAATTAGTGCGACAACCAGGTCAACAGCTATCACGGGCATAGGACTAAACTTCAAAGGAGTGCAGGTACTACATCAATGGCCATTTAGTTTTCCCCCATTTTTTATTAGCTTAGACTAATTTTAATTTGATAGGGTACCTGGCTAATTACAATATTCGGACTGTGTGCGGTGGGATTGTGTGTAAATATTTTTCCATTATTATTTCTTGCTTGGAGACTAGCATAGTCTCTGGGTCACGTGGGCCACGTGCCAGACCCCATTTTGATTTTGATTGTTGCAGACCACGTGTCTAACTAACTAATTTTCATCATTTTGAATTGCATTTTTATGATTCCATTTTGTCTTTGTTAAGATGTCCGTTTTGTTTCAATGTAAATTTGTGAATAAATCAATATTAGGTTAATCAAACCTCCTTAGTATTTTTGCTCCCTCATTTATTTTAATGTGTGAAATGAATAGTTGATTCCGGGACAAAATACCCAATATTTAAAGAGTAAGTCTATAGGTGGTAACAGCGAGGTACTTTGCATTAATATATTTGCTTCGAAGGTAAAGATCCTTATCTTTAAACTTTTAAACTACTTTACATCACTGCTCCCATTTTGGATTTTGTCTACCTTACATTAACGTAAAATAACTGTCCAGCATTTCATTGGGGTAGCTGGGACGGAGCCGGAACAGAGCCTGAGAATGAGATGACTATAGACCTGACAAAGCTAGAGTAGGCCATAAAATTACATATATATTCTACGTGTGGAGTACTCCGGCCTCTGGACAGTAAATTCCCCCTTTTGTATTTGAGTGATGGTTAGTGAATTGTGACAGTAAAGTATTAGCAGGGTGTTTGTGCCCCGAGAGTAAGTGCTCCTATCCTCCCCTGTTGAACTTTGTGTAACTGTTATAAGGAGACTTTCCCGGACTAAGTTCCCACTCAGAACATAACCATTAAAAAATTCTCCACATATATATATATATATATATATATATATATATATATATATATATATATATATATATATATATATATATATATATATATATATATATATATACGAACCTTAATTTTACCAAATTCAACTTTTACTTTTCATGAATGAAACTCGCAAAGATATTGCCGATCATTTGGTCAAATAATAATATAAATGATAAAATATAACTTGGTTTATCTTTTATAGCTTTAATAATTCTTATCTCGCTGTTCTATATATTTTATATTTTTTGCCTCTAGTTGTTTTTATATGATTTAGTAAATGTCAAGTAAAGAAACAAGAATATTTCAATGGGGAGCGTTTTAAAATGTGAACCAACGTTGTAACTTAACTTTAAAGAGTACGTTGAATCTTAACTTCAACGTTCGAGCACAAACTTAACCGCAAGAAGTGTATTTTGGGGCATTACTTCAACGTTCTTTGGCCTCTTAATAGTTATCCACTCACTGTGCAGTTAGAACGCATGTTCAAACAAGTACATTAAATTTATCCTTTGCATAGCTGTTTTGCCTTTTTTATTATTACAATTTAAAGTTTGTTGAATGACAGAGTTTGATCTGGTTAATATAAAAACTGGAAGCAGGGGAAAGCTGCGTGTAGTTGTAACGACAATGAAGAAGCAGGTAGTGACCAGCATTTCACACTCTCCCACCATAGTAAAGAGCTTGTGGGCTAAGCTTTACCGTCAACTTACTTCCCATGAAGGGCACTTGCCTCCGTCAGACCAGTAAAACACAACGGTACCGAGGAATACTGAACCTTACTAAGTTAGAGTCTAAGGAGGATTTTCGTATCCCTGTCTCCAAGTTGTTTTTCTTCGTTCGCCTTTCCAGTGAGTTAGTCGCTGGCACGGTCCTAGTAGGTATCGCTGGTATGCTGTTCTTCTGTTAAAGATGTGAAATTGTCCTCGGTCTAGCTTTTTTTCCCTACTGGGATAAAAACTACGACACGAATGTTAAAGCGTAAGTACATGCTTAATTTGATTGATTACTAAAGATGGCACTGACGTATATGTACAGAATATATTTTGAAGATTTTTCCTTCATTTTAAGCAAACTAAAACTAGCGATAAGTTATTAAAGGTTACGATACGAAGCCTAAGTGAATAACCTAGTTTTCCTTGTTAGTGTATTTTTTTTATATTATTACCATACAATTTAATTTGTTCTACTAACAGACAGTTCGTTGAAAAGAAAATTTCGTCTGCTCCATGAAATAATTACATAGAAATTTGTTTCAATCAATATTTCTGAATAAATTTCAAGGGCGCTTCACTTATTAGTTAATTTTTATTCTGAGTATCGCCATAGATGATGTATGAGACATGAAGTAAAAGGTAATTAGTTGTGGCGATCTTGAAATTTAAAGTCGGTCAGCCACTCAATTGAAATAAGGAGATTTCAGTAAGAAACGTCTGGTCTGTCGTATTTTCTTTTTAATTAATTTGTTTTTTTTTCTCAGATAAGACGCCCAACTGTAACAAACTAATGAAGAAGATAAATTGTTTTTTCGTAGTCTACCAGGTTTTAAAAGTCCACTATAGTTTCCCTGTAGCCTCCCACACGGTAAGCGATTTCAAGGTTGGCATGCTAGGCGACTTAGGATGGGGAGACTCCGAAATTTAAAGCACTGCCTAATGGGATTGGCCACGGAGGACCGTAGTCCCATAGTCCCATAGAGTCCTAATTCATTTGTATGCCTAAAAAAAAAGTTTAAAACACCCAAGTTCGTTGGTCGCTTGAAGGCTGTTTCGTGGTGAGGGTGCCATAGATTCACGGTTAAATATCGAAGTCGCGCGCATGACAATTGCATTAGATGTAGGTCTATTTTCGAAGGACTTGGGTCTACTGGTTTTTCCATGAGCGTAGATGGCGTGACGATCTCCCAGACATTTTTATGATCTTTTTGATAAAAAAAGAAAATAACGTGTGTAGAAAACATAGATTCACCCACGTGGGTGTAGCTATATTATATATATATATATATATATATATATATATATATATATATATATATATATATATATATATATATATATATGTGTGTGTGTGTGTGTGTTTATATATATATATATATATATATATATATATATATATATATATATATATATATATATATATATATATATATATATATATAATTGCATTTTTTTATATTGCTATTCATAAAATCAAATCTTCGTGAGTATTCTCCATGATGTAATAAAGCGCAAGTGTCATTTATATATATATATATATATATATATATATATATATATATATATATATATATATATATATATATACACATATATAGACACACACACACACACACATATATATATATATATATATATATATATATATATATATATATATATATATATATATATATATATATATATATATATATACTGATAAGAGGTACACTATGGGAACGGTTGAAAATTGTGTGCGCGCATATGTCTAAATATTCAGCAGTCATTATTGACGGGTCGCGTACACTAGTTTATGATTAAAACCAAATCTGAGAGTATTTAAAAACACGGGTGGATGTTTATAAATCAAACCAAAATTGCCTGAATCTTATTCATCTCAATGAATCAGATGTTTGAATTTTTCTTTAGGTGAATTTTCTTCCTGCATCTTCAGCACACTGAAATGTAAAAACTTTTCCTCTACAATCCACATATTTTTGTAGTTCTTGATACTATATAACTTCATGCCAGGCCCCCTGTAGCTTTCATCAAATTTTGTCTCCTTCATTACTGGTAGTGATTATTCATTTTCATTTACATCGTTTCATTTGTCCATATTTTACCTTGAGGGCTGATTTCCTGGCCCTATCACACAAGGAGTCCTTGTGCCTTGTGCACTATAAGACCTACAGATCCTGTTTGTCGTAATGCGTTCTCAAGTATTTAGAGTATCTCATTGTACATTCCGCGTTAATTGTCAACTCCACAACATTGAAACACTTAAGCACGGTTTACACGCTACGATAAATTGTAGCGATTTGTTCAAGACTGAGATAGTAACGATCTATTGGATGATTGAAAGAGCGTTTATATGCAACGATTTTTAAGCCAATATTTTTAGTCTTTACTTGACCGTCATGCAAGAAACATTATGGTGGTCTGCATTTTTTTTTTTCTTTTTTTTACAACAGTGTTTCTTTCAGCCAAAGGATCAAACTCGTCGCATTTCTTCACTAGTTCTGCATATGCCAGGTCCTCTTTGTTCCTACCAGAGTATTCGTGGGACTGCATCTTCCACAAACACGGAAACTCCGATAAGGTTCAACGAATTCGCTTAAGAATCATGAGGAGTTTGCTTAGAATTCGCCATCACTGTGTATTAAGTTTACATTTCGAATTAGCTCTTGCGCACCAGGACTTTACACTTCAGCAGTCAATCTGAAAATGAGCTAGATTGTAACGATATCTTTGAACCTTGTTTACACGTTCAAACTTATCGTTACGACGCATATAGATTTGAGCCGGCTTACACCAACCACTCAATCCAATTCAAACTCCAATAAATCGCTACGATTTCCTGTTTACGCGTAACGACAAATTGTAACAACCTTTTCATTGCAATAAATCGCTACAATTGATCGTAGCGTGTAAACCGTGCTTTAGAAACAAGTGTCTTCTGTTTCTTCTTTAAAGTCTCAATATGTAGTCTTTCGCATGGTTAGTGGGAGCTTGTTATATAGTCGTGGGGCCACATATATGAAAGCTCTGAACCTACAGTATCGGTGCCTGGTCTTACATAGGCAGCCAGTATAATAGGAGTAATAATTTCACTGGGTGGGACACCTTTTATCAATCTTACTCTTCTGCTTATTATGTCTTGTAATTTCTCAAGTTCCACTTTGGGGATAGTGTGTAATAGATGGAGTAACATTAGCCAATCTTAGTAATAACACAGTTTATTACAAATTACTTTACTGAATATTCATCCTAATATTTTTTTTTTACAAAAGTTATGTTTCTAAGGTGATATTCGGCGATTCATATTACATTATTTATTTGAACACTCAAAGATAAATTACAGTCCATACACCTAGATCACTAACTTAACTGGGTTCTGCACTACTATGAGATTCAGGGCCTCTGTAACACGGTTTTTTGGACTTTGCTCCTTATCAAAGCATCGGGTGTAGCTTATCAAAGCATCGGGTGTAGCTGAAAGTTGACATATGTATATTTTACAACCACACACAAATTTTGTCAGCATTATCAATAACCTAAACCCGATGGTTTTAATTTTTATAGAGTAAAAATGATCCAGCCGACGCCATGGCCAGTGATAACGAGCCAAGAGTCGAAAACATTCATTACGTAAGCAATGTAAACACCTTTTGACAAAATTTTGCCCCGCCCATCCACCAGACACCCATTCACCTTCTTCCATCTGCTCTGAAACCCATAACAGTCAAGAATGGCTAACAGGATTTGGAATTGCCCCCGTGGTTGCAAACCTGCATTTGTCTTACGACTTGCAACTTTATACAGTCATGAGAAAGCCCTTGGTCATATCTATTATAGCCTGAATAGGTAATTAATCAGTTTCTAGTTTAAATCCAATGTTTATGGTCTGATTTGTATTTAGCGTAACATGATTATAATACTTTTAATGTCATTCAGGCTTTTGAACATTTCCATTAACTATTCACTATGCCACCAAGAGAGAGAGAGAGAGAGAGAGAGAGAGAGAGAGAGATATTGTATGTAAACAGTCTTTATATAACTTTTTTTGTTAAAATAAGATTTTTGTGCTAAAATCTCCATCAGACCAACGGATCATCCGATATAATTTTTTTTCTTCTTCTTAGGCTATGTTTTGGGCATGACTGCATTTTGTAAATAAATCATGAATAGTTTTAGGAGTTTTATTTGTACATCTAATGGGAATCTATAGAAGTAAAGTGAACATAATTCATTTATCCTTTAAATTATTTACTACATGTAGCAAAGCAAATAGTAGTAAAGATGATAATGCAATGAAGGAATGATACCATACTTTATCTTTAGCTTCAACGTCGGCAATAACATACCCAGTTGCCATAATTTGTCAGCTTAATGAAATAACCTATCATCTAATGTTAAACTTTATTTCTGCGGAGGCCATGGCTTATTGCACAGTGAAAAAACATGACAAAGACTTTATGAATGGCGGAACAATACATAG
>NC_090769.1:25011990-25081990 GCF_036898095.1 Palaemon carinicauda
GTTAATCATTAAATCATTATGGCAACCGAAGTCTAGCCACTGGTGTCAAATATATACTTTTAAACTAAGAAACTCGCTCAGTTTGAATATGTTTAGTGTTTCATAAGAGCCATTAATTATTCTCGTATTTCTATAGTGTATTTACTATGTACTGTATGTCTATATCGCATTTGAGAATTAGAGAGTAAGTTGTACAGGTATTTTGTTTTCTAAATGACAATGTTGGTGATATGTATAATTACATAGTCATTAATTTTCAACAAGATTTGCCATTTCTTTAGCATGGCTCTAATTTACACACCAGTCCATATTACAAACATCTATGATGATACTACACATTTGTTTTCGTCCAAACATCCTATACAACATTTATTTTATTAGGGTATCCTTTCCTTGGTGATCCTAAACAATATGATGACTTCTAGTAGAGACAATAAGTGCCATATTAGTCTAGAACACCATTATGATGGTGCCTTGTACTAAATGTGTTTTTTTTAATATCTCTCGAAAACTAGACGTGCTCTCTCTCTCTCTCTCTCTCTCTCTCTCTCTCTCTCTCTCTCTCTCTCTCTCTCTCTGGCCAATATGAGACCAGCGGTGGAGGCCATACAATGATGACCATACCTAAAGTTGTCCCTTTAAATCATCTATAAAACAATAAACGTCGTCAAAACCATATTCGTAACGGACATTTCGTCACCTTTTTCCTTCAGGCTCATAATGGAACCATCATTTGACTTGAGGTTCGGCCCTTGGAAATATGGATGGCTGGGCCACGGTCTAGGGGAGGACATGGGTCTAAGTATATACCGTAGGCTGAACAAGGGATCTGTTCGTCGTTTAATTTTTTCTCAAACTGTGAGGAACGAAGGTTTTGTAAACATCAGTCTTACTTCATACTTTAAAAATATGCCTTAGAGTTATCTAAGCCGTATAACATTCAAAATATCTTGAAAGAGGTTCATGTTCTTGGCAAGTAATATAAAAGGGAAACTATTGTATGAAAAAACACAGAAATTGGGCTGGCAGAAATAGCCGTTGTACCTTGTGTACCTTATTTTCGTACCATTTTTAAGAGAACAAAATTTAGTGACCAGCCTAAAATCACCATGCTCTCATCATCATATCTTACGCCTGTTGACGCAAAGGGCCTCGGTTAGATTTTGCCAGTCTCCTCTATCCTCAGCTTTTAATTCAGTACTTTTCCATTCGTCATCTACTTCGCTCTTCATAGTACTCAGCCATGTAGACCTGGGTCTTCCAACTCTTCCAGTGCCTTGTGGAGCCCAGCTGAACGTTTGGTGACCTAATCTTTCTTGGTGATTGCGAAGAACATGCCTAAACCATCTCCATCAACCCCTCATCATGATCTCATCCACTTATGGCACTCGAGTAATCTCTCTTATAGTTTCATTTCTAGTCCTGTCCTGCCATTTCACCCCTAGTATCCTTCTGAGGGTTTTGTTCTCAAGTTTACTAAATCTATTGGAGTTGCCATACCATGACTCTTGTCCATACAGTAACATCGATCTCACTATACTGATATATAGTCTGATTTTTATATGTAATTTCAGGCGATTTGATTTCCAAATTTGACTTAACCTAGCCATTGTCTAATTTGCCGTTTTCAATCTTTCACTAAACTCTAATTCTAAAGACCCTGTATTGGAGATCATAGTTCCTAAATACTAAATGATTCTACTTCATTAATCCTTTCTCCTTCCAATGATATTTCATCTTCCATTGCATACTCAGTTCTCATCGTTTCTGTCTTTCTTCTATTTATCTGCAGCCCAACCTCGTGTGATATTTCATTCATTCTGATAAGCAAGCATTGCAGATCGTGTGGTGTTCTGCTAACAAGTACAGCATCATCAGCATACTCTAGGTCTGCTAAATTCCTATCACCAATCCAGTCCAATCCTTCTCCACCATCTCTGAATATTTTACATGAAAGTATTACTTGAAGGCCTTCACTTGATGGTAACCTGCTTTCAATATTTATTTATTTCTTCATTGGTCAAATCAGCCAGTTGAACGTTAGATATTCTGTTATCAATTAAATCTTGCGCTGAAATGCGATGTTCTGTCCAATAGTAACAAGAGAATATCTAAGTTAGATTTACTTTGGCGCCCGGCAGCTCCACTAAAGAAAAATTCAATCTAGATATTTTATCAGATTCAATGACTACTTTTAAGTCTAATGCATTTTAGTCGTTTTTATATTTCCCCTGAGCAGAATGATTGATGAAATTCTACCCCGGAAGCAAACTAATTTTTAGTTGACTTGAGTAATGTTAAAGTTACTAGTTCAATCGATTTGGAAGTGAGACAAACTTCATATTTTTGGTATGTATAATTGAACATACAATTTTACTTATGTATATATATATATATATATATATATATATATATATATATATATATATATATATATATATATATATATATATATACACACACACACACACACACACACACACACACACACACACACACACACACACACACACACACACACACACACCAGGAACAACTACTGCAGCCGTTTCTATTCCACTGCAAGACGAAGACCTCAGACTTGTCCCTATGCATGTCTGCAGTTTGGCCAATTTCATCACCACGCTGGTCAGTGCAGATTGGTGATGATGGGAGACTTTCGTCTGATCGCTCACAGCAAACCGACGTAGTATGTGTGGCCCTGATACATGCTATCTTTTACCACGTTAATGTATCCAGAAAGATACACACACACACACCCACACACCCACACCGATACGTACGCACACAGAGAACAGATAAGTATGTTAATAATTTTATAATTTGAGTGAACATAGTGTTTAACAGACCCCTTTCTCTGTCACCCTCTACAAGAGTCAAGATTGTTTAGTAAAGATGGTCGAAAACCTATCTATTGTCATGGTCCTTCTCTCCCTTGTTGTGCTATGTACTTAAAAGCTCTTATGCACCAAGGTTGTCCATTATGAGAGCTTTTCCACGGTTTAGTTCTTTGCTATTTATTATGAATTTTATTTTTCAATTTGACTCCACCTTTTGTTTGTTATTATTATTATTATTATTATTATTATTATTATTATTATTATTATTATTATTATTATTATTATTATTATTATTATTTGCTAAGCTACAACCCTAGTTGGAAAAGCAGGATGCTATAAGGCCAGGGGCTCCAACAGGGAACATAGCCTAGTGAGGAAAGGAAAGAAGGAAAAATTAGATATTTTAAGAAGGGTAACAATATTAAAATAAATATCTCCTATATAGACTATATATTATTATTATTATTATTATTATTATTATTATTATTATTATTATTATTATTATTACTTGCTAAGCTACAACCCTTTTTGGAAATAGCAGGATGCTATAAGCCCAGGGGCTCCAACAGGGAAAATAGCTTAGTGAGGAAAGGAAAAAAGGAAAAATAAAATATTTTAGGAAGGGTAAAAACATTAAAATAAGTATATATCTCCTATATAAAATTTAACAAAACAAGAGGAAGAGAAATTATATAGAATAGTGTGCCCGAGTGTACCCTCAAGCAAGAGAACTAAGGTGATTAGGTCAGGACCCAGGTTCATTGCAAATAATTATATTTAGTTTTTTACTTTGATTCTATGTCTAAGTTTATCAAGAATCCATCTAGAGAAGTTTATAAACATTTTCATTACAGAAGGTGTGTTATATATATTCACTGTGTATAGGCCTATACACAATTGTTTCAGCCTTTAGACCTAACTTACGTTTAGTGGTTTAGAAACTGAAGGTTAATATTCTTTCGAATATAAATTTTGTGAACTTGAATAATTCTCTCTCTCTCTCTCTCTCTCTCTCTCTCTCTCTCTCTCTCTCTCTCTCTCTCTCCTCTCTCTCTCTCTCTTGTTTTTGGGGTTTGAAGACCACTGTTTTCTGACTGCACACATCAATCCAACACTTTTTGTTCGTCTTCTCTGTCGTGAGGTTCCCTTCCTTAAACTAACCTATTATCTCTCTCTCTCTCTCTCTCTCTCTCTCTCTCTCTCTCTCTCTCTCTCTCTCTCTCTCTCTCTCTCTGCCATTAGAGAATCGTTAAGGTTTATGATTCCTCTAATGAATTTCTGATTTCTCAGGGAGGCGAGGCTAAGCGGGCGTCCTCAACCATTTATGGTGGCGTTTTTCGTAAGAGTGATGCAGCTCTCTCTCTCTCTCTCTCTCTCTCTCTCTCTCTCTCTCTCTCTCTCTCTCTCTCTCTCTCTCTCTCTCTCTCTCTCTTAGAAGGAAAGCATCCCCATCTGTAATTCATACTAGGCCTATACATTAGTAATACACATTAGTAATACACTGTACATCGAAGATTACTGTAGATAATCGAATCGATATACTTACAAGCAGATATAGTAGGGTGAGGCAATTTTGGACACCTTTTTAGTAAACTTGTACAAAATCTATATTAATAATTTATGACGAATTACCAAACATGTTTTCAAAAGAGGGAGGTCTCATCTATAAAAGTGGCTTGTTTCATAATCATGAAAGAATTAGAAATTCTCGTATTACAGTAATAAAAAAAAAATATCTCAGAGGCGAGGCAATTTTGGACAGTGGGGCAATTTTGGACACGTCTGTATCTTCGTTAAGCGCCAACTCTCAGTTGGGCAAATTATGACAATTTGTGGTCCCTTTCAATATAAATATGCTAGAAAAAAATTATAGACTTACATAAATTTGTGTGTCCGTAATCCAAGATTGTCCAATTTTGCCTCGCCAAAAAAAAAGTGAGAAGTTTGCCTGTCCAATTTTGCCTGACCATGGTTTTGAAAACTGTCCAATTTTGCCTTACTATATGAATATGTAAATCAGACTTTGTATTCGAGCACACAAATATACTTTTATGTATAAATATGCATATATGTAATCATAAAAATTCAAAATAAGACATAAGGGGTGCAGTAAAAGGGGTGTCTGCCCAAGGTGACACCCTAAAAGTGAGTGACACCCTAGGAGTTACATGAAAAAAAAAAAGGTTTCTTTCTAGCTCGATGGTTATGGTATGATTTTCAAAAAGTTACTTAATACTACTGGGGACACTCTTAAAGCTGTTGACATTCAAGGGGTGAAACCTTCAAAAAGATTGACCAAAACATGGAAACATCCTTGGGAGGGAGGTCAACCCAAATGCTAGAAATATCTAAAAAGAAACTCTACTATATACATTGTTCTTATAATAATTCACATATCGAAATGAAAGTTTCAGGAATTGAAATAGAATATATTTTCACTGTTCCTGCTAATTTCCATGTTGATAACTGTCATGTTGCCTTTTTGATATGGTGTTAAATGGAGCAACATTAGAGTGAACAGCATGATAGATACATCAAGGAGGAGCAAAGCTGGACCTCTATTTTGAGGCTCCTTACTTTTAGCATTAGAGGCTCTTTGACCTCTATTTTGAGACTCCTTCCTTTGAGCATTAGAGGGTCTTTGACCTCTATTTTGAGGCTCCTTCCTTTTAGCATTAGAGGCTCTTTGACCTCTATTTTGAGGCTCCTTACTTTTAGCATTAGAGGGTCTTTGACCTCTATTTTGAGGCTCCTTACTTTTAGCATTAGAGGGTCTTTGACCTCTATTTTGAGGCTCATTACCTTTAGCATTAGAGGCTGTTTGACCTCTATTTTGAGACTGCTCACTTTCAGCATTAGAGTCTCTTCGACCTCTATTTTGAGTCTCCTTACTTTGAGAATTAGAGACTCTTTGACCTCTATTTTGAGGCTCTTAACGTTTAGCATTAGAGGGTCTTTGACCTTTATTTTGAGGCTCCTTACTTTTAGCATTAGAGGGTCTTTGACCTCTATTTTGAGGCTCCTAACGTTTAGCATTGGAGGGTCTTTGACCTTTATTTTGAGGCTCCTTACTTTTAGCATTAGAGGGTCTTTGACCTCTATTTTGAGGGTCCTAACGTTTAGCATTAGAGGGTCTTTGACCTCTATTTTGAGGGTCCTAACGTTTAGCATTAGAGGGTCTTTGACCTCTATTTTGAGGCTCCTTACTTTTAGCATTAGTGGGTCTTTGACCTCTATTTTAAGGCTCTTAACGTTTAGCATTAGAGGATCTTTAACCTCTATTTTTATGCTCCTTACTTTTAGCATTAGAGGGTCTTTCACCTCTATTTTGAGGCTCCTAACGTTTAGCATTAGAGGGTTTTTTACCTCTATTTTGAGTCTCCTAACGTTTAGCATTAGAGGGTCTTTGACCTCTATTTTGAGCCGCCATACTTTTAGCATTAGAGGGTCTTTGGCCTCTATTTTTAGGCTCCTTACTTTTAGCATTAGAGGGTCTTTGATCTCTATTTTGAAGCTCCTTACATTTAGCGTTAAAGGGTCTTTGACCTCTATCTTGAGGCTCCTTAGTATAGCATTAGAGGGTCTTTGACTTCTATTTCGAGGCTTCTTACTTTGAGCATTAAAGGCTCTTTGACCTCTATTTTGAGAGTGCTCTCTTTTAGTATTAAAGTCTCTTTGACCTCTATTTTGAGGCTCCGTACTTTTAGCATTAGAGGCTGTTTTAGCTCTATTTTGAGGCTCCTTCCCTTGAGCATTAGAGGCTTTTTGACCTCTATTTTGAGGCTCCTCACTTTCAGTATTAGAGGGTCTTTGACCTCTTATTTTGAGGCTCCTTACTTTGAGCATTAGAGACTCTTTGACCTCTATTTTGAGGCTCCTTACCTTTAGCATTTGAGGGTCTTTGACCTCTATTTTGAGGCTTAATGTTTAGTATTAGAGGTTCTTTGACCTCTATTTAGAGGCTCCTTATTTTTAGCATTAGAGGGTCTTTGACCTCTCTTTTGATGCTCCTTGCTTTTAGCATTGGAGGGTCTTTGACCTCTATTTTGAGGCTCCTTCCTTAGAGCATTAGAGGGTCTTTGACCTCTATTTTGAGGCTCCTTACTTTTAGCATTAGAGGGTCTTTGACCTCTATTTAGAGGCTCCTTACTTTTAGCATTGGAGGGTCTTTGACCTCTATTTTGAGGCTCCTTCCTTTGAGCATTAGAGGGTCTTTGACCTCTATTTTGAGGCTCCTTACTTTTAGCATTAGAGGGTCTTTGACCTCTATTTAGAGGCTCCTTATTTTTAGCATTAGAGGGTCTTTGACTTCTCTTTTGAGGCTCCTTACTTTTAGCATTGGAGGGTCTTTGACCTCTATTTTGAGACTCCTTCCTTTGAGCATTAGAGGCTCTTTGACCTCTATTTTGAGGCTCCTTACTTTTAGCATGAGAGGGTCTTTGACCTCTATTTTGAGGCTTCTTATGTTTAGCATTAGAGGGTCTTTGACCTCTATTTTGAGGCTCCTTACTTTTAGCATTAGAGGGTCTTTGACTTCTCTTTTGAGGCTCCTTACTTTTAGCATTAGAGGTTCTTTGACCTCTATTTTGAGGCTCCTTCCTTTGAGCATTAGAGGGTCTTTGACCTCTATTTTGAGCCTTCTTACGTTTAGCATTAGAGGGTCTTTGACCTCTATTTAGAGGCTCCTTATTTTTAGCATTGGAGGGTATTTGACCTCTTATTTTGAGGCTCCTTCCTTTGAGCATTAGAGGCTCTTTGACCTCTATTTTGAGGCTCCTTCCTTTGAGCATTAGAGGGTCTTTGACCTCTATTTTGAGGCTTCTTATGTTTAGCGTTAGAGGTTCTTTGACCTCTATTTAGAGGCTCCTTATTTTTAGCATTAGAGGGTCTTTGACTTCTCTTTTGAGGCTCCTTACTTTAAGCGTTGGAGGGTCTTTGACCTCTATTTTGAGGCTCCTTCCTTTGAGCATTAGAGGGTCTTTGACCTCTATCTTGAGCCTTCTTACGTTTAGCATTAGAGGGTCTTTGACCTCTGTCTTGAGGCTCTTTACTTTTAGTATTAGACGTTCTTTGACCTCTATTTTGAGGCTCCATACTTTTACCATTAGAGGCTCTTTGACCTCTTTTGAGGCTCCTTACTTTTAGCAGTAGAGGTTCTTTGACTTCTATTTTGAGGTGCTATACTCTAGGATTAGAGTTTCTTTGACCTTTATTTTAATCCCCTTACCTCTAACATTAAAAACTCTTTGACCTTTATTTTTGGGTGCTTTATTTCTAGCACTAGAGGCTCTTTAAGACCTCTGTTTTAAGGCGACTAACCGCTAATAGTAGAGGCTATTTGACCTCAGTTTTTAGGTGACTTTTATAATTAAAGGCTATTTTTCATACTTCTTCATATAAAAGCTTTCCTTCTCTATTCTCTTCTGTCTTTTATAGTTTTTCAAGATCTCCTTTGCTTAGTTCGCCAGTCTCCGAGATTTCAGTTTTAATATTTGTGTGGCAATGGGGAGCTGGTGATCACTACCAATAAACAGAGTAATGAAAAACTTGAACTTCCTCATTCCTGTTTTCCTGAGGCTACACTAACTAGTTTAGCTTTTCGATCTCGTGAGATTAAAGCTCTGTTGATGGACCTTGATGCTTATGGAGGTGTAGACCCAAATGGTATTTTTCCTTTGTTTTTTATAAAGACAGCAGATTTCTTAGCTCCAAAGTTATCTGTTATTTTGCGCAAGTTAGCAAGAAGAGGAGCTTTTAGCACTAGTTGGAGAATTGGTAATGTTACTCCTCTATGTATATGTGTTTGTGGTAGCTCAAGTCCCACTGATTACCGCCCAATTTCCATAACTCCCATATTATCTAAAGTTTTTGAACGTCTTCTGGCAAAACGTCTTAATAGGTTTGCTGAAGGTAATCATCTCTTCCCTAGTTTGCAATTTGGTTTTCGTAAAGGCCTTGGAGCATGTGATGCCCTTCTTACAATCTCCAATGCTGTACAGAAATCCCTTGATTGTGGTCGGGAAGTTCGTATGATTGGCCTTGATTTTAGTGCTGCCTTTGACCGTGTTAATCATGAGGCCCTTGTTTTCAAACTGAAACAGTTGGGAGTGGGTGGGTCGTTTCTTAGCATTATTATTGATTTTTTAAGTAATAGATCTCAAAGAGTTGTTGTTGATGGGCATCATAGTGATTATAGGAATGTGATATCCGGTGTTCCACAGGGTAGTGTTCTTGGCCTATTACTTTTCATACTATATACACATGACATGTGGTTTGGCCTAGAAAACAAGCTTGTTGCATATGCAGATGATGCTACTCTCTTTGCATCAATTCCATCCCCTGAATGTAGATCTAGGGTTGGTGAATCCCTTAATAGAGATTTAGCTAGAATTAGTGCATGGTGCAAATTATGGGGTATGAAGTTGAATCCTAACAAAACTCAAAGTATGATTGTAAGTAGATCAAGGACGGTGGCTCCTCAACATCCGGATCTCAGTATTGATAATGTTTCTTTAAATATGTATGACTCTTTCAAAATTTTAGGTGTGATTCTCGACAGTAAATTTACTTTTGAGAAACATATAAGGTCTGTGTCTTCTTCAATTTCACAAAAAATAGGCTTATTGAGAAAGTCTTTCAAGATTTTCGGTGATCAATCTATTCTGAAGAAGTGTTTTAATTCTTTCATTTTACCTTGTTTTGAGTATTGTTCTCCTGTCTGGTCTTCAGCTGCTGATTCTCATCTTAATTTGTTGGACAGAAACTTACGGTCTATTAAATTTCTTATTCCTAATCTAGATATTAATCTCTGGCACCGTCGTTCAATTAGTTCATTATGTATGTTGCATAAGATTTTTCACAACTCTGACCATCCTTTACATTCAGATCTCCCTGGACAATTATATCCTGTTCGTAATACTAGGCAGGCAGTTAATTCTAATAGCCAGGCCTTCTCCATCACGAGGCTCAATACTACGCAGTACTCTAGAAGTTTTATTCCAGCTGTGACCAAGTTGTGGAATGATCTTCCTAATCGGGTGGTTGAATCAGTAGAACTTCAAAAGTTCAAAGTTGGAGCAAATGCTTTTTTGTTGACCAGGCGGACATAGTCTTTTTATAGTTTATTTATGACATATTTGTTTTTGATGTTGTTGATAGTTTATTATATGACATGTCTGTTTTGACGTTGTTTCTTATTTTAGAATGATTTATTGTTAATTTGTTCTCTTCATTTATTTATTTCCTTATTTCCTTTCCTCACTGGGCTATTTTTCCCTGTTGGAGCCCCTGGGCTTATAGCATCTTGCTTTTCCAACTAGGGTTGTAGCTTGGATAGTAATAATAATAATAATAATAATAATAACTGCACCTCTATAGCTTGTTACATTTCCCAGAGTCCTCCTTCTCTCTTTATCAATGGCTATGTGATCTATTTGATATTTGTAATTGCCACATGGTGAAGTCCTTATATATTTGTGGATCTCCTTGTGCTGGAAAAGAGTACCTCCAGTAACTAGATTGTTTGTTGAACAATAACTTATAGAATGTGCCCCATTTTCATTTGCAACTTCGCCAAGAACCTCAACACCCATCACATTTTCTATCCCTTGATTATTTCTTCCAACTTTAGCATTGAAGTCATTAATCACAATTTTCATCTCTCTCTAGGTTCTCACCTTTTATACTCTGTAGTTCTTCACAGTATTCATCTTTCCTTTCTTCAGGGGAATCATTTGTTGGCGCATAGCAAACTATAATACTCATATTTCACTGCTTTGATTTAATTTTTGTAAGTAACAATCTGCTACCTACAGCTCTCCATTTGGTTAATGCCTTTTCTGCTCTTGGTGTCACCATCATTATTCCTACCCCTTCTCTTCTAACTCCATCTGTTCCTTAGGGCCAAGATATCGAAACTATATTTCATAAATTCATTCTCTACTAGCTGTAACTTCCCAGTTTGATTCATGGTTCTAACATTTCAATTACCAATTTTCAATTTTTCTTCAGTATTTACAAACCGGGAGTTTCTTAGCAACCCACTACGGCCGGGACTGGGGGCAATTCTTTCATTTTCGCTTTCCATAGACTGACTAAATCCATAGAGGATTCATTGGCTAAATTCATCAAAGAATAGCCAGTTTCATAGTGATGCGCAGCGCCTATCTAAATAAGGCAAGTGACCCCTGCCGGTCCATACTAATTTCAGTAAGATCAACTGCCGGGCATTAGGAGTGGAGGAGTATCCAGAGCACCAAACGGATACATACCTTTTTCAAATTACAGATGGAATTAATGGTCCTTTATTTATGGAGCCCATGCCTCAAAGAGAATGTTTAGTGCCATATTTAAAAGAACTGAAGCTATTTTTTAAGCATTCGGTTGAATTAAATAGACCCGTCATATATTCAAGCATTTAAATTGTCACGTACATGGCTATAGTATATATTGAATTGTTCACCTTTATTTCCAATTTTGTACTTTTCCCTATTGTCTTATTAGTAATAGGTTTGATTATCGATTTCTATGAAAAGAAAACTTTTTCTTTTTTTATTTTCTTATAAATCAATATGATTTTCTATTGAAATAAATGATAGAAAATATTTTCAAAGAACTATCATTTATCTATATTTCTAGTTAAAATTACTAAGAATGTATATATATATATATATATATATGGAGAGAGAGAGAGAGAGAGAGAGAGAGAGAGAGAGAGAGAGTTGACAAAATCTATTGCTTAATAACTTAACATTATGAATTGGATGTTTTTTTTTTTAATTGTGTCCAAAATTGCCTTACCATTTTTCAAGACGAGGCAAAATTGGACACTAAATATTCCATATTTTTTTTCATTCATTTCTTATTTTAAATCTTCCTTTAGCATCATCCACGAATTTATTTTTAGAAAAAATAATTTCATGTATTATTTCTGATAAACATTAAAATGAAGGTGAGACAATTATTGGACACCCATATTCAACAATTTATGCAGGGGTGCTTAATACTTTTTAAAAACCAGACATACTAATATTTATAAAGTAGAAGGTTGGGCAATTTCTAATAGCATTATAGTTTTCGAAAATTGTAAATAGTTTTAGAGATATTGTATCTGTCCAATATTTGCCTTACTTGTCCAAAATTGCCTCTGTCCAAAATTGCCTTACCCTACTATACCCCTCTCTCTCTCTCTCTCTCTCTCTCTCTCTCTCTCTCTCTCAGAAGGAAAGAATCCACATTTGTAATTCATACTAGGCCTATACATTAGTAATGTACTGTACATTTAAAATTACTGTATATAATCGAAATCAAATACGCTACAGGCGGATAATGTAGAACCAATGACTACAACATCTGGTTGTCTTTGATAATTATTCTCGTCCAGAGATTAACATAGATGAAGATTGAATGTTTGAGTTGCAAATATGAAAGATTATATATATATATATATATATATATATATATATTTATGAAAAATTTTATTTCTATGAGTAATGCAAATGATGTAATTTGAAAGTAGGTGGTGTTACTACATTATACAATTTTACATATATAGGTCCTAGAGTTCTGGGCGATGTTCATAGTTAGTTCTGGGCGATGTTCATAGTTATGTAGCCTATACTTTCATATTTTCGACATTATTATTATTATTATTATTATTATTATTATTATTATTATTATTATTATTATTAGCCAAGCTACAACTCTAGTTGGAAAAGCATGGGATTATTATTATTATTATTATTATTATTATTAGCCAAGCTACAACTCTAATTGGAAAAGCATGATGCTATACGCACAAGGGCTCCAACAGGGTAAAATAGCCCAGTGAGGAGAGAAAATAAGGAAATAAACAATATGAGAAAAAATTAACAATAAAATATTTTAAAAAACAGTAAACATCAAAACAGATATGTCATATATAAACTATAAAAAGACTTTGTTAGCCTGTTTAACGTAAAAAACATTTGCTAAAAGTTTGAACTTTTGAAGTTCTACTGATTCAGCTTCCCGATTAGGTAGATCATTCCACAACTTGATCACAGCTGGAATAAAGCTTATAGAATACTATGTAGTATTGAGCCTCATGATGGAGAAGACCTGACTGTTAGAATTAACATCCTTATAATTTCAACTTCTAGTTGTATGAATTGCTTAAATTGTGTAAATTAATCATTATAGAATCTTTTTTAAAATTTTTCTGGTGTCATTGTTTCTATATAATAGTATATGCAACTCGTCAAAAATTACGGCTAAATATTTACACACGTACACACACACACATTCAACCGTTCCCACCACACCCCCTTTCCTAACAGTATGATGTTCTTTTGTGCGCTGAAACTTTACTTTCTAACATGAGGCAATCATCTGAGCTCCTTATAACTGGTTTTAAGAAGCCAATTATTTTGAAACGCGATGCCATTCCTAGGGCCAGGGGAATTGTGGTGTATATTAGGACTGAGTACCCTGCTTCTCAAAAGTCCTGCTATGAATGTGGATCTCATGAGATTCGGGTAATAAAAGTTTGTGACAGGCATGACAACTTTTATTTGTGTTCCATCTACCGGAATCCAGACACGGATGATTCTATCTTCAATTGTCTTCTTATCATTATGGCCAAGATACAAGAAGATGACAGAAAGACCTCTTTTGTTTTTGTTTGGTGTTTTCAATGCTCACCATAGGGAGTGGTTAAATTCTGTTTCTCCTGCAGATGGCCATGGCTTAAGAGATTTAGACTTTGCCTCTGAATCAGGCTGTGAGCAAATCATTAGTGTAGTTACTAACAGGTCTGGTAACTGCTTGGACCTCGTATACACCGACTCCCAAGGGGTTATAACAAGTAAGGTTGGCTCTCCAGTTCGGACATCTGATCATGCATTGATTTCTTTAGTAGTGAATACTGAGCAGCCTGTTCCTGATGTATCATACTCCTGTAAGATTTATATGAAATCTCAAGGAGATTGGAATGGGATTTTGCATGATATTTTGGGCTTGCATTGGTCAATAATTGTATAATAGTGTTGATCTTGTTGTCCCTTTGAATGAGAATTTAGTCAACATAATTGATAGGCGTATCCCTTTTCGTGTGCTAAGTTACCGATTGAAAGAAAAACCATGGTTCATTGATGATTGTAGACGTGCTTATTTGGAGAAGCAGGAGGCCTATCATCTTTGGAAGGGTAACAGATCAGATTTGACCTGGAATAACTATACTCAGCTTAGAGCTTTGGTGCTTCAACTGAAAAGGAATACAATTTAACCATAAAAGAAACCTTTTCTGGTAAAACCCAGAAACCTAAGTGGAGGAACACCCTTAAATCTGCACTCTTTGGTGTAGATACAACAGTTCCTCCTTTACTTAAAATAGATCGCTCTGTCACTCACTGTCCAAAGGAAAAGGCAACCCTTTTGGCTCATGTGTTTGACAGTAAGCAGAGTGATGAGAAACTCTAACTTCCTCATTCCTGTTTTCCTGAATCTAAACTAACTAGTTTAGCTTTTCGAATGCGTGAAATTAAAGCTCTGTTGATGGACCTTGATGCTTATGGAGGTGTAGACCCAAATGGTATTTTTCCTTGGTTTTTGTATAAAGATTAGAGATTTCTTAGCTTCAAAGTTATGTTATTTTGCACAAGTTAGCAAGAAGAGCTTTTAGCACTTTTTGGAGAATGGATATTGTTACTACACTATGCAAATGCATTTGTGGTAGCTCAAGTTCAACTGATTACTGCCCAATTTCCATAACTCCCATATTATCTAGAGTTTTTGAATGTCTCAATAGGTTTGCTGAAGGTAATCATCTGTTTCCTAGTTTGCAATTTAGTTTTCGTAAAGGCCTTGGATCATGTGATGCTCTTCTTACAATCTTCAATGCTGTACAGAAATTCTTAAAATCTCCAATGCTGTACAGAAATCCCTTGATTGTGGTCTGGAAGTTCGTATGATTGGCCTTGATTTTAATGCTGCCTTTGAGTTTTAATCATTAGGCCCTTGTTTTTAAACTCAAACAGTTGGGATTTGGTGGGTCATTTCTTACCATTGTTATTGAATTTTTAAGAAATAGATCACAAAGAGTTGTTGTTGATGGGCACCATAGTGAGTATAGGAATGTAATATCTGGTGTTCCTCAGGGTAGTGTTCTTGGCCCATTACTTTTCATACTATATACGCATGACATGTGGTTTGGCCTAGAAAATAAGATTGTTGCATATGCAGATGATGCTAATCTCTTTGCATCAATTTCATTTCCTGAATGTAGATCTGGCATTGCTGAATCCCTTAATAAACCTCTGGCTAAAATCAGTGCATGGTGCAAATTATGGGGTATGAAGTTGAATCCTAACAAAACTCAGATTCTAAGTAGGTCAAGGACAGTGGCTCCTCAACATCCAGATCTCAGCATTGATAATGTTTATTTAACTCTTGACTTTTATTAAGATTTTAGGTGTGATTCTCAACAGAAAATTTACCTTTGAGAAACACATTAGGTCAATGTCTTCTTCAGTTGCACAAAAAATTGGCTTAGAGAAATTCTTGTAAGATTTTCGGTGATAGTGTTATAATTCTTTCATTCTACCTTGTTTTGAGTATTTTTCTTCTGTCTGGTCTTGAGCTGCTGACTTTAATATTAATTTGTTGGAGAAAAACTTGCTGACTATTAAATTTGTTATTCCTGATCTAGATGTTAATCTCTGGCACCATCGTTCAATTAGTTTGTTATGCATGGGGCATAAGATTTTTCATAATTCTGATTATCATTTACATTCAGATCTTCCCGGACAGTTCCATCCTCTTCGTAAAACTAGGCATGCAGTTAATTCTAATTGTAAGGTCTTCTCCATCATGATGCTTAATACTACACAGTATCCTAGAAGTTTTATTCCAGCTGTGGAATGATCTTCCTAATCTGGTAGTTATATCGGTAGAACTTCAAAAGTTCAAACTTGCAGCAAATGTTTTTATGGAGAACAGACTGACATAATGCTTTTTATTTAATTGAATGCATATGAAATACTGTAAATGTTTTGATGATGTAACTGTACTGTTTTTAAAATATTTTATTTGTTCATTATTTTCTCATCGTTTATTTATTTCCTTTCCTCACTGGGCAATTTTTCCTTGTTGGAGCCCCTGGGCTTATAGCATTCTGCTTTTCCAAATATGGTTGTAGCTTAGCTAGTAAAAATAATAATAATAATAATAATAATAATAATAATAATAATAACAGGGCTGCCTCCGACTCGAGGGTTCTGCTTACGGGAGCAGGGATGGACTTCCGACACCTTGATGGAAGATCCCTCCAAAAGTGAAAAGCCTTCTCAGATAAAATTAGCCATACTGAGGTCAGCAATAAATTCGATTAGTGGGAGGCGAATGAGATTATGCATTTCTGAATAATCAGGGACTAATGATACTGGAACTAGATCCGACTCGGGGAGTGCAGCGTCCATAGCCATGGGATCTGTCACAAGCACTGACTTAGGTATCACTAGGCACATGATCAGTATTAGGTGATAATACATATAAAAATTGTGATCATCAATAATCGAATTATCATTACAGCCATAGTCCTCCATAACTGGAGCCTCAGAAGGCTCAAGACATGAAGGAGCAGGGTGGGGGATATCTTTCAATGCAGGAACGAGCTTACACATTTTGCCATCAATGGAAGGAGACGAGAAAGGAGAAAGATAAAGATCTTTCTCATCTTTTTTTCTTGTATCGAGAACTAAATATTCATCTGGAGATTCCATAGAACATTTTTTGCCATGGCATTAGCCATTGTTTAGCACATGCATAGCACAGATAATGATGAGCACACTTGGTGACAATAATAAAGAAAAGACAATGCAATAGGCACTAGAAGGGTAATACGTGTGAATTATGTAAGTCATGATCGTAGAGAGAAGAGGGAAGACCTCGTATCGTAACAGTGACCAGGATAGAATTGAAGCCTACTGGCAACCACACTTAACACTGCCCAGTGACGTAACCCATTTAAATGAATCGGAAGTTTGTATCAGCGTAGGAATAAATATATATATTTTTGTTCAATTTGGATCAAAATTTGTACGAAATGTTCAGCAGGTGAAGTTTCATTTTCTTTAAATAGAGGATGAATCGATAAACATCTCGACAATTTAGTATGGATATGTATTTCAAATATTAAATACAATTTTATGATTATAATAAAAGATACATCTGACTTTACACATATTGAGAAATTCACTGTTATTACATGAGAATAGATGCTTGTCTATGAGTCAAGCAATGAGGAAAATCTTTTGAAATTTAATGTAGAAAAACATAGGCACATGAAAAAATCACATTTACTTCTTGAAAGAAGCACTATCACATTGTCCAACATTCAATAAAAAAAAAGGTACTCTTTACAGTACAAACTAAAATTCTGAAGGTATGCTCTCGTCATATAAAGCAATGGCATTACCATTTTGTATGATCAAAGTGAAATATCAAACTAATAACTCATGTGAAAAATAGTTAACTAAATATACAATTTTATTATAATTCTTATATCACATTCTTTTGTTTACATAAGAATAATGATCAAGTAGGGAAATGTTTAACCTGTATTTTTTTTTTACCTTTGTTTTAAAATTCAAAATCTGAAATGCTAAAAATTATCACAAACTTTGGGTTTAAATGTAACTATACCCTGAACAATATGTTCATGAAAAATAAAAACTGACAAAAAATATGAAACTTCCACATAACAACAGGAAAGTTTGTGGTAACTATGTACAAGCACTTCTAAAGTTATACATTGGGATCTCTACGAGTTTTATAAGAAAACTTAATTGTGACATTAACCATCTATCAAATAACCAGTAATATACAATACTAGAAACCATCATATACAAATACAGTAATACCTATGAGATCAAACGTCCCCAGTACGCTGATAATTTGGTGATCATACAATTTACAAAAAATCTTTTCCCCAGAGATCAAACAAAGATTTAGAGGTTGGAAACTGCATAATAATTATAGTGAATGAAAAAAGGCAACCAAGCCACTCTTTAAGTAAGTGTTGGTCTCACCCAGTTAAAGGCCCCTGCAAAACATTGTTTCATCAATAATTATTTTTTCACTAATTCAATTTGTTTTTGTATTCATCCAAAGACAATTGGAAAAGAGGACATGCCTTCAAAGGAAGAGGAGGAGATCCTGCCCCCTAATTCAGTGATAAAGGAAGTGATGGGAAATTGGGCAGGTACAATTTTTAAAGAAAACATCATCCAAACAAAACAGTAGCCAGAAACTCCTCACTAGATCAATTTCTAGTGAGAAAAATATCCTAAAGTGAATCTAATAGGCATCAAAAAAGGAGGCAAAGAAAAGAACCCCAGAAGGGTGGTTAGCCTTTAATGTTCTTATGGAGAGGGACTTCAGTTCTCGGCAACACTAACACACCACCACCTCACTGTTACCATTCTACTGGAAAGGGGAAGTTCCAAGTTTCTTTATTCCAAAATTAATCATTTATCCTATTATATATTTTTCTGGGTTTTGATATGCTTTTATCTACTGCACTATAATTTCAATGTTTAAACTTTTGTGTACAATTGGCCAAACAATAGCAGTTAATGCAATTTCCATTTATTCTTATGGGAAAAGTTCCTTTAATGTTGGAACATGGGTTTGGGAGTAGTTATGTTAGATCTCTGGGGTACCACTGTACTAATATAATCATATATACTTTATTTTAATTAATACAAAATTTAGATCCAGTAACATAAGAAATTTAGGACATTTGGTTAAAGTAGGTATCACACAGTCATAGAATAAAAGAAGTTTTTATAATGAATGACCTATAATTTCTACTCTTTCAGTAAGCAAAGTTCAAACTTTATGGCATGAGTATATAAATGATACTTTTTTATTGAAAAAGAATAAATAAAAGTACCCTTTATTTTTCCTTTACTTCAAATCATTTTCTAGTATTTCAATCACAGCAGCCCTTTAGTAAATAAAATATGTACCCCCACTATTTTTCATCAACTAGTGAAACAAATAATTTTATATTACTGTATATAATAGCTGTTCTTATCCATGAAAAAAAAAAAATTATGTACTCTCATCAAATGAACTTTTAATATCACAATAAAGTTGCCGTGTAATGGGGTTCCTGTAAGGGTATACTCTGGGTCACACTGTAATGTTGTTTCTCAACAACATGACCTGTATAAGTTGTTACATTACTTATCTCTTATGTCTTTACTGGACTACTTTCGCTGCCGAACTTCAGTTTCATTGCTGTGGTCGGCTGCGTTCTTTCTGAAAAGATTTGAATATATGTATAATAGGTAATGTATCCTCAAAGGGTAATTTAGTGAACTAATTGGTGCAAATTCACAATCAGTGCCTTTAAGTATCTGGGAGATCTACACAATACATTTCTCCAAGTTATCAAAATTTTCAAGGTCACTCTATCTTTCCAAGTAATCAAAATTTGTCAAGGTCACTCCATCTATCCAAGTTATCAAAATTAGTCATGACCTAATAAATAAATGTGACTCCCTTGATACGTGGGCAAACGAGACGCCATCCTTGTGGTGGGAACAAGACGAAACCCTTTCCTTGAGGTACGAACCAAAAAGATGACGACGCCCTTGATGGGCGGGCAAACAAGACGACGCCCTTGATGCGCCGGAACAAGACGACGACGCCCTTGATGGGCCCGCAAACAAGACGACGACGCCCTTGATGGGCCGGCAAACAAGACGACGACGCCCTTGATGGGCCGGCAAACAAGACGACGACGCCCTTGATGGGCCGGCAAACAAGACGACGACGCCCTTGATGGGCCGGCAAACAAGACGACGACGCCCTTGATGGGCCGGCAAACAAGACGAAGACGCCCTTGATGGGCCGGCAAACAAGACGACGACGCCCTTGATGGGCCGGCAAACAAGACGACGACGCCCTTGATGGGCCGGCAAACAAGACGACGACGCCCTTGATGGGCCGGCAAACAAGACGACGACGCCCTTGATGGGCCGGCAAACAAGACGACGACGCCCTTGATGGGCCGGCAAACAAGACGACGACGCCCTTGATGGGCCGGCAAACAAGACGACGACGCCCTTGATGGGCCGGCAAACAAGACGACGACGCCCTTGATGGGCCGGCAAACAAGACGACGCCCTTGATGGGCCCGCAAACAAGAAGACGCCCTTGGATGAACAAACAAGACGACGCACAGGGATGAACAAACGAGATGACGCCCTCGAGGGATGAACAAACAACGATGCCCTTGATGGGTGAACAAACAAGATGATGTTCCTGAGGGATGAACAAACATGATGACATCTTTGAGGTGCCAGCAAACAAGACAATGCCTTTAAGGGATGAACAAAGTAGATGATGCCCTTGAGGGACGAATAAACAAGTTGACTCATTTGATGGACGAGCAAACAAGACGCCATCCGGAGGTGTGCACAAACAATACAACTTCCTTGAGGGTTGAACAAACAAGATAACTTCCTTGGGGAGCCAACAAACAAGATAACTTCCTTGAGGAGCTAACAAATGAGACCCTTCAGAGAAGCTTCAGAGAAGGGAAAAGAGAATATGAAGTGCGCGTGGTTTCATCAAAGAATGATGACAGACAATGTCCTTGAGGAACAAATGAATGATGCCCTCCGGAGAAAAGGGAGGAAGGCATTCACATGTGTGGACAATGTCCTTGAGGGACAAACAAACAAGACCCTTCAGTAAGAAGGTAAAAGGGCATGAGTTCTGCCAAACAAGACAAGAAGTTATAAACTAATCTAATGCCAACTGTACAAAATAGAAGAGAATCCACACCTCGAGATACAAAAGTGGTCCTCTTCTTTGCAGAAGGTAGACAATTCAAAAGTAAATACTATACTAACTCCACAGACCTGAATGAAGATAGTCACTCCAGACACAAAGGAAAGTGTGACAAGCAATTAACAAGTTCCCGTCAAAAATTGTAAAAGGAAAAGAAATCTACCGATAGCGAATCCAAAGGCTGTGCATAATATTCGGAAAGGGATTGCCTGTGTACGTCCAAGAAACTGGCTTCCAAACAGATACCCAGATCTCATAGAGAGGAACAAGCCATGTCAGGAGACCAAACCAACACAGAAACTAAGTTCAGAAAAGAATGAAGATTACCTGACCAAATTCCTTACAAATTCGGTGAGCCAGACCCAAAGTTGTTAAAGTTACATGGAAGTAGTGGAGAAGAATACCGGGCATTTCTCGGTATGTTTTGGTTAGTTTAGAAAGAAAAAATTAACGGATGAACACAAACTCGATGCATTGAACAATGCATGCAGCCCATAACTACAAATCAAATTGGCAGCATACAACAGCTTGACCACTGACTAGGGCCTCCAACATCCACTGAAACTATTAGAAGAGAAGTTTGGTGACGAATCAAAATAAATCCCCATATTTGTCCACAACGTTGTTAGGGGACCGATGATAAACAATAAGGACCACCCAACTATCAAAGACTTCTATGACCAAGTGCTCAGTTTCATCATATTTGCAGAATCCTTTATCAAGAAAGCTTTCACTAATCAAACATTACTACTGGACACCATTAAAGGAATGGATTAAAATTTACAATTAAAGTTTTCTCTGAATACCCGAGATGAACTAAACTATCTTTGGATGACATTCGAGACCTTTGGAAAGAAGAGGTGAACTCCGCAAGAAGATACACAGAATGGGACAGACTTAAAGGGGCTACAATCAGAACCTAGATAGATCCTCCAACAGCCAAACATGGTAAAAGATCAAAGGGACCAAAAGAGCAACCAAAAAAAATGGAAGCCAGGTTAGCAACACAAACAAAACATGTTGGGTCCTTTGACTGGCCACACAGTACTATATTGGATCCATCTCTCTAGTTACGGCTCATTCTTCCTTTGCCTGCACGTACACCCAGTCTAGCCTATTCTTTCCACGTTCTCCTCCGTCTTCATATACGTGACAAAACTGGTATCGCCAAACTATTTTTCTTCACTCAAAGGATTAACTGTAATTGTTCAGTGGCCACTTTCCTCTTCGTGAAGGTAGAAGAGAGACTTTAGCTATGGTAAGCAGAGAGAGCAGTAAGGACACTCCAAATTCAAACCACTGTTCTATAGTCTTGGGTAGTGCCATGGTCTTCCACAGTCTTGGGGTAGAGTTCTCTTGCTTGAGGGGTTAATCAGGCACAGTATTCTATCTTATCTTCCTCAAGTTTTTGTGGTTTATATACAAGATCTTTCATTGTTACTGTTCTTCAAATGTTTCATTTTAGTTGTTCATTACTTCTCTTGTGTATTTATTTCCTAGTTTCTTTTTCCCTCAATGGGCTATTTTTTCCTACTGGAGCCCTTGGGCTTATAGCATCTGGTTTTTCCAACTAAGATTGTAGCTTAGCAAGTAAAATTAAGACAAAAATTGGAAAATGGCTCATTATGCAAGTCAATATGGACATTCAAGAGACTCCAAATTGCACAAAGCCCAACCACCAAGGAAAGAACTACAGAGCTCACCCATGTGACATTAATGCAGGCAAGAGATGCAGATCCAGCACTTAAACACATAGGAAAAACCAGGCAAATTAGAAAAGTGACAGCCACAGGAAGCAGAAGTCTACATGATATATCCAGATCAGGCATCGCCAGAGAGAAATCATATCGGCATTGCCTCAATTTCAGTAGTTTTATCACATGCAGGCAAACCAATTGGAACCAGCATGTAGACTTGCGCTTTATTAGATAGAGCCAACACTCTTGTCATTCTGCTCGAGAGGGAATGCCGAAACATTAGGTCTCAATGAACGTCGAAGTGATCCCAGGATTCCCACTCAGGTACAACAAAAAGACTAAATCACTGAAGAGACAGACACAATGATACTAGGATTATTTAAAAGGAACAATAGCCCTACATGAACCACTGACATCATCATTCTAGATTCATTCCCACGAAATCTGCAAGATATGACAGCCAAGAAAAAAAAAAAAGTTACTTCTCTGTTGGCAACATTTAAGAACATCAGAATTGAGAAAAAATCACATACCCAGTTGATGAAGTGCTAATTGGACAAGATGACCCTTCTTTGAGAATACCCTTGGAGAATAGAAGAGGTTACGACAAAGAGCTGAACACTGTCCAAACCAGGATAGGGTGGGCAGTAAACGGCCTGACGAACGGAAACTGTAGCAAAGTGACAAGTTTTAAAACTTTGTCAAAATGGTTTCCTACTATAAAAGGGACAACACTCTCTGGAGGCAAGTCCGGCAATTTTGGGACACACTCATGAGCATATAGACATGGGAAAATCCATGGAAGGTCATAAGGTTATGCAGTATGGAATGTACAAGAAAAGCTTGTTAGGACCCACTACCAGTTTCCGATACCCTTTAGAGAGGGAGTACAGTACTTCAAATACTAGACAACCAGATCATGACATACCAGCATCTCATGTCCCTTAAGTCTCAGCTACTGAGTAATCAAGTTTTTTAAAATATGTAAACAAAGGATATGCAGAACTGACAGATCATCGAGGAGTGCCCAGTATGGGATGTTATCTCCCACATCTAGTATTTAATATGAACAAACCTGATAAAACCAGAGCGGTTTTTGACTGTGCTGCCCCATTCAAGGGTGTATTACTGAACAGCATGGTCATAATATTGATGAACTGTTTGCTTTAGGATCCTACAGATGTACTGTAGAGAAGGAGAGGTGACAAAGAGGCCATGTTTTTTCAAGTGTCTGTAACATCAATAGACTGAGCCACATTCTGATTCCTTTAGTGGTCACAAGGTCTCAGCTAAAATCCCAGGCACTACCATATGAGGATTCATTTATTTAGAGTATAGAGTCTAACAAACTTCCAGTAGTACGAATTACAGCAGTCAGACCTCCCTTCACATTCAATGGATTGGATTATTTCAGGCCCTTCCTAACTGTATACGTGCAAAAGATAGTGAAGAGGTTCTAGTGTTTTAAATCAATACCGGAGCTGTTTACATTGAAATGTTACACATTGGAATCAGACCAGTTGTGAAACTGTGCTTGTTTTAAATTGACTTGACATATTAAGGAGTAACTAGAACCACAAGTGAGAAATTGGGCCTAGTATGCCCAACGTGGTGGGATTGTATTTGCCATAATAGAAAATGTTGAATAAGTATATGTATATAAAATACAGCTTTACAGAAGAAAGGGAACTAGAATAAAAAGTTCGAGTTGGAAGAAAGCGAGAGAAATGAGTTTACAACTAAAGTATAAAGGCGCTTTTATCACGTGCACATTAACCCTTTAACCTGAATATATGGTGAGCTCCACCATAGGAAAGAATTAAGCCATTGATGTGCGGGGACTGGCACTTGGGAAGCGGTGCCCCTATATCTCCTTGAATGTATGGTGTAGTAATTGACAAGAATTCAGAGATTTCACCGACTGTAGAGCTATCTCCAAACTAGCACAATACTGCCTCATTTATGTATAATGGTGTGCACAATTATGTGATGTCAATGTACCGTATATTTCCGCGTATAAGACGACCCTGTATTCCAAAATTTAACCATTAAAAATGAGGGGTCGTCTTATACCACCGTTATAAAAAATCACACCTTGAATTCTATGTCTGGTTTATTATTAGGCTAGCCTAGGTTGAGGTGAGATAACCATCGACACACATGAAATGATTTACATTAATATATAAATGTATAATGAAAGTAATGAAACAATTTTTACCGTATATATTATTGGCATATCTACAAAAAGGGCATAAATGATATATTCGAGGAATAATTCCAACTTTTAACCATATGAGCACAGCTGTGAAAATGTTAACATCGAGTATTGGTTACGTTGTTAGCAACTTTTTCTCTTGCTAACCTTTCAGTAGTTTTAATGCTAGTGTTAATTACGATAGTACCTGTAATAACACATAGGATATCATATTTATTTGTTTAAAAATTATTTTTAGCTGTAAATAACAATTTTGGATTACAAACGGTACAATCTTTATTTCTCAATAAAAAATACGGTACATTACGGTATTACATTTAAAACCTATAAATTTGTAAAACTTTATTTCCAATCAATATTAATCAAACCTGCGACATGTATAAATCTAACACCACTAAAACTCCTCACATCACTGTCTGTTTCGAAAAGCTGTTCGAACTTATCACGAGATTTACCATATACGCCATCATTGTAAGGATTCCAGTCCGGTTCCGGTGAGTCGACTTTGGCTTTGTCGTCGCATTCTACAATAAATCGTCTTCACTGCCATCCATGGCATTTGTGATCCCGTATTTTTAAAAAGTATTTTATGATACTTTCCACCTTTACATTATTATATGCTTTTATAACAAACTCGCAAAGAACATCAAAGAACATAAAAGAAGAAGAAAGAGGAGGAACGGGCATTTCGTACGTGAGCAGCTGATGAGCGTAAACAAAACAATGCAGGCTAGGTGACGCGTGTTCTAGGAAAACAATATAGGATTTGTTTTATTTCATTTATTTTTAATTTATAAGGATACAGTAAGTAATAACATCATCTTTACATAACCTATATTTCATAAGATATCTGGTGTTGCAAAAGCTAGCCTAGGCTATACACAGATGGTTTTATGATTGAGCAGTCGTCTTATACTACCGATATGAGATAAATTCATAAATATTTGCTCAAATTTTGTACCTCGTCTTATATGAAGGTCACCTTATACGCGGAAATATACGGTAATCAACTGTAATCTAGAAGCCAATAAACTACTAATAAATCATTGTTATTCAATGTCTGGACATGTATGTGGGAGCAATAACATGTCAAGTTTGTAATGATACGGACTCATATACAGTATTGTTCATGTCACCAGGTTTCATCATTAGAAATAAAGTGTGTATTTAACATCGCAATATGAATTAATCCAATTACTAGTTGCTCAAGAGAGAGAGGAGACTACATAGTCTGGCCTATTCTTTACATATCCTCATTCACCTGACAAGAGAGATAGGGTAAAGGATGAAATAGAGAGAAGAGGTTTGGTGGAAGAGGATGCTTTGAAATATTTCGTCAACTAATCTCTCTTGGGAGAGTGTGAAGAGCATGGATACTTTCCCTTGAAATTATAAAGTTCTAATTGGATGCAGTGAGCCCTTCTGCTGAGGCTGCCAAAATATTCTTCTTCACACGAGGGGTTAATTACTGCATTTTCATTGTTCAGTGGTTACTTTTCACTTGGTAAGGGTAGAGGACTTTAGCTATGATAAGCAGCTTTTATAGGAGAAAGATACTTTAAAATCAAACCATTGTTCTTTAGTCCTTATTGCCTTAGTCTCTGTACTATGGTCTTCCAATGTCTTTGTTATGAGTCTTTAGTTGTTATTGGAGCAGTTGGGCTTATAGCATCCTACTTTTCTTACTAGGGTCTAGCTTAGCTAATCATAATATGAAGGAGAATATGCATACGTATTTGTATAGAACAAATGTCAAAATATAAAACGGTATTGCTAATACCATATAGATTATCAAGAAAGGCAATTAGAAACATTGCAAATATACAGATTGTAATAAAAACCTGCAAGTTTGTTTTCTGGTTATCAACTTTTACTCATTCCTATTGGAAACACAGTTAAGACTAACAGTACATTCACACATTGACAGTATTCAATGCGTAAGAACTATTCTAGGTTACTTTCATCATTAAGCTTATTCTAGGGGCTATGTACCTATGCTATAATCTATTCTCTATTATTTACAGACTTTTTGTAAGTTAACTAGAAATCTGAATAAGAAAAATTTCCCTATCCTATAGTTAAAAAAGGAATAAATAATATATGGACTGGATTTAGAAAAGCAAAAGAAATAACCTGTTGCCAAATTTGTAAATTGGGCGTTTTAGCCGAGGTATATAAGTAGACCAAAGAAGCTGGGAGGAATGTGTTTGAGTGTAAGTATCAGGCCTGAACCTCTAAAGAGACAAAACTGAATATTTTTATGAAGATACATTTTTCAAACCAATGCTCTATATATGTTACATACTGTATGAATTTGACAGGCTATCACATGAGTCCTGGTCTCTTCATATGTTGTGTATCTTTAAATAACACCATGATGTGGTAATAAAAATTGGAAAAAAGTATTATACACCAATAATATGCAACAAAGAGATCCATTAAAAAGTGAAAATAGAAGACTATAATTGCTGGAGCATGCATTAAGCATGGTTTCTATTATACCAAGAACAAGCAAAGTTCCTTTGTTAAACTGACTTTTCTTATAGCAACAATTATAAATTAATGTTAAAAATTTCACATAAATAAATTTACTTACTGTTCATTAATGTCATCCATATCAGCCTGAGCTAAGTTAGGCTTGATGCGTCGTTTCTCGTAGATGAAGATTATGGCACAGAGAATAGTGACTTCAACTACGATACCCAAGAAGGGCCACAAAGCAGCATAAATATCTGAAAAAGCAAAACAAATAAATAAAATAGCTCAAAGAAATATAAGTAAAATGAAATTCTAAATTTTTATACCTCCATGTGACAATGTATCTTCGAAACGGAGTGAGATCAACGTTTAACAAAAGAAATATAAATATTTCTTTTCACATCATCTCTTATGGGGTAATTTGTCCCAAATAAGAGTGAAGCCATCAGTGCATCTCATGAGGTGTATTGTAGGCATTAATTAAGGTTCTTTACGGCATTCCTTCGGCCCTAGCTGCATTTGCTTAATGTCCTTTATCTCTGTTCTTGATACCTTTCTTTTTTTTTTTTGCTTTCCAACCACTAAATTCATAGTGTAATTAATGAGTTATCCCACAGTTGCACTTACATTCTGAATGACTTCCAAGGACCTATCGAATGGCTAAATGGCCCAAATTCATAATTCAATCCATTCATCCAGGGTCCTTCTTGTAGAAGTAACAACCCCGAGGAGTAGCCCCTGAACGGAGCTCCTATGGTCCCCATTCACTGATCCTCAAAATTTGAAGTTCACAGTGACCTCCATTAATATAAAGCCCACTAAAAGTGAGGCAGGAGAGGGGGTGATATCATGACCTGGAGGTGAGTACAGGTATCAAAATTTTATAATAAAAATTCATTCATTGGGAGGACCTTTGACTCAAGGTCACAGTAAAAAATACCATCTTAACCAAAAAAATTTTCATTTTGATGAGTTTTCACTTCAGGTCACAGTGCTAACTGCCATCTTAACTTAGAAGACTGAAAGGATTTATCAATATAACATATCCTAATCATTTTGAGCATGAGTAATCAACTGTAAGCTTAAAATCATTCAAAAATTCAAATTTGTGAACATTCTTAAAAGCAGCTCTTTACAATCGACAGCATATAGATTTGTGTAACTTAGTTATCGTCCCTCCAATTGCCTTACCCCCTTAAGGTAAGGCCTGTCCAGTGGAACAACTCTCCAGGAAAGACTTGGTAACCCTAAAAAGAGCAAAGGCAAAACAGGAAATAACCACACAAATGGGGATTAGCCACCAAACCTGATTGCCCCCTGTGGGCAACACCACAAACAATGCAACAAATCCTACGAGGGTGTCCACTGGGCCCTCGTTCCTCAGATTAAACCTCAGAGAGGCAAACGGCAACGCCCCTCTGTGGGTTCAACATTGGCACTATGAGATATGATGATGCTGACCCTCTTAGGATAATGTGGTAGTGCACGCCACCTATGATGTTCAAATGATAACTAAGTATGGGAACTCTGTAAAGTTGTGACTTCTCTTATTATTTATTACCTCCAAAGGTTGTGCATTGGCTCTTCAATCTACATGTGGCGATGCCTCATTCCAAAGCCTACCTCTTCAGAGGCAATAGCATCAAAGGTTGTGCATTGGCTCTTCAATCTACATGTGGCGATGCCTCATTCCAAAGCCTACCTCTTCAGAGGCAATAGCATCAAAGGTTGTGCATTGGCTCTTCAATCTACATGTGGCATTGCCTCATTCCAAAGCCTACCTCTTCAGAGGCAACAGCATCTACATTGCCATTAATCAGCAAATGTAGACCTAGCGGCCGAGCCGATATAAGGAGCAACATGGACAGTTCAAGTCATATCTTAATGCAACCATTTGATAATTTAAGATGTTGCTAAAGGCGTAAAAAGAATAGAAAAAACTATTGGCCCGGGAAAGTTTTAATACCATATATCACATTATTAATGATGGCACAGCATGGTTGCTTATGTGCACACATTCCAGCGGAAGGAGGGATATATGGCTCCAGATTTCGGTCTTCTATCCTGGAATCCTATAGTTTAAGACTACCTGGATTGTGGAAAAGCCAGTCTTGTAATAAGAGGATCTTTCCTAAATTTAGGGATCGAATCTTGTGAGGAAATGTTCCATCAGGACAAAGTATGAGAGCTATTTGCAATTTGAGTGCCACCCTTGTGCAGGGACAATGCCACTCCTCTATGTAACATTACAACTGTAGAATATGGACTGTCAAAGCAAGTTCTCAACAGATGACAGACCTTAGATCATTCCATTTATGAAATTGGTTAATTTTGACCAGATTATGCTTCAATTGAATTACATTTATAAATAAAAGTTATTCCTATTTTAACAACCTCAAAAATATCAAGAAACAGGTGCTTGGACATTAAGATGTAATAATATTATACCTCGACTTCAGCAGTAGTGATACCATACATAAAAACCATAAAACAAACACAGGAGATAGAATAATAAAATTTAATATTTACCTTTCACTCTAACTTCAGTAGTGGTGTTCAAATGAAGGGAATGCTGAGAAATCAGGCACACATAATTGCCATAATCAGACTTAAGAATGGGCTGGATCAGCAGGATGGCATTTGTAACATTGTATGTGTTAGCAGAGAAGACTAATCTTGTATTGTTCTCATCAGGTTGCAAAGCCTCTCCATCTGTAGGTAGAAAATAATTTTGATTGAAATGAGAACTTATGAGTAACCCAAAACAAGTGTCCCACAAAATGACAATATCTGGCATTAATAATGCTGAGTACCACAGTCTGCTTCCCCTCCTACTGGCAGATTAAAGTACACATAACGACAGTTATATCCTTGTGATGACAACTTGACAAAATGATTAACTGTTGCTAAATGTGACTATTACTAAAACACCCAAATGACACCAAATTTAATTAAATTACAACACTTTATTTAGTTTAATATTAGATATATGTCCGAGTAAAATAAGAAAGGAGTACATCAATATGGCAATACACCATTAAGGTAATCAAAGATCTGTAATCAATATAGCAACACACCATTAGGGTAATCAAACTATTGTGATAAAAATAAATTCTCAAAGTAATTTGTATTTTTCGTAACTACAATCCTGAGTCTTTTATATATAAGTATATGAATTCAGTTTGATTTAGATATATAATGAAACAATAAGAGTACTTATTGCAGAAGATTCATAACCTGGAACTCTTGAAAGAGGAGCCAGACAGGCATGTTCCCTATCACCAATTCAGTTCAATACCTATGCAAAAGCAATGATGAAAGTCACTATTATTATTATTATTATTATTATTATTATTATTATTATTATTATTATTATTATTACTTGCTAAGCTACAACCCTAGTAGGAAAAGCAGGATGCTATAAGCCCAGGGGTTCCAACAGGGAAAATAGCCCAGTGAGGAAAGGAAACAAGGAAAAATAAAATATTTTAAGAACAGCAACATTAAAGTATTTCCTAAATAAACTAAATACTTAAACAAATCAAGAGGAAGAGATATTAGATAGAATAGTGTGCCCGAGTGTAACCTCAAGCAAGAGGACTAACCCAAAACAGTGGAACACCATGGTACAGAGGTTATGGCACTACCCAAGACTAAAGAACAACGTTTTGATTTTGGAGTGTCCTTCTCCTAGAAGAGCTGCTTGCCATAGCTAAAGTCTCTCTTCCACCCTTACCCTTACCTAGATCTGGAAGATGACATCAAGGTGGAAGAGAAATAGCGTAAAATACAAGGTTTGCTGATGACAAGGCAGTTGTCTGTAGCACAAAAGAGGGATTACAGAGGATGATGAGTAAGATAAACATGACAGCAGAGAAGTATGGAATGAAAATAAATACACATAAGACCAAGATAATGAGAATTGCGATTAGACAAGGACTTCCAAATAACATGCAGATTGAAAATGAAGCAGTGGGAGTCATTTCAAGTACTTGGGAAGTATTATAACATAAGAAGGAAACTGCAGTAAAGTGATGAAGAGCAGAATAGTCAAAGGTAAGGTAGCTTCTGAAAGAGAGGGACAAACATTAATGGGAAAACGGAAAATAGCACTGAAGAAAAGATTTGTAGAGTTTCTTATGGAGTTTAGTATTGTAAAGTTATGACCAATGGACTATAAAGAAACAAACAACAAACATTTGGAAGCATTTGAAATGCAGATATGGAGAAGGATGCTGAAAATAAATTGAGAAGTCCAAAAAACAAATGGAGTACTGTACTAAGAATAGTTGGAGAAGAGAACCCTAATTACATCAATAAAGAGAAGGCAGAAAAACTGGATAGGACACATTTAAGAGCCGGGTTACCGAGGGATACTATAGAAGGTAAATTTGAAGGATGAAGACCCAGAGGAAGGAAAAGGAAGTCAATGCTAGATGACCTGAAGGAAGGGAGAAGGTACCAAGAGCGCAAAAGAAGTGCTCATGAATAGAGACTTACGGAGGGCAACAAATCCATGAAAGGACCTGCCTTAGGGCAGAACACCATATTAGTATGAATTCAGAGATCCTGGAACTCATAGTTATAGCTACCAACAGGTGGTGCAGGGGAAGACCGGAACAACAGTCAGTCATAAAGACTAGTGCTTTTGATCTTCAGGATTGGGACTTACGAGACGGGAGGTGTTACTTATGAGTTTGTATAGTTAGGATGAATACATTTAAAACTTTCCGATTTTTTCCTACAAGAGTAATAATTATTTTTAATTGGAGACTCATCCTTAGGAATTGAATTGAGTATAGGATTTAGGCATTAATCCAAGCACTGGGGCATCAAAGGCCATTCAGCGCTATATAACGAAAATCATTCAATCATATCTGTATACTCACACCATTTAGTGTCATTTTAACCTTTAATACAAATCGCAACACTTTCATACAATAAAATCTAGATGTGAAATAAATAGGGATTAAAAGGGTAAAATAAATAAATAAATTAATAAAATCAATTATAGCTCGTAATATAACCCAATACTTTGTATAACTCATCCTTAGGAGGGAGGTCCCTACATACTAAATTTCTGGCTCGGTCAATCTATCTTCCTGGGAATCGTCAGGGCACCTGGTTCTGTACAAAAGCAAAAGTGGTGACTTCTTCCAACTTTCTAATAGTAGGGGAATAGGGATGTAACAAATGGTAGGTTAGCCCCATGCCAAGAATAAATGGTACTCAGTAGACCCTATTTTCTCGTACAAGACTTGCTGTCGGAATGTATCCGTAGCTATTATCATCATTACTACCAGCCAAGACAACAAATTTGCAATATATATTATATGTACACTATAAAAAAATAATATTGCAAAGAATTACTGAAAATTTAAAGTGTAAAATTGTGAGACTGAAATTTCACTTGAATGCTTCTCGTACAAGACTTGCTGTCGGAATGTATCCGTCGCTATTATCATCATTATTACCAGCCAAGATAACAAATTTGCAATATATATGTACGCTAAAAAAATTATATTGCAAAGAATTACTGTAAATTTAAAGTGTAAAATTGTGAGACTGAAATTTCACTTGAATGCTTCTCGTACAAGACTTGCTGTCGGAATGTATCCGTCGCTATTATCATCATTATTACCAGCCAAGATAACAAATTTGCAATATATATGTACGCTAAAAAAATTATATTGCAAAGAATTACTGTAAATTTAAAGTGTAAAATTGTGAGACTGAAATTTCACTTGAATGCATAGTTTTCATATCCATGTCTAAGAAATGTAAAAGAAAAGTAAGAATTTTTCAAACCTTTCAACCACTGTACATTAGGATGTGGGTTCCCTTCTACTAGGCAAGACAATTTAAGCTTATCATTCTCCAAAACAGTGGTGGATTTAGGTAGGTGCTTATGAAGCTGTAGATCTGGAAAGAGAAAAAAATCATTATGTAAAGATAGCATTCTGTACCAACCGTGTGTCACACGATCGTACATAATTCATTTTGTATATATTATGCTTGTATCTTCGCTCTTCCCTCGCACTAAAAAGAACCAGAATAAACATGTCTGCCTTTCGCCTCTGTAACATTGTCTGTCTTGTGAACATGAAAATTCCTGTTGCCTTGGGCTTTTGTATATAAAGGAGAGTGTTCTATAATAAATGAACTCAGTTGCTTTCATACTGCCTTTGAGTTCACAACCTTCTCTCGGCCGTCACAATTCTGTAAACCAAACCATAAAATTACTAAAATAAAGTAAGCTTGGAAAGAAAATACCTGCGAAGACTTTCATAACTGTAATGACTTTCATAACTACAACTTTAAATGATGCAGATTATTGTATAATTAGGGTTATTCAAAAAATTATTAAACCCACTAAACTTTCAACAGCAATTCCATGATTCAATTCAAATAATGTTTTGTACCCTTTTTTTTTTTTTTTTTTACTGTTGTCCTAAAACTACTGTAATGCAGTGAAGTCATGAAAATACAATTTAAAAAAAAAAAAAACTATAAAGCATCAATAAATACAAAGATATATTAACCCTTTTACCCCCAGGCTATTTGGAACTTTCCAACCGTTAACCCCCAGGGGTTATTTTTTTTCAAGCACATTTTGCAGTATATTTTTTTCAAATTGCTCTAACAGCCTTAATTTTCGTCATAGGGAGGTCAGGTTCGTCTCATTCTCTTGGAAAATGCCTGAAGTTTCTCAAAAAATTATAAAAAAATATGCAAAAAAAATGTAAATAGCAGTTTTTTGCAAGGACGTACCGGTGCGTCCATGGGGGTAAAGTGATGAGTTTTGTGAAACGTACCAGTACATCCTTTGGGGGTAAAAGGGTTAACATACGACAAAATAAAGCTGACTAAATTTAGGATCAAGCTACTAAGTAAAAACCTAGTATAATTTGCCTTCAATATATGGAAAATTAGTTTCTAGAGAACTTTAAAATACTCCTCATTGCCTACATTAAGCTGATATTCATTCTAAAATAATGAGAGTTCTTAAATTACAGCCAATTGTATAGATCAAACTATATATAATGGAAAATCAAAGTCTTGCGTGAGATATTACTCATCTCACTCAGCATCTCTTTTCCTATCAATTATTTGGAAACATAATTGGCAATATTTTTGAAAACTTAATACTTTTATAAATTTTGCAAAGAAAATTCATATATAATACATAAGCCTTTAACACTTACTACAAGGTTTTGAAGAACAAAACTTAATGCAACCGCACAGGAAACGAGTAGGTTTGACACAAAAACTTAAATTTTGTTTGGAATGTAGAAGAGGAGTTCCAAAATTGGAACTCAACTTGTGATTGTTTTGCATAAAAAATGCTGCTTTGGTTTAAAAATATTTCATAGCAACCCTAATAAACATGCATATACCCAAATTGTTATTTAGGACAGAGGTTGTGATGATGAAGATCCAACAGAGAAGTCAAGAACTGTAACAGTTCATGCATTTACAAGATGCATACTTTTAAAAGTAAAGGAAAATGTTTGCATAGAAATTTCTCAGATTAGGAAAGGCTAGTGACAATGCAATGAATGAGGGATATGTATGTATCAAGATGAAACAAAAGATGATGAATCAGGAGCTCATTCCCTAACAAGTAAAACATAAGCCAGTGACTAACAGTCCTAAAAATTGTAAATACACTATAATCTTGTTTAGTGTAAAATATACATGAACTTCACCTGTTTTAGTTTACTAAATCTCAATGAAAATATAGAGCAGTATTACCTGGTTCTTGTGTTTAAAAGATAACGATTGTACTTATAAGCCAAAATTTTTAAAGAGCAGCTAAAGTACAGCTCTAGCTTCACAAATTTGTACATTACCCGATTGGCTTCCCCTACTGTCAAATTTTTATAAACTCTCATAATTACCAACAGCAACAAATAACACTGTATTCCTTGTTATTTGCTTCTTCCTTTAGCCCATGGAAAGGAATAGTCTGGATACATCCTCCTAAGATTCACAGTTCTATGTAAGTGGAATACCAATGAAAAGCAAAAAGGACATGCCGAAGAGTGTTGTGTCTGATACTAGATGTTAAAGTCTGCTATGAAATCAAGGACGAAAGACAAATCCACAAAAAAATAGCCTGTATATGAGTAAACTTACCAGATATGAACATGAATATTGCTGACTAGTCTCAAGATTGCAAACTCCTGCAAAAAGCCCATCTCTGGTATGTGATCAAGCAAGAAATCTTGCAAAGAAGATTTGTAAGCAGGATTTGTAAAATTGAAGAACAAAGAATATATCCTAATTATATTAAGAGCTTAGAAAATAAAAAAGACCATCTCTGGTGTATGATCAAGCAATAAATCATACTAGATAGATTTGTATGCAGGCATTGTAAAATGTTATTTTCATTAGTAAAATAAATTTTTGAATATACTTACCCGATAATCATGTAGCTGTCAACTCTGTTGCCGACAGAAATCTACGGTCGGGATACGCCAGCGATCGCTATACAGGTGGGGGTGAACACCACAGCGCCATCTGTGGTCAGGTACTCTAGTACTTCTTGTCAACACCACCTCAATTTTTTCCTCGGTCCACTGGTTCTCTATGGGGAGGAAGGGTGGGTCAATTAAATCATGATTATCGGGTAAGTATATTCAAAAATTTATTTTACTAATGAAAATAACATTTTTCAATATTAATCTTACCCGATAATCATGTAGCTGATTCACACCCAGGGTGGTGGGTGGAGACCAGCATACATGTTAACACAGAAGCTAAGTATCCCGTATTTTATTTTATTAGTTATTCAAAAATAACATAAAATAAATAAGTACCTGGTAAGGAAGACGACTTGAACCATTACTCTGCCTTTATTAAGTACGTCTTTCTTACTGAGCGTAGCGGTCCTCTTAGGATGCTGAACGACTCTTAGGTGCTGAAGTATAAAGGGCTGCAACCCATACTAAAGGACCTCATCACAACCTTTAACCTCGGCGCTTCTCAACAAAGAATTGACCACCCGCCAAATCAACAAGGATGTGGAAGGCTTCTTAGCCGACCGTACAACCCATAAAAAGTATTCAAGAGAAAGGTTAAAAAGGTTATGGGATTATGGGAATGTAGTGGCTGAGCCCCCGCCTACTACTGCATTCGTTGCTACGAATGGTCCCAGGGTGTAGCAGTTCTCGTAAAGAGACTGGACATCTTTGAGATAGAATGATGCGAACACTGACTTGCTTCTCCAATAGGTTGCATCCATAACACTCTGCAGAGAACGGTTCTGTTTGAGGGCCACTGAAGTAGCCACAGCTCTCACTTCATGTGTCCTTACCTTCAGCAAAGCAAGGTCTTCTTCCTTCAGATGAGAATGTGCTTCCCTAATCAGGAGCCTGAATAGGTAAGAAACTGAGTTCTTAGACCTTGGAAGAGAAGGCTTCTTGATAGCCCACCATAAGGCTTCTGATTGTCCTCGTAAAGGTTATGACCTTTTTAGATAGTACCTAAGAGCTCTAACTGGGCAAAGTACTCTCTCCAGTTCGTCCCCCACCAAGTTGGACAGGCTTGGGATCTCGAACGACTTAGGCCAAGGACGTGAAGGAAGCTCGTTTTAGCAAAAAACCGAGCTGCAAGGAACATGTAGCCGTTTCAGATGTGAAAACTATGTTCCTGCTGAAGGCGTGGATCTCACTTACTCTTTTAGCTGTTGTCAAGCACACGAGGAAAAGAGTTTTTAATGTGAGGTCCTTAAAAGAGGCTGATTGGAGAGGTTCAAATCTTGATGACATAAGGAACCTTAGGACCACGTCTAGATTCCAGCCTGGAGTGGACAACCGACGTTCCTTTGAGGTCTTAAAAGACCTAAGGAGGTCCTGTAGATCTTTGTTGGTGGAAAGATCCAAGCCTCTGTGGCGGAAAACCGCTGCCAACATACTTCTGTAACCCTTAATCGTAGGAGCTGAAAGGGATCTTACGTTCCTTAGATGTAACAGGAAGTCAGCAATCTGGGTTACAGTGGTACTGGATGAGGAAACTGCATTGGCCTTGTACCAGCTTCGGAAGACTTCCCCTTTAGACTGATAGACTCTGAGAGTGGATGTTCTCCTTGCTCTGGCAATCGCTCTGGCTGCCTCCTTCGAAAAGCCCCTAGCTCTTGAGAGTCTTTCGAAAGTCTGAAGGCAGTCAGACGAAGAGCGTGGAGGATTGGGTGTACCTTCTTTACGTGAGGTAGACGTAGAAGGTCCACTCCTAGAGGAAGAGTCCTGGGAATGTCGACCAGCCATTGCAGTACCTCTATGAACCATTCTCTCGCGGGCCAGAGCGGAGCCAACCAACGTCAGCCGTGTCCCTTTGCGAGAGGCGAACTTCTGAAGTACCCTGTTGACAATCTTGAACGGCGGGAATGCATACAGGTCGAGATGGGACCAATCCAGCAGAAAAGCATCCACGTGAACTGCTGCTGGGTCTGGAATCGGAGAACAATACAACGGGAGCCTCTAGGTTATCGAGGTAGCGAACAGATCTATGGTTGGCTGACCCCATAGGGCCCAAAGTCTGCTGCAAACATTCTTGTGAAGGGTCCACTCTGTGGGGATGACCTGACCCTTCCGGCTAAGGCGATCTGCCATGACATTCATATCGCCCTGAATGAACCTCGTTACCAGCGTGAGCTTTCGATCTTTTAACCAGATGAGGAGGTCCCTTGCGATCTAGAACAACTTCCACAAATGAGTCCCTCCCTGCTTGGAAATGTAAGCCAAGGCTGTGGTGTTGTCAGAGTCCACCTCCACCACCTTGTTAAGCTGGAGGGACTTGAAGTTTATCAAGGTCAGATGAACCGCCAACAGCTCCTTGCAATAGATGTGAAGTGTCCTTAGCTCCTGATTCCATGTTCCCGAGCATTCCTGTCCGTCCAAAGTCGCACCCCAGCCCGTGTCTGATGCGTCAGAGAAGAGACGGCGGTCGGGTTTCTGAACAGCCAAAGGTAGACTTCCTTGAGAAGAAAGCTGTTCTTTCACCACGTGAGAGTAGACCTCCTCTCTTCGGAAACAGGAACTGAGATCGTCTCTAGCGTCATGTCCTTTATCCAGTGAGCCGCTAGATGATACTGAAGGGGGGGAGGTGGGGTCTCCCTAACTCGATGAACAGTGCCAGCGATGAAAGTGTCCCTGTTAGACTCATCCACTACCTGACTGAGCATCGGTTCCTTCTCAGCATGCTCTGGATGCAATCTAGGGCTTAGTATATCTTTGGGGCCGACGGAAAAGCCCGAAAAGCTCGACTCTGAAGATCCATACCCAGGTAGACAATGGTCTGGGATGGGACGAGCTGGGATTCCTCAAAATTGACCAGGAGGCCCAGTTCCTTGGTCAGATCCATAGTCCATCTGAGAATCTCCAGACAGCGACGACTTGTGGGAGCTCTTAAAAGCTAGTCGTCTGACGGAGCCGGACACAAGATCATGGTACTGCTGCACAGTCTGTGAACTGTCAACCATGGGGAAGCGAGGAAGTACAGTGACAACCCGAAGCTGTCTAGACTGTCTGGGTCGTACAGACAACTCCTTATCGGGTTGCTGAGGTTGCCGCACTGCGTCACAACAAGACACTTCTGCTGGTTGTTGAACGTCTTCCCAGTGACACACTGACTCCGTAAACAAAAAATCCTCTAACAAGGACTAAGCTTGGACTGCATGTCTTGCAACACAGCTCAAGGTCTATGGGAGCAGGTGTGGTAACAGACGGGGTTAGCGACTGAAGTGGAACCATTACCCTCCCTGGAAGCATGCTATGCTTAAATAAAAGTCCATAGGAGGCTAAGCAGCTAAAGGCTCCTCTCCAAATGACAGAGTCCTCAAGGGAAAATCAGAAGGAGGGAGAATAGCACTTTCTCATCTACAGGAACCATATCCGAGAAAAGCTAAGTTCTCTCAGTGAGGGTTTCACTGGTGCAAAAGCAGCAGACTAGAAGGCAACGTTATGAAACTGCTTGACAGTCTAGTGAGTTGGCAACAACCAAAGATGTGTGACTGAGAAGCATGCGGTAAGGTATGCAGAGCATGCTGTATGTAGAGCATGCTGTAAGGTAAGCAGAGCATGTTGCATGGCGTGCGGCTTATGCTGCATGGGATGAGGCTCATGCTGCATGGGATGAGGCTCATGCTGCATGGGATGAGGCTCATGCTGCATGGTATGAGACTCATGCTGCATGGGATGAGGCTCAAGCTGCAAGGGATGAGGCTTATGCCGCATGCGTTGAGGAGGATGCCGCATAGTATGAGGCTCCTGCCTCATGGGTTGAGGCGGTTGCCGCATAGCATGAGGCTTTTGCCTCATGGTTTGAGGAGGATGCCGCATAGCATGAGGCTCCTCATAAGCATGAGGCTGCCTCATGGGTAGAGGAGGATTTTTTAAAGAAATCTGAACCTGACACTAATCTAGCTGTCCGAGGATTTACCTGGTGAGACATCAGTCTCTTTACCAGCGAGTTTTACCAGATTTCCCCGGGCCACCACGTGACACAATTGGTAGTAATTCATTCAAATTACCCCTAATGAGTCAATATGGATAAATATCAACACAACATCGTGTTCAAATAGAAATAAATTTCTACCTCATACTTGGGATCGAACGCTAGCCCCTTCTAATGAAAGGCCAGGTCGAAACCAACCATGCCACGAGAGCCCATTCAAGAGTTGAGGTTCTTGCCTCAAGAGTGGAGGTGGCTGCCGCAAGAGTTGAGGTTGCTGCCTCAAGGATGGTGGAGGTTGCCGCAACGCAAGAGGTTGCTGCATAGCGCTGGTATCTGGCAACTCCCAATGCGGCAGCTCACGCGTGGAGGTAGGTTGAGGAACCTCATCATCATACGTCTGGCAGGGTGGACTGCGCAGAGGTGGAGTTGAGGTTGCTGCCTCGAGGATGGTGGAGGTTGTCGCACCGCAAGAGGTAGCTGCCTCGAGGATCCTACCTCAAGGGTAGAGGAGGTTGCTGCAAAGCATAAGGCTCCTGCCTCAAGTGTTGAGGAGGTTGCCGCGTGGCAAGAGGCTCCTGCCTCAAGGAAAGTGGAGGTTGCTGCACAGAGCTGGTATCTGGCAACTCCCAATGCGGCAGCTCACGCATGGAGGTAGCTTGAGGAACCTCAACATCATACGTCTGGCAGGCTGGACTGCGTAGAGGTGGAGGAGCGTTCGCAGGAGGAGGTGTGTTAACCTTCTCTGCCTGAAAATCCTGCATCAACACCGCAAGCTGAGACTGCATTGTCAGCAGCATAGACCACTAGAGTTTAAGAAAGACAACAACAAACGGAGCTACTGTCCGTTGAGACTGAGGGTCTAAAACAGCTGGTGCGGCAACAGACGGAGTTACTGTCTGTTGCGATACCACCTTGCCTCTCTGGGAGGTGTGCAGTTGTCGTACTGCAGCAAGTCCGAACTGACCCAGTGCTAATGGCACCACCTAGGAGTTGGGCTTGCGCGGAAGGGACCGACTTGCACTTAAAAGCTGCAAGATTTGGTCCATGGTTTCTGCGAGAAACCTCTTCCGCAGACGAGGAATAAATGAGCTCTCTCGTCTTTGTGTGGGTGGGGTGATCACGTCGGCTACGTGAGTTGGTTACACCCGAAACCACGGAGGGAAACGTCTGTTCGTCGATCAAGGCCTGCTGAACCCATAAGTCCTTCGACATTACTTCTCCCCTGGGCTTGGGAGCTTGTAAGAGGTCCCAGACTAGGCGAACAACTGGCACGAACAGACGAACCCTCGAACGCAACACTGTAACACTTTGCGCTTATCACTTTCTCACTTTTGATTTTCTGTTTGCACTTATTTCACTGAACTCGAAACTTTAAGTGGTTTGTACCTGAAACACGCAACTCTATCCTTCATTAAAAGTTAGTAATTGCGAAAACAGTATTACAATGTAACAGAAAAACATAATGAAAGATAAATAATTCAGTGGCTGGAAAAGAGATTAAACACTAGATCAAATAAACTACGTTTAAAATCTCTCACCGCATAAAGTCTGAGAACAAGAATAAAACTCTAGAAACGTTTACCTTCTTCCCCTAAAGAGACTAGGGAGAAGAGCAAAAACGATAACAACGTTACCCGCTTGAACGAAACGTTTATCCTCCTCTCTCTCCCTCCGTCTCTATCTCTCTCTCTCTCTCTCTTGACTTAGCACCTGAGAGAAGAGCCCAATTATATATATCGTTAAAACATATTATTGTTAAAGGAAAAAAACTGAAAGGTTTCCCAAATAAAAAGTTCCTTATAGAATAGAACCATTTAAGCTAAGAAAGAATGAACAAAACGCTAGAATCGGTTTACTCTTACTGCAACGTGACACCGTGATAGACTCTCTCTCTATCGTAACGATAGAGCGCAAGTTGAACGTTCTGAACGTCAACAACTGCAGAGACAAAACAAAACGTTAGTTCAACTTTGAAAACAGTACAAGACTATCAAAGAAATTCTTTCAAAAACATTAAAATAGCATAATATGTTAACAGGTAAAAACGAAATGACGGGCTCAAAGTTAATTAACTTCGGTTCCAAGAAAAGACCGCCTACTATTAGGAAAGGTCGAATATAAACAAATATAAAAATTAATTTTAATAAGTTTATAATAAAAGGAAGTTAATCAAAGAGGCCTATAAAAGGCGGAGAGATATAAAATAAATCTATAACTTTGTTAAGCAAAATTAAGAGAGTCTATACTCTCTTCGACACCAACACTTCCGTCTAAGGGAAGGGTCGGCCATTTAAAAGTGAAAGAGAGTTCATACTCTCTTCGTACCAAAATTAAATAAAAAATTAAATCAAATTAATTCCAAAAACTTGCTAAGCTAATGATATAGCTTCCTGAATAGCGAAGGCTAAACTCTAGAGCAAATACATCACCAAATCGTGAGCAATAACTCCAGAATCAACAGCGTATCCATGTAGGTCTAGCCGGAGGCACGACAGAGGAAAAATTGAGGTGGTGTTGACAAGAAGTACTAGAGTACCTGACCACAGATGGCGCTGTGGTGTTCACCCCCACCTGTATAGCGATCGCTGGCGTATCCCGACCGTAGATTTCTGTCGGCAACAGAGTTGACAGCTACATGATTATCGGGTAAGATTAATATTGAAAAATTAAGGATCAAATAATAAATCCTAATTAACGAAAGAGCTTAGACCAACCCATGGGGAACCTCCTTAAAAGTAGTGTGTTAGGCTCTTCACCTCCACTGACAACTCTACATTATACATATGATAAAAGAGAAACCTCCAGACATAAAAGTGAACCAATTTTCATGGTGCAAATGTGTGACCCATCTTTCACTTACCAACAAGATAAAAGTACTTTTCTTCTTCACCAGGTCCTTTGATCAGACAACTGAATTCTCCCAAGTCACTCTCTGTTTGAGATGTAATGTTCAGTGTTGAATTACTGTGAATCTGGAAGTGGTCATTGGGTTCAATTTCTGTTCCATTCTTCTTCCTAAAATGAAAATAAAAGTTAGTATACAATAAACATTCAGAATAATATAAAAGGATATCGGGGATTGCAATTAGCAGTGCCTTATGATTAAGTTTTACTTTCATTGCATAAACATGCCCAAACATCATCAAGGGGTATTGCAATCTGATCCTATCTACACTGTATATTAAACAACTTGGAAAAATGTTATTTTCCTTAGTAAAATAAATTTTTGAATATACTTACCCGGTGATCATGTAGCTGCAACTCTGTTACCCGACAGAAAAAACCTACGGTCGGGATACGCCAGCGATCGCTATACAGGTGGGGGTGTACAACAACAGCGCCATCTGTCGAGTAGGTACTCAGGTACTTCTTGTCAACAAGAACCAATTTTCTCCTCGGTCCACTGGGTCTCTATGGGGAGGAAGGGAGAGTCCTTAAATTCATGATCACCGGGTAAGTATATTCAAAAATTTATTTTACTAAGGAAAATAACATTTTTCAATATTAATCTTACCCGGTGATCATGTAGCTGATTCACACCCAGGGGGGTGGGTGGAGACCAGCATACATGTTAACATTAGAAGCTAAGTATCCCGTATTTCATTTTAGCAGTTATTCAAAATAACAAACATAAAATTAATAAGTACCTGGTAAGGAAGTCGACTTGAACCATTACTCTGCCTTTTTAAGTACGTCTTCCTTACTGAGCCTCGCGATCCTCTTAGGATGCTGAGCGACTCCTAGGTGCTGAAGTATGAAGGGCTGCAACCCATACTAAAGGACCTCATCACAACCTCTAATCTAGGCGCTTCTCAAGAAAGAATTTGACCACCCGCCAAATCAACCAGGATGCGAAAGGCTTCTTAGCCTTCCGTACAACCCAAAAACAACAATAAAAAGCATTTCAAGAGAAAGATTAAAAAAGGTTATGGGATTATGGGAATGTAGTGGTTGAGCCCTCACCTACTACTGCACTCGCTGCTACGAATGGTCCCAGGGTGTAGCAGTTCTCGTAAAGAGACTGGACATCTTTAGGGTAAAATGATGCGAACACTGACTTGCTTCTCCAATAGGTTGCATCCATTACACTCTGCAGAGAACGGTTCTGTTTGAAGGCCACTGAAGTTGCGACAGCTCTAACTTCATGTGTCCTTACCTTCAGCAAAGCATGGTCTTCCTCATTCAGATGAGAATGGGCTTCTCTAATCAAAAGTCTGATGTAATAAGAAACTGCGTTCTTCGACATCGGTAAAGAAGGTTTCTTAATAGAACACCATAAAGCTTCTGATTGTCCTCGTAATGGCTTTGTACGTCTTAAATAGTACTTAAGAGCTCTTACTGGGCATAGTACTCTCTCTTGTTCGTTTCCAACCAAACTGGACAGGCTTGGAATCTCGAACGATTTGGGCCAAGGACGAGAAGGGAGCTCGTTTTTAGCTAAAAAACCAAGCTGTAAGGAACATGTAGCCGTTTCAGATGTAAAACCTATGTTCCTGCTGAAGGCGTGTATCTCTCTGACTCTTTTAGCTGTTGCTAAGCAAACGAGGAAAAGAGTCTTCAAAGTGAGATCTTTAAAAGAGGCTGATTGAAGCGGTTCGAACCTTGCTGACATCAGGAACCTTAAAACCACGTCTAAGTTCCAACCTGGTGTGGCTAACCGACGCTCCTTTGAGGTCTCAAAAGACTTAAGGAGGTCCTGTAGATCTTTGTTGGTGGAAAGATCTAAGCCTCTGTGGCGGAAGACTGCTGCCAACATGCTTCTGTAACCTTTGATCGTAGGAGCTGATAGGGATCTTACATTCCTTAGGTGTAAAAGGAAGTCAGCTATCTGCGTTACAGAGGTACTGGTTGAGGAAACTGAATTCGCCTTGCACCAGCTTCGGAAGACTTCCCATTTTGACTGGTAGACCTTGAGAGTGGATGTCCTCCTTGCTCTGGCTGCCTCCTTCGAAAAGCCTCTAGCTCTTGAGAGTCTTTCGATAGTCTGAAGGCAGTCAGACGAAGAGCGTGGAGGCTTGGGTGTACCTTCTTTACGTGCGGCTGACGCAGAAGGTCCACTCTTAGAGGAAGAGTCCTGGGAACGTCTACTAGCCATTGCAGTACCTTGGTGAACCATTCTCTCGCGGGCCAGAGGGGAGCAACCAACGTCAACCGTGTCCCTTCGTGAGAGGCGAACTTCTGCAGAACCTTGTTGACAATCTTGAACGGGGGGAACGCATACAGGTCTAGATGGGACCAATCCAGAAGAAAGGCATCTACGTGAACTGCTGCTGGGTCCGGAATCGGTGAGCAATAAATTGGGAGCCTCTTGGTCATCGAGGTAGCGAACAGATCTATGGTGGGCTGACCCCACAGGGCCCATAGTCTGCTGCAAACATTCTTGTGAAGGGTCCATTCTGTAGGGATGATCTGACCCTTCCGGCTGAGGCGGTCTGCCATGACATTCATGTCGCCTTGAATGAACCTCGTTACAAGCGATATCTTTCGATCTCTTGACCAGGTGAGGAGGTCCCTTGCGATCTCGAACAACTTCCTCGAATGAGTCCCTCCTTGCTTGGAGATGTACGCCAAGGCTGTAGTGTTGTCGGAGTTCACCTCCACCACCTTGCCTAGAAGGAGGGACTTGAAGCTTCTCAAGGCCAGATGAACTGCCAGTAGCTCCTTGCAGTTGATGTGTAGTGCTCTTTGATCCGGATTCCACGTGCCCGAGCATTCCCGACCGTCCAGTGTCGCACCCCAGCCCGTGTCCGATGCGTCCGAGAAGAGAAGGTGGTCGGGGGTCTGAACAGCTAGTGGTAGACCTTCCTTGAGAAGAATGCTGTTCTTCCACCAAGTCAGTGCAGACTTCATCTCTTCGGATATAGGAACTGAGACCGCTTCTAGCGTCATTTCCTTTCTCCAGTGAGCAGCTAGGTGATACTGAAGGGGTCGGAGGTGGAGTCTCCCTAACGCGATGAACTGGTCCAGCGATGAAAGCGTCCCTATTAGACTCATCCACTGTCTGACTGAACATCGGTTCCTTTTCAGCATGCTCTGGATGCATTCTTGGGCTTGACTGATTCTGGGGGCCGACGGAAAAGCCCGAAAAGCTCGACTCTGAATCTCCATACCTAGATAGACTATAGTTTGGGATGGGACGAGTTGGGACTTTTCTATATTGACCAGGAGACCCAATTCCTTGGTCAGATCCATAGTCCATTTGAGATTCTCCAGACAGCGACGACTTGACGGAGCTCTTAAAAGCCAGTCGTCCAAATAGAGGGAGGCTCTGATGTCTGCCAAATGCAGGAATTTGGCAATATTCCTCATCAGTTTGGTAAACACTACAGGTGCCGTGCTTAGGCCAAAGCACAGGGCTTGGAACTGGTAAACGACCTTCCCAAAGACGTTAGAAAGGTTGGGAGTCTGGATGGACGGGGACATGAAAGTACGCGTCCTTTAGGTCCAACGAGACCATCCAGTCTTCCTTCCTGACCGATGCTAGCAACGACTTCGTCGTCTCCATGGTGAACGTTGTTTAATCTCTTGTAGGCTGGCAAAGAAACACGAACAACGATAGGTCTCTTTAATAAGAGGTTACTATACAAATTGACGGCTAAACAGAGACTAACAATATTTGTTACATACATACAGAAGAAAAGTATTTACAAAACTCTCACTTGTTTATTTACATTAGAAACCAATTACCATTACAATATAATTTACGAACAACCCATTACATATCTAGTAAACAAACAAATACAGACATTTGGAGGTATATCACACACCTCCCCCTAAGACGTCTAGGGTAATATATAACTCCTAGCGTCTGAAGATCCTTCTTATTCATATGTATTTTTGTTCCATTTTACTTGTAGGCGATCAGGTTCTTTCTTATGCCGCAAACTACGACGTGGAGCTGGTGTAGGCGAAACTGGTTGTTCAATAACCTCAGCAGTAGAATTATCTTGCGACCTCTCCCCATCCTTTGGTTTATTGGGAGTGTTAGTTGCATCAAGGCTTGATCCATATATTGGTAGAAAAGGTCGATGCGGTCTCAGGAACTTCCGGTTTCTCCACAAAATACGTCCACTGCCCATCTTTATAAGATAATCTCGCCTGGATCCAATGCCAACAACAACACCTGGACGATTCCAAAGTTTTGTGTTGTGATCTTGAACATCAACATAACTACCCATTTTCAAGTGAGAAAGGGGTCTGGCAGTACTGTCGTACCGTTGCTTCGCCTGACTTCGCAAGTACTCTGCCTTAACATCACATTCCTCTGCCTTCCTTTGCCACTCTTTGGCAAATGAGCGACGATGTGTTGGAATAAAAGACCTGAGGGGATGACCAAATAAAACTTGGGCTGGTGATCTGCCATCAGCACGAGGTGTGTTCCTAAGCTCTAACATTCCACGGGCGAATTCATCCGCATCCAGATTCCCATTCTTAGTAGTAGTCATTATCAGCTTCTTGATAATTTTCACAGATGCTTCTGCATGTCCATTTGCCTTCGGATTATATGGCAAAGTAATGCGATGTTCTACTCCCCAACGAGATAAAAAACGTCTCAAAGCTGATGCAGCAAACTGTGGTCCTCCATCAGTCTTCAACAACACAGGAACACCAGTATCTGAAAATATAGCCCTCAATGATCGGATTAGATTAGCTGCAGAAGCTATACCCTGGCAGGAAGATATACAAGGCCACCCAGACAACCTATCAACATAAACAAGATAAGTTCGACCCATGGCATGAAAATAATCTGCAGATACAGATTCAAAAACTCTACTTGGTTGATCTTCTTCTTGCCATAAAGGTTCGTTCCTTTGATTTGGTAGAAGAGAACGGCATTTGATACAAGAAGAAACTATATTCTCAATATCTCTGTCAATTTTAGGCCAATAAACAGTTTGCCGCGCCCTCCTTTTAGTGCGGTCAATTCCCTGATGACCATCATGAAGACATTCAAGGGTTTCACGTCGAAGTCTCTTGGGTATAAGAAGTCTTGCTCCATAAACAATTAGGTCATCATCTACAGCAAGCATATCACGTATATTCCAGAAAGGTCTGAGTTCTACTTCCAAATTATGGCAGTGTTCAGGAAAACCTTTCATTATAATCTCCCGAAGAGAATTGTATTCTGCATCCTGTTCAGCAGCAGCACGTATCTTTTCCAGTGTTTTGTCCTTTAGAGGTGTTAGAAGTACGCCATCTTCATGCATATCGAGGGCATTCACCATTGCAACATGCAAAGGATCAGTGGATCCATCGTCTTTCAAACAATTTTCTTCTGTAGGATCCTGAACTGGTGCCCGTGATAAAGCATCCGGAATACAATGAGCACTTCCTTTCTGCCAGTGAACAGTAAAACTAAAATTACTTAGTTTCTCTCTCATGCGTTGAAGTCTTGGGTTTTCAATTTCACCAAGTGATTTACTGTTAAGAATTGGTATCAATGGTCTATGATCTATCACAACATCAAAATGAGGTAATCCAGCCAAGTAAGTATGACATTTCTTTATTGACCATAATACGGCTGTCATTTCCAGCTCTATTACAGAATATCTTGTTTCAACATCTGAAAGGAATCTTGAGCCACATTGCGTTAGTTTCCAGTCCGTTCCATGCTTTTGAAGTAAAGCAAATCCCAGACCATGCAGTCGTGACGCATCTGTCTGCAACATGGCTGGCAAAGTTGCATCAAAATGTGCAAGTACAGGGGGTGCAGTAAGTGCTTCCTTCACTCTCCTAAATGACAAATCATGTTGTGCAGTCCAACACCATTCATTACGCTGCTTCAGTAAATCTCTGAGTGGTTGTGCTTCACGTGCAATCACTGAAGAAAAACTTCCAAGCTGATTAACAAGTCCCATAAAAGATCGAAGATCTGTTATATTTTGTGGCACAGGAAAGTCTGCAATAGCCATCACTTTGCGAGAATCAACTGTGTAGCCACGACTTGAGATTTTATATCCACAAAAATCAACAACACGTTTTGCAAAGCAAATTTTCTTATCATTAAGTGTTATCCCATATTCATCACATCTTTGCAAGATAGAAATAATATGGGCTAGGTGATCCTTATAAGAATAATCATACGCAAGAACATCATCAACTATCTTCACAGTTTGTGGTATACCACCAAGAGCTTGGTCTCCTCTTCGATTGTATTCATCTCCTGAAGAAATAAGTCCCATTACTGCTCTCTTGAATTTATAGCGACCCCATGGGGTGATAAAACATGTGAGATCCTGGTCTTCTTCTGCAATTTTGATTTGGAAATATCCCATTTTTGCATCTAGTGTAGAGAACCACATCGCTCCGGTGCTTATCGAAGCTACTGCATCATGTGGTGATCGTACAGGATAAGTGGGTCTACATACATACCTATTGAGCTTAGTGAGATCAACACACAATCTTACTCCATTTGGCTTTTTAGCAACAGGCACTATAGGATGACACCATTCTGTTGGATGCTCAACCTTACAGATAACATCCTTCTCCAAAAGTTCATCAAGCTGATCCTTTATTTCAGACCTCCAGCTGTATGGTATAGTGCGCGGGGCTGTCACAGCAAATGGTCTTGCATTTTCGGACAACTTTATATGCATAGGACCTCCATGCATCTTCCTCAGTATTTTTGTGGCACCAAATACCCGAGGAAATGCTGATACCAAAGCTGCAGCATGCTCTGCCCTTTCTTCTCCAGTTGGATCACGTTCATAAGGCCACCTTGGAAGTGCAACAGGAGAATGAACTTCCCTACAAGTAGAGTCTTCTTTCTCTTTGTAGTCCTTTAAGCGCTTTTCTTCACCTGGATTTACAGACAATCGTACGGGAAGAGAATTAATTTGAGCAGGAAAATCCTCCGGTAGAATTCCTAAAGCAATAGAATCAAACCAGCTCAATAAAGCTCCCTTTACTTCTTTCACCACAGTTATTTCAGCTTTAGTTTGTCGATCACCAAGTGAAAGGTGTGAAGTGAAAGCTCCTACACAATTAAGGGTCTGGTAACCAGCAGAACAAAGCTTTCCAATTTTAGAAGGTTCGAGCATATAGGGATATATGCCAAGAGATCTCGCTACATTGAGCCCCATGACTGTAGCTTCTGCTCCCGAATCCGGTGTCCATAGTATAGACGAGTTCCCTGCAGGATGAGTCATGTGAATCTGAACTTTCGGGGTTGCTTGAGAAATGGCACTGTTAACATATACATCACTTACGATCCTATGTACATCTCTGTTAAGTTTACTACCAGTTGATTTTAGCTTTGAATCTTTACTCTTTTTCAGCAAAGAAGAAGTTTCCTTCCCTGTTGACCTACACACAGCAGCAAAATGTCCAATCTTTCCGCATTGGGAACACTTTTTGTCCCTTGCCTTACAAACATTCATGTCAGAATGTCTATCTCTTCCACATCTAAAGCATCTTTCCTTTTTATATAAACTGTTGGGTGCTTTCTTGTAGTCCCTTTTGTACCGTGAAACTTTTGATATATTGTCTGGGATCATTCCTCGTATTGTAGCACTATTCTCATTAGCACTCTCAGAAGCTCGACAAATATCTACAGCCTTCTCCAGATTCAGGTCCTTCTCTTCAAGCATACGTTTTAGAGCTTGTTCATCACGAGTGCCAACAACAATACGGTCTCTCAATCTATTGTCCATACACGATGAACAAAAATCGCAGAATGCTGCAATTTCCCGGATACCACAAAGGAAATCGTCGAAACTCTCACCAGTTTCTTGTTTTCTGAGGTAAAATTCTCTCCTGTCGACGATTACATTCCGTTGACCTCGTAAGTGACTTTCCATGGCATTAAGTATAGTTTCAAGATCTGCATCAGCCGGAAAAGAGAGCCCATATCGCAATGTTCGTGTCCAGTCTTCATCTAAAACAGAAGCGAGAACCGACCTTTGCTCAGCAGGCGTTAATGATTTAATTCCAGTCAGCATTGCATAACCTTCAAATTTATGCCGCCAAGCATCGAACTCCTTCAAAGAGACTGACGATGACAGGTGAGGTGCAGGTGTGGCACTATGAGGAATTTTATACCGGCACTGTGCATCATTTTGCGAAATTTCAGCACCTCCACTTCGTTGACGATTTTCATTAACATTTCCATTTTGAACACTCATCATAGTTTCTAACATCATGGCTAAACGTTCTTCCCTCTTCTGAGCCATATCCGCTTGCTTCGCCAGCAGCTCCGTCAATTGTTCTAGTTGCCCTTCCATCGTGTCAATCAAATCCTAAATTCTGAATCACTTCTGACTACGATCATTCCACCAGTAGAACAGATCCTACTCACTGCGCCATGTTTAATCTCTTGTAGGCTGGCAAAGAAACACGAACAACGATAGGTCTCTTTAATAAGAGGTTACTATACAAATTGACGGCTAAACAGAGACTAACAATATTTGTTACATACATACAGAAGAAAAGTATTTACAAAACTCTCACTTGTTTATTTACATTAGAAACCAATTACCATTACAATATAATTTACGAACAACCCATTACATATCTAGTAAACAAACAAATACAGACATTTGGAGGTATATCACACAAATGTCTGCTTGGTGACAAAGACATTTAGAGCACTGACGTCCAGCACCGGTCTCCACCCTCCTGTCTTCTTCGCTACTAAGAAGAGACGGTTGTAGAAGCCCGGGGATTGATGGTCCCGGACTATGACTACCGCTCCCTTTTGTAGCAAGAGAGACACCTCTTGCTGTAAAGCTAGCCTCTTGTCCTCCTCTCTGTACCTGGGAGAGAGGTCGATGGGAGTAGTTGCTAGAGGGGGCTTGCGCAAGAATGGAATCCTGTACCCCTCTCTGAGCAACTTCACAGACTGAGCGTCTGCACCCCTGTTCTCCCAGGCCTGCCAGTAGTTCTTGAGCCTGGCTCCCACTGCTGTCTGGAGAGGTTGGCAGTCAGACTCTGCCTTTTGAGGACTTGGAACCCTTCTTCTTTTTGCCACGTTGACTATCGGCACGGGTACCTCCTCTGCTGGAGGTTCTGCCACGAAAGGGCGGAATGAACCTAGACGCTGGTGTGTCCATCCTAGGTCTAGGCACGGAAGGTAAAGCTGTGACTTTACGTGCGGATGACGCCACCAGGTCATGGGTATCCTTCTGGATCAACGAGGCGGCAATCCCCTTGATCAGCTCTTCAGGAAAGAGACACTTGGAAAGCGGAGCAAACATCAACTCTGACTTCTGACATGGTGTGATCCCCACCGACAAGAAGGAGCAAAGGTGATCTCGCTTCTTAAGAACTCCAGACACGAACGAAGCCGCAAGCTCGCCAGACCCATCCCGAATGGCTTTGTCCATGCATGACATGATGAGCATGGCAGAGTCCTTATCCGAAGGGGAGGTCTTTCTGCTTAACGCTCCCAAACACCAGTCCAGGAAGTTGAAGATCTCAAATGCACGAAAAACTCCCTTCAAAAGATGGTCCATGTCCGAAAAGGTCCAGCAAATCTTGGAGCGTCTCATAGCCAGTCTGCGGGGAGAGTCTACCAGACTTGAGAAGTCGCCCTGGGCAGAGGCAGGAACTCCCAAGCCGAGATCTTCTCCCGTGGCATACCAGACGCTAGATTTGGAAGCAAGCTTGGTCGGTGGAAAGATGAAGGATGTCTTCCCAAGTTGCTTCTTGGACTGCAACCACTCTCCCAGTACCCTTAAAGCTCTCTTGGATGAGCGTGCGAGTACGAGCTTCGTGAAGGCAGGAGCTGCTGACTGCATGCCTAAAGCGAACTCAGAGGGAGGTGAGCACGGGGTTGCAGACACAAACTGGTCCGGATACAACTCCTTAAACAGGGCAAGGACTTTCCTAAAGTCTAAGGAGGGAGGCGTAGTCTTGGGTTCCTCTATGTCGGAGTGTTGATCGTCCAAATGCGCAGCTTCGTCGTCATCAGAGACTCCTTCATCCGAATGCTGAGGAGGAAGCGGCAAAGGAGGAGAAGAAAGCTGAACGGCTGAATCCGGCAGCACGGGTGCATGCGTAGCTGCACTGGATCCAACATCATGCCGCTGCTGGTCAGTCTGAGAGCTGGCAACAACAAAAGCGGAGTGATGGTGCGTGGTGGGGACTGCCGTGGGTTGCGGAGACTGCCGCATTGCGTCAAAACACGGCAGCTTGACAGCACCTTCCCACTGCTGATGCGGTAGCTCACGCATGTCAACGGAGGGTGCCGCACGTCGGCTAACGTCAACATGCGTCTGGCAGGGTCGACTGCGCAACGGTGGGGGAGCTCTCACAGCCGGAGTGTGGGAGCAGGCAGCCGCAGTGTCTGCTGAGCGCACAACCGTGGCAGGTTGTGGGTTAACGGGTGCAGTGTCAACCTTCTCAGCACGATACTCCTGCATGAAGGAAGCTAGCTGAGTCTGCATAGACTGCAGCATAGACCACTTAGGGTCTACAGCGGTTGGTGCGGCAACAGACGGAGTGATTGCCTGCTGCGGAACCACTCTACCTCTCTTGGGAGGTGTGCAGTCTTCGGAAGACTGCGGCGAGTCCGAACTGACCCAGTGGCTACACCTGGGCCGTTGGACTCGCTCGGAAGGGACCTTGCGCTTGAGAGGTCGTGAGACCTTGGTCCAGCGTTTCTGACGAGAAACTTCTTCCACAGACGAGGAATGAATGGGCTCACTCGTCTGTTTGTGGGTGGGACGATCTCTGCAAGATACGTCTGCAACCACTGAGGGTACATCTGTACACTGATCAAGGCCTGTCGAACCCTTTGGTCCTTCGACATTGCTTCTCCCCTGGGCTTGGGAGCTTGCAAGAGGTCCCGGACTGGGAGGACGACTGGCACGAACAGATGCACCCTCATGCGTAACACTGACACTGACACTTTTCACAGCACTTGCACTCACTACACTTCCCACTGCACTTTTCTCCTTCAACTCTTTGACATCGGCCAAGAGTTGATTGCGGTCATTCGCTAATGACTCCACTCTGTCACCAAGAGCCTGAATGGCACGCATCATGTCCGCCATCGAGGGTTGCTGAGAGCTAGTAGAAGGGTCGGGAGTCACCACTACAGGGGAAGGAATAGGTTGAGGGGCATGGGGAGAGGAAAAATCAAAAGAGCGAGACGAACTCCTCCTGATCCTATCCTTCTCTAGCCTACGTGCATTCTTAAGGAATTCATTAAAATCGAATTCCGAAAGCCCAGCGCATTCCTCACATCGATCTTCCAATTGACAGGATTTACCCCTACAATTGGAACAAACGGTGTGAGGATCTATAGAGGCCTTCGGAAGACGCCTAGAACAGTCCCTAGTGCTACACTGCCTGTACTTGGGGACTTGAGTATGGTCAGACATCTTGAATCAGTCAAAGGGGGAAATCCAAAATCTATCCAAGTCATCAACAAATAATCCAAATCTAATCAAAAAAGCTTGATAAGGTAATGATAATAACTCCTGTACAGCGAAAGCTAATATCTAGAGAGAATACATCACCAAAAAGCGTGAAAATCAACTCCAGAAACAACAGCGTATCAAGTAGGTCTTGCCGGTGGCACGACAGAGAGAAAATTGGTTCTTGTTGACAAGAAGTACCTGAGTACCTACTCGACAGATGGCGCTGTTGTTGTACACCCCCACCTGTATAGCGATCGCTGGCGTATCCCGACCGTAGGTTTTTTCTGTCGGGCAACAGAGTTGCAGCTACATGATCACCGGGTAAGATTAATATAGAAAAAACAATTTAAATCAAACACAAATAAATATAACTCACCAAGTAGTTTCAACATTAGTAGCATTGTAATCACACGTCAGCAAGAGAGATTGGTCTTTTTTGAAGAGCCTTGTATTTTCCGTTTCAGTTGGTGAGCCTGAAAATGCCAAAATAGATTACAAATATTCCCAAGTTGACAGCATACCCTACAGAATGCACTTCCTGTCTTTAATGAAAATTTGTATTTTCATTGGAAGGTTAAGAAATTATTTGAATTTCTGAAATTCCTTTTCTTTACATAAAGCATTAATTTTACCCAAGATTAACTGTCGCTATGGAAGTAGACAAACCATCTAGAATTCTACTGTTGATTCAGGTATTAGCCCTTACTACTTGACAATTACTCGTTATGGAAAGAAAAACAATTTGACGATTCAAAGGATAGTAATACCTGCATTGAAAGAAATATCAAAATAGGTACAAAAATTGCCAATAAATGCAGACTTAGCACTTTCACTGGGCAAAGATCAAGTTCTGGAAATTGGATAGGTATTTCGAAAGACAAAGAGAATGGTGGAGAAGTAAAAAAAAAATCCCACATTTTTTACAGTACACTACAGTATTTTATATTTTCCTAGCTACACAAACCTGAGTCCTTTAAACGGAGCATGAATACACTGAAACTGGAACAGCCATTAAAATTCAACGAAGTAGTCATAGTATAACTACATGGAAAGCTTCACCCAACTGTCAAGTCAGCAAGACTAGCTCTTTTGACCTTTAGGCAAGGAACTTGCAGGGTGATAACTCAAAGGATTTGTTTTTTATAGTTAGGAAAAATACAAAATACTGTACTTTAAAAATGTGAATTTTGTTTATACAAAAATACAAACCCCATCCTCCATGTCAGCGATCACTGGATTATCATCTGACCCAGTCACAGCTGTCACTAGAGACAGGGTCATCAACAGAGGAGTTACTGGAGCAAAGATCTCCTTAAGCTTATCCGAGGACTGAGTACCAGTGATGCCTAAAGAAGGCCACAATCTTCTAAGGTATAGGTCGTCAATGTTGTCATCAGTCTAAACTACTAAAGGTGCACTTTAAGAAATTGGCGGAGGAGTATTCCCTTCAATAGGGGAAGGTGATATTCCCATCCTTTCTGAAGGAAGCTCAGAGCACAAACAGAGGTCTTACTTCCCATATTCCCGTCCTTTCTGAAGGAAGCTCAGAGCACAAACAGAGGTCTTACTTCCCATATTCCCTTCAATAGGGGAAGGTGATATTCCCGTCCTTTCTGAAGGAAGCTCGGAGCACAAACAGAGGTCTTACTTCCCATATTCCCGTCCTTTCTGAAGGAAGCTCAGAGCACAAACAGAGGTCTTACTTCCCATATTCCCTTCAATAGGGGAAGGTGATATTCCCGTCCTTTCTGAAGGAAGCTCAGAGCACAGAGGTCTTACTTCCCATATTCACTGGATTATCATCTGACCCAGTCACAGCTGTCACTAGAGACAGGGTCATCAACAGAGGAGTTACTGGAGCAAAGATCTCCTTAAGCTTATCCGAGGACTGAGTACCAGTGATGCCTAAAGAAGGCCACAATCTTCTAAGGTATAGGTCGTCAATGTTGTCATCAGTCTAAACTACTAAAGGTGCACTTTAAGAAATTGGCAGAGGAGTATTCCCTTCAATAGGGGAAGGTGATATTCCCATCCTTTCTGAAGGAAGCTCAGAGCACAAACAGAGGTCTTACTTCCCATATTCCTGTCCTTTCTGAAGGAAGCTCAGAGCACAAACAGAGGTCTTACTTCCCATATTCCCTTCAATAGGGGAAGGTGATATTCCCGTCCTTTCTGAAGGAAGCTCAGAGCACAAACAGAGGTCTTACTTCCCATATTCCCATCCTTTCTGAAGGAAGCTCAGAGCACAAACAGAGGTCTTACTTCCCATATTCCCTTCAATAGGGGAAGGTGATATTCCCGTCCTTTCTGAAGGAAGCTCAGAGCACAAACAGAGGTCTTACTTCCCATATTCCCTTCAATAGGGGAAGGTGATATTCCCGTCCTTTCTGAAGGAAGCTCAGAGCACAAACAGAGGTCTTACTTCCCATATTCCCGTCCTTTCTGAAGGAAGCTCAGAGCACAAACAGAGGTCTTACTTCCCATATTCCCTTCAATAGGGGAAGGTGATATTCCCGTCCTTTCTGAAGGAAGCTCAGAGCACAAACAGAGGTCTTACTTCCCATATTCCCTTCAATAGGGGAAGGTGATATTCCCGTCCTTTCTGAAGGAAGCTCAGAGCACAAACAGAGGTCTTACTTCCCATATTCCCTTCAATAGGGGAAGGTGATATTCCCATCCTTTCTGAAGGAAGCTCAGAGCACAAACCAGAGGTCTTACTTCCCACAAGTACTACCCAAGGACCAAACCCAAGAAGACCCAGTAGGACACAAAGTGAGTTGGGTTTCCCTCAAAAATAAGAGAGAGCTTCTGTATAAAGATTTTTTGGCATAAAATTTTGAGTTTACAATGTTAACGGAAGAATCCTTTTTAGCCCTTTTCTTCTAGGAGAGCACTCTTCACTGAAGAGGCCACAAACAGCATTTGTCATAGGAAGAAGACTATGAACAGTTGTGTCTATTAGGCAATTCAGCACCCAAATACAACTGGGGAAAAACCTTGGAGAAAAAGTTAGAAGAGGTTAGATATAAAAATAGATGGAAAGAACCAGGAAGAGAGGTAAATTAAATGGATAAAAAGCAAGTGCTAGTAGCTAAAGGAATGCTGCAAATATCCGTAAGTAATGCCTACACTGCACAGCACGAGATAATTGATGACAATAACATACAACAGGGTGTCTGCTAGTTGTGTGGGGGAGGCAGAGCTAGAGAGAACATATCACACTGGGCTACTAATTCCAATAATGAAAATTACAAATTGAATAATAATTGAAATCCCTGGAATTGTCTAAGTTTTGATTTAAAAGAATATTAAAAACTATAAGTCTCTACACTGACAACCATGAAACTGGATCAGGATATCAACATATGCTTTTCAGAAGTGAATAATTCTTTAAAGTCTTTCAAGATTTTCGGTGATCAATCTATACTGAAGAAGTGTTTTAATTCTTTCATTCTACCTTGTTTAGAGTATTGTCTGGTCTTCAGCTGCTGATTCTCATCTTAATTTGTTGGACAAACTTACGGTCTATTAAATTTCTTATTCCTGATCTAGATATTAATCTTAGGCACTGTCGTTCAATTAGTTCATTATGCATGTTGCATAATATTTTTCATAACTCTGACCATCCTTTACATTCAGATCTCCCTGGACAATTCTATCCTGTTCATAATACTAGGCAGGCAGTTAATTCTGACAGCCAGGCCTTCTCCATCATGAGGCTCAATACTACACAGTATTCTAGAAGTTTTATTCCAGCTATTACCAAGTTGTGCAATGATCTTCCTAATCGGGTAGTTGAATCAGTAGAACTTCAAAAGTTCAAAGTTGGAGCAAATGTTTTTATGTTGACCAGGCTGACACGAGTCTTTTTATAGTTTATATATGACGTATCTGTTTTTGACTTTGTTAATAGTTTATATATGACATCTATTTTGACATTATTATTAGAATGATTTATTGTTAATTTGTTCTCATCATTTATTTATTTCCTTATTTCCTTTCCTCGCTGGGCTATTTTTCCCTATTGCAGCCCTTGGGCTTATAGCATCTTGCTTTTCCAACTAGGGTTGTAGCTTGGCTAGTAATAATAATAATACTCCACAAGCTCAAAATGAATATAGGGCAAAACCTTCAGCAACCAGAACAAAGGGCAGATACTCAAGGAAGAAGCCCAAACTCATCTAACCAAATAAAATATGTAAAGAACATAAACATGAACCAACCAAAGGCATCCCTCTATCATCAAGACCTTGTAATCAAATTGCAATATAACTCTTGTATTTACATACACAAGAATTGGAATGGAGTTTGGACAGCTAATACATACAGTAATAAAAAAAACATTGTTAAAAGAGAACATCGGGATAAACCATGTCTATGAAAATCTTGGCACTTCAATTTAAATGGCCTATTCACAATTATTTTAGCAGTATTTCTAGTAAAAGTACTTGAATAAGAAAATTATTTCTCAACTTAAAAAAATCATGATCTATATTAACAACTCTTATAAATACAGTATGTAAAAGATACATTACACTAAAACATTGTATTACTACAAACTAAACAACTGCCTAGTGTACGTACAATTAGCAAAATTTACACAAGCTGTTTTCTAGCAAAATATCATCTTTAGAAAAACATTTTATATCAACTTGTTGCCCCATACCACAACTAAAAAGAAATAAATTTTAAAAGTAATTTGTATTTTTCCTCCCTATACAAACCCAAATCCTTTAAAATAGGGAACATGTATTCTGCGGAGCTGGAACAGTCTTTGAATTCGTTAACAAGGTACTTAATGACAGGCAGCAGGCAGTGCACTTAGGAGAGTAACCCCCTCCCACCCACCCGTTGAAGATATCATTTTTGACCTTTGGTTTAAGACTTAGAAAGGTGGTTGGGGTTTGACGATAAATTTCAAAATTTCAGGTTTGTATAGCTAGTAAAAATACAATTATTTTTAATTTTTTCATCTGTTCCTATGTGTATAGAATCCTTTTGTTCTTTAAAATAGGAAGACTCACTAATTGGCCTCATAGAACCAGACAGGTTGGTTCTTTTTCTTCCCTAGAAGTGTCAGTGTACCTGGTCCCATAGGGGAACAAAGGTGATGACTCGAGCAAGGCCCATATGGCGATGAATATGACAAATTCGGAGATAATTTGTATTTTTCCCTCACTAATGCAAACCTGGAGTTATTTATTTGGATTACCAGTAGTCATTACACTTAATTACATTAAATAGGTACATTGTATTTTACCTTGCCTACAAGAACAAGCTTTTTACTATGGTAATTACTAAATACAGTACTTCACTGGTCAAAGTTAACAGAAGAAATACATCATCTTTCAAAGGAATGTCAACAAAACTAAAATTAATTGCTGTTCAATACTCCATAATACATACCACATGAGATTGTATTGCAGCTGGCTACCATACCTACAAATAAAAATCTTTGAAATCTATCTAGCCATTCTACTTTTCAGTTCAAATTACACTACCCTCAGATATTTATGCTGTAACGAGATATTTTACATACAATGGATAGCAGAACCAGTTATTACATTCAGCCAAACATCTATACAAGCACTATAAATAGAATCTTTCCAACTCCCCTGTCAACAAAATAAGGGATTCTATCACCTATCTCTTACCACTTATGACAAACACGGAATGAGAACTTGTCGTTAATGGGGAGCATTTGTACACCCCAGCATGAAAAGCATGAGCTCTGGCCACTGTTAAACGACTTACTTTATAACCCTGAGGTCCAGGTCCTTCAATCATTGTATATCTGATAGCAAGAGAGACACTATAGATCAGCTTCAGCAAAAACATTATACTGTACTAAATATCTACTATCCATTTCAGCCAATATATACTTTGTTTTTCTTTAATATCGTTCATACAAATCATTTGCTTGGAGTGGTACTATAACACAGTGGTCTAGGGACCTCTACCCCAATATTTGATAATGTAATGCAATGTCAAATCATGTTAAATAATGCACCTTACTCTTGACTTTTGAAAGCCTAAGGAATACCAGTTGGATAATCAAGTTAAACAATGGAATGTCTGCTAACCCTAGTCCCAACCTTCTCCCTCCCTCCCCTTTTCATGAATCTCCGCCTATCCCTCGCCTAACCCACTTTCTTAGCCTCCCAGACACTTCACCTCCCTTTTCTCTCTCGTAATTTTTTTCTAATATCTAATGGTATGTACGTTGGATTTTTTTTTTTTTTTTTTCTATTCACTTAATATACTATTGTCTTTTGTTAAGTTACATAAAGCGTTTAATGCCTTCTGTTTATTTACCAAATACGATGAACCTGCCCTTACGATTTCTAAAATCCTTAAAATCCCAGTGCGATGTGCTTACTATGAACAGGTAAGAATACTAAAATCAAATTCATAATTTAACTTAAAACTCAGTAAAGTATAGATCCCAAGAGCTTCATATATTCAAAACTGAGATCATTTCATTTCTAAACCATAAAATATAGTAATTGTACTGGATAGTCGCCCATATTCATCTTAATGTATCTGCAGTCTACTTTCATTTTTCTTTTACTGTTATTTTTCATAAATGGGCTACTTTCCCTACTGGTAGCCCTTATATTTATAGCATACTGCTCTAACAGTTGGCATACTAGTATGGCAAATAATAATAAGGCTGTAGTGATAAGGGAAGCATGTTATAACTCTCACAAACATGCTAAGTATCATCATTGGTCAGAAAGCATTAAAAACGATTGAGCATACCACAAAAAATTGATATCATCTTCATCACTGGCAAGGAACAAACCGTCCTCGTCATCACTATTAACACTGACGATTACAGGATCCACAAGCTTGCGCGGATGTTATCCGTGGACCACTACTCTTCCTCGAAGGTTTTGACCGTATTATTGCACATTCTCAAACTTCCTATGATGTACTAAGCTTTACTTACAAAACCACGCTACATTTTCCCTGATATTTTTTTCCAATCTTATCATTATGGATTTTCATATGATTTCCTTGTATTACAAATAGTATGGGTCCTATTAAATTAAGATTTGATAATGCACTTTATCATTAAATACTGAGGGGAGGTGTCCAGACCTCTGTAGCAAAGTACCATTCCGATCAAATAATTAGTACGAGATATTTAAGAAAAACACCGCTGTATGTTTTGGCCGACACGGACTGTAGTATATCCAGTACCGGTAAACAAAAAAAATTCTCCACAACAGAGGAGAGGACTTGTTATTATATATACTCATTTACTCAAACATTATCAGGTCCCAAATTATTAAAAAATATATTTTTCAGTCATCGACCACTACCTATAATATACATACTGTACTGTTCAGTACAAGATACTACTATATTTTCAGATTTAATTCAAATATGCTCCTTCTTACCCAGCCTTGCCGGGTACAATAGGTCTTCCATTAACTGTCCACTGAAGATACCCAGACATTTCTATGGTACAGGTTATTAAAAATTTCTCTCCTGCTGCAACAAAATGATGACCTGAATACTCAGAGGACCTACCGATTGCCGAAGAACCGGAAGAGCCACCAATGCCGCCGCCAGCTCCTGAAATACGTATTGAGAAATAAGAAAAAATAGCTTTGGACACTGCATATTAATTGTTTAAAAATCCTTAAATCTTATAGAATATATAAAGCATTCATTATGGTATTGATAAAGAAAGGAAATTAATGTACATGACCAAAATAAATAAGGATAATGAATGTGACAACATAAAAATTATACAGTCCTATTATGTCAATTAACACTGCCAAGAATATGAAGTCAAAATGACAATTAACGACAGATATTTTCTAATAATTTGCATTACTCAGGTCCAGGACAGTTAAGGCATACATACTGTACAGTATTTTAGCATACGTAAGTCAGTGAAATTAACAGGAAATGCACTGAACAATACAAGCAGTTTTAATACAAGCTCCTACCCCAACTACTGTACCTCACACATTCAAAATTTCTTGGATTTGTATTAAAGTAAGAATTCTGTAATAATGGCTTTTGAGACGAGTGGCCATTTCTCTTTTGAAGAAAATTATCAGTGTTACTGGTGAGTTTACAGTTATTGTGCACTGTTTGGATGTTGTTATTCGTCGGAAATATGTGTTTATCAGAGTTCACGGACGAGTTCGCCTAGGAGTGAAGCCAGTTGGAAAGCAAACACAGGATTAAAGGGTTTAAAGGCCACTCATGAATGGCAGAGGCAAGAAATAGTGACATTGCCCTATCTAGTAAGACAATACCCTAGAGACTGACCAAATCACAAATGATCAGCACCCAAGCCCCCTCTCCACCCAAACTAGGACCAGGGAGGGCCAGGCAATGACTGTTGATGACTCAGCAGATAAGCCTATAGGCTCCCCAAAACCACTCATTCTTAGCTCACTAGGATGGTGATGTTGCAGCGGACATAGGAACTAACGAGTTTGAACGGGACTCTAACCCCAGTCAGGCTAACACCGGGCAAGGATGCTACTACCAGGCCACTAAAACCTCAAGACTAATCTTAGGATAAGGTTATGACAGTGTGGTCTTAGTGGGGGTAGGCCCTCCCCATCCTACCCCAGTTACCACCCTCCTGGTAGGTAAGTAGGAAAGAATACAGCTCATAGGTTAGGTTAGGGGGGGAACCTTAGTTTAGGTGGTATTCTTAGTTTCTTTCTTTCCACATGTGGGGTGTATGTATGATAGCGGCCACCTGTACGTATGATGACGGCTGGTTAAGGATACGGAAATGTAAGGGGGGTCGCAGGGGGGGGGGGGATCAGCTCTCCTTAGGTAAGTAGGTAAGGGCATGGCTTGTAGATTAGGTTAGGGGGGAATGTTTAGGTTAGTTGGTGTTCATTTTTTAAGCACTCGGGAGGAACTGGCCACCGATATACAAAGGCTCCAAATATATTTTTCCAGTCATAACTTCTGAAATTTTAAAATGTAAAAAATGGGATAAATATTGGTTTCCCTCAATTGCATTAGAACAGTTCTAAGTACCTATAAACCCACCTGGAAAACTTCTTATTTTCTTATTAGAAATATTGTTCTACGGTATATATTTACCCGCTCTTTACATTCTAAAAAGGTTAAATAACCTGTGCTGTAATCATAACCCACATTTAGCCTATACCACTCTCAAGCAGATAGGCAACCCATGGACATTATGCAGTGGTGGGCCATAATGGCTCGGTACCTAACTTTGACAACACTATGCATCGATTTGTACCCAGAATTGATGAAATAGACTAACCAACTGTCCAACCAAATTGGGAGTCTATGCAAGGCTATTTATTACTTTACTTATACAGTATTTATTTTCAAAGAAAACTGCCGTTTTTCTAAAGTTATCTTTTTTTTAGTAGAAAATGTTGTCCCGTCCGTAACTATAATGAAGCTGTTTTTCTGGTCCTATCACATAGGGGAACCCTACTCTTTACAGGTCCTACAAAATCATGAATCGCAGACTCTACAAGTCCTATAAAATCAGGAATCCTAATATCTAATAATCCTACAAGATCAGGAATCAATCTCTATGGGTCCTACAACATCATGAATCCTAACCTCTATGGGTTCTACGAATCCAGAAATCCTAATCTCTACAAGTCCTACAAAACCAGGAATCCTAATTTCTCAGGTCCTACAAAATGAGGAATCCTAATCTCTACAGGTCCTACAAAATGAGGAATCCTAATCTCTACAGGTCCTACAAAACCAGGAATCCTAATCTCTACAGATCCTACAAGTTCAGAAATCCTAATCTTTTCAAGTCCTTAATAATCAGGAATCCTAATCTCTAGAGGTCCTGCAAAACCAGGAATCCTAATCTCTACAGATCCTACAAGTTCAGAAATCCTAATCTTTTCAAGTCCTTAATAATCAGGAATCCTAATCTCTAGAGGTCCTACAAAACCAGGAATCCTAATCTCTACAGGTCCTACAAACCCAGGAATCCTAATCTCTAAAGGTCCTAACAAAACCAGGATTCCTAATTTCTACAGGCCCTACAAAACTAGGAATCGTAATTTCTACAGGTCCTACATAACCAGGAATCCTAATCTTAAAAAGTATAAAATCAAGAATCCTAACCTCTACAGATCCTGCAAGTTAAGAAATCCTAATCTTTACAAGTCCTTAATAATCAGGAATCCTAATCTCTGAAGGTCCTACAAAACCAGGAATCCTAATTTCTACAGGCCCTACAAAATCAGGAATCCTAATATCTACAGGTCCTACAAAATAAGGAATCCTAATCTACCAATCCTATAAAATAAGGAATCCTAATCTCAACAAATCCTACAAAATCGGGAATCCCAATTTCTACAAGTCCTACAAAACCAGGAACCCTAATATCTACAGGTCCTACAAAACCAGGAACCCTAGTCCTACAAAACCAGGAATCCTAATTTCTCAGGTCCTACAAAATGAGGAATCCTAATCTTTACAAGTCGTATAAAGACAAACATCCTATTCTCTACAGGTCCTACCAAACAAGGAATCCCAATCTTTACAGATCCTACAAAACCAGGAACCCTAATATCTACAGGTCCTACAAAACCAGTTTATCGTATACGTCCTGGCCTTATCACACAGTGAACCCTAGAGAACCTACAAGATCTGTTCATCATACACATCCCTACGTATCTAGAATTACACAGCGCATTTAAAATGTATAACTTACCCAAGGATAAGCCTATAAGGCTTGAAAATAATATTAATATCTGCAGCTTCATCTCAAAAACTAAAAGATAATCCTTATCGCTGGTTAGTTACGCAACTAGCACTAATAACAGTCACTTTGTATACTGTGGTCTGCTTTCCTCGTCTCTTCTCACAGTAGCCCTTGGTTGCCACTTGCCAGATGAGTTAGTGTAAAAAATCCCCAAAACTCATGAGAAAATTTCCTCAAAACAACCCCAAAATCCCCATTTTCACTAATATATATATTTTTCTGATCGTGTAGGCTTTGCTGATAATGAAATTACTTACTATAATTCATGTAATTGCAAGTAAACTAATCGCAACAATATTAAAGTTTACTCGTCTTTGTTTCTTCTTCATAGAAATTTGTACAGAATATCCCCATCACATCCCAAAAATCTCCAAATCTAGGGATAAATCCCCATATCTGGCAAAACTGGCCTTTGGCCTTAGCTGAAGACAGTGAACACTGTTACCAGATACTGCTGGTATAATATTTACACATTTTATTAAGGGCTAATATTAACTAAAGAGTTATATTATTATAAGAGATTAATCTTGTCTTTCTTAATACGATGAAAATGCTCTAAATTTTGATTTATATATTTTCCTTTTTCATCTATTCAGATATTTTACTAAATGCTAATACTAGCAAGTGTGATGTGTTTATAAAATATTGGTCATATCTTTCTTAATACCGTGGAAATGCTAAACATTTTCTTTTATATATTTTTCTTATTCATATTGATTAAAATGTCTATAGTTTCCATTGGCATCATCCATTTCTTGGTATAATATTTACACATTTTATTCACTGCTAATATTAGCAAAAGTATTAAACTGTTATGAAAGATTGGGCTTATCTTTCTTAATATAGTGGAAATCCTGAACATTATATTTTATATATTTTTCTTATTCATATCGATTGTAATGTATATAGTTTCCATTGGAATCTAATGTAACTTTTCAACATATTTGCTAACCTTGCTAACATAAGTCATTATTACCAACTCCACTGACCTGTAAAATATTGAGAGAATCAGCTGTCTTTATCTATAATCTAATTCACGGAATTACTATTCCACTGATAAAAGCGATAATGCAGTTCCACTGCCACGTATTTTAATTCATTATTTTATTTCCATCAAATTTTATAAGTTGAAAAATTTGATCTGCGCATCACGATGAGCTGCAGTGATAGTCTAAGTTGGCGTTCGAGAATGTGAAAAGAAATATAATTAAGAATACTGTACCCTTTTGCAGCTGGACTATAAATGAGAGGAAATAGCGTATAATCCCAAATTTATTTTTACACGCAATGTAATTGCTTCATAAGCTACAAATAATTTCAGAACAATACCACACACACACACACACACACACACACACACACACACACACACACACACACACACACACACATATATATATATATATATATATATATATATATATATATATATATATATATATATATATATATACTGTACATATATATATATACATATATATATATATATATATATATATATATATATATATATATATATATATATATATATACATATGTATATATATATATATATATATATATATATATATATATATATATATATATATATATATATATACTGTATATATATATATATATATATATATATATATATATATATATATATATATATATATATATATACTTTTTATATCCTTTTTTGAGTGGGAATACCTTAACGTGGTGAAAGGGTTTGTGTATCGCCATGATCTATTGCTATGAGCGATCAGACTGAAATCTCCAACCATCACTAATCTGCAGTGATCAGCGTGGTAACGAAAATAGCCAACCCCCAGACATGAATAAGGACATGCCTACAGCCTTTGTCCTGCAGTGGACTAGAAACGGTTGCATTTGTTGTTGTTGATGTATATACATGTGCTACATATGCATACGAACACATGTACAACCTGTACATGGGCTACATATGCATACGAACACATGTACAACCTGTACATGGGCTACATATGCATACGAACACATGTACAACCTGTACATGGGCTACATATGCATACGAACACATGTACAACCTGTACATGGGCTACATATGCATACGAACACATGTACAACCTCTGTTCATTGCCTATTGCTTGAGGGTACACTCGGACGCACTATTCTACCTTATTTCTCTTCATCTTGTTTTGTTAAAGTTTTATAGTTTATATAGGAAATATTTATTTTGATGCTGTTACTGTTCTTGAAATATTTTATTCTCTTGTTTCCTTTCCTCACTGGGCTATTTTCCATTTTGGAGCCCCTGGGCTTACAGCATCCCGCTTTTTTAACAAGGGTTGTAGCTCAGCAAGTAATAATAATAATAATAATAATAATAATAATAATAATAATAATAATAGAGATAAAAAAGATTAACTTGACAACAGCATCGAGTAAAACTATTTTAACAAACTTTTTTTAGCCATTTTATAAATTGTGGTGTCTTTTTTGTGTAGAAGCAGCTTCCATTTTTAGACTAAACAAAATATTAAAAAAAAAAAAAAAAAAAAAAACACGAATATCTGTTTTACTAAACAACTCATTCTTTTAGTTCGTATATAGTTCAGCGTTCTTGTTAATCTTATTGACCTATATTTTCCAACATCACTTCACGAGAACACATCGATCGTAGGTCTATCACCCAGGAGACAATTGAACTTGCCAAGCGGTGCACAATGTAGATCTTTACTTTACATACTATTACTTTTACTCTCTATACGATCAAGGATGTTTTTTTTTTTTATGATGTTCATTCGGGAGCATTTAACACTTCACAATGCGTATTGGCCGCTTTATGCTTCTCGGATATGAAAGCAAATGAAAAGTTTAAAAATCGCCATGGTTGACGATAACGTCATTTCTGGGGACAACGTACGCATAGTAGGCCTACAATTTTCATAATGGTTTTTAGTTGAAAATGACATTTTCATTGATAATGTGTTCAATAAGCATTGATTAATGATTCCTTTTCGTATACTGAAATGAAGATAATTCCTAGTGCCATTGATTTTTCTCGATTTCTTCGCTTATTTTCAGTAAAAATCTGCGTAGTGACATCTAGACCGTGGTGTCAACCAGACTTGTTTTCAGAGAAAATGCTTTGTCGGGTTCTTTGATTCTGTTTCACGAGCCAACAAAAGCTTTGTAAATCTCTTTAGTTAAAGAACATTACCTCACGGGATTAACTTGAGCCTTCAAACAAAACCAACATTCTATTATTTTTTTCTCCTGTTCTTGCTCTTGTGCTATGATGCTGGAAGACAATCCATTTCAAGAGTTTAATAATTAGCGATGTCTTGTTTTAATAGTACGAGAAAAGCATGCTATCAAATAAAGCAAATTAAGGTAGATAAGTTAGTTAAAAAGAACTATAAACGAGAGAAATTTATTTCAAAGCACAAAGACTCTTAAAAGTCCAGACTAAATTAATTGAGAAAATATAGTAAGTTTTCGTTAAAAGTAGCATTTGGGATTTACACACAAAAAGATCAGGTGTGCATGTACATAAACAATGTTATTGAAAGTACTAAGAAAAAATTGAACATTTATAAGAATTATGATAATGACAATGAGAAAAATTAATTTGTAGTTAATAAAATCGAGTAAAATTGCATAGGAATACAATAGAACTATAAGAACAAGAAGGTCTTCAATTTCCTCTTGAAAGCTTTAATATCTTCGATCATTCGAATGTCTCGAGAGAAACATCGAGAGAAACACTACTGAACAGAGCAGTGAAACTGGGTTACGAAATACGAAAGGTTAATTATCAATCTCCTGTTATTATTTGCACACTCGGATTGGAAGGTTTGAGACACGCCCACCATAACCACTGTCACTTGAATGTAGATTATTAGCTGTATCATCATAACCCATAGACATCACACAGCTAAAGCTAAATGTTTAAAGGCCACTCATGAATGGCAGAGGCAAGGGACAATACCCTAGACTGACCATCTATACATATGAGTGACTAAGCCCTCTCTCCTCCCAAGCTAGGTCAAAGAAGGACCAGACAATGGCTGCTAATGGGTCATTAGGTAGACATATAGGCTCCCAAAACCCCTAATCCTTAGTTGACAAGGATGGTGAGGTTGCAGACACTAACGAAACTGAAAACAATAGAGTTTGAGCGACTCGAACCAGAGTCTGAATTGCTAAAATGAAATCTAACAAGGTAGGCAGACTAGGCCTACCCAGTAATTCTTTTATTATCTGACTTGAATGATCACGCTGTAACACATTTTCAACGTTGCAACTTTTTATTGTAATTTTTAAGTTTTTTTTTTTTATTCTAACGGAATCGATTGTAAAATTTCTGCGGTTTGTCATATCGTCATCAATGATAACTTCATTTTCTTTTTCAAATCTCCTCTCCATAAAACACTACAATATGAATATCATTGTCTCTTTAAAGTCGAATAGGCCTACTTGTACATTGACGCACTTTATCCAAGTTTGGTTAAAATCGGTACAGTAGTAGGCCTATTTGTGTAGAGTTATTCACAAACAAATAAACGGCAACATAGAAAATACATACCTTTTGCAAAATCTTCGATTTTGGCAAAGAGAATAAACATAGAACACATGCTTTAAATCTCCATAGGATTCCCTTACGTAATATTAGATTTTTTTAAGTTGAAAAATTACCAAAATCCAAATCTTTTAGTGTAGAATACCAGTGTTGTGTATCTATACATGTGACTTTTATAAAGAGAAATACGGTGGGAAAAAAAATTGTCTATCTGCGAGAAGAATAAAGAAACCGAGTTCGAGGTCAAGTCTATTCAACTGTTCGAGTCATCTTTCAATCATCTCGCTTCTCCCTTTTCAGTCTCTTGAGGAGTTAAGAGCTCTCTCTCTCTCTCTCTCTCTCTCTCTCTCTCTCTCTCTCTCTCTCTCTCTCTCTCTGTCATAATCAATAAATGCCTTTGATAGTAGCATTCGTTTTTCGAACGTAGGTCTAGGTTTATACATTGCATACATATACACTAATAGTTATGTCGTTCGCCTTTCTAGGCAGAGAGAGAGAGAGAGAGAGAGAGAGAGAGAGAGAGAGAGAGAGAGAGAGAGAGAGAGAGAGATGCTCCCAAGAACCCAAGTCTTTATGTTTATCTGTTGGAAAAGGGATTAATGACGTCATTTCTAGCCTGTGTTGTTGCTGGTAGGAGGTGGCTCTTCATTAAGCTCATTGGCTATTGACCGGATAACTATAATCTCTTCCAACTGTACGGAGGGGAAGGTTATCGGACATTCGGTGCATGGATAATGGACTAGGGCATTATATAGACATTTATGTATATATGTATGTAGATGCATGTATATACATATGTATGTAG